>NC_141878.1:576310948-576613979 GCF_056163025.1 Triticum urartu | reverse complement strand
ATTTGCCTATCTCTGCACTGTCGGGTTAGCTTCATCCAGCGACCATCTTTCAAAGTTATTGGCACACTATATAGTTCTTGTGCCATAGTTGCATGTTTTGGAAAAAAGCTACTAGTGGGTTGTACTATCTATTTAGGAATAGAAGATGTATACATGGAAGTTGTAGGGAAATAGATGACATGGAGCATCTCAATTCCTATGAGTAGGGATTGGAAAAGAGATGGCATTTGGTTCACATCATAGGAACTTTTCTATTGAATTTAGAGATGACATGTATCTCAATTCCTATGAGGAGGGATTAGAAAGATATGTAATTTGGTTCATCTCATAGGAACTTTTCTATTGAATATATGCTAATGTTTATTTTCCTTTGAAATTAAGGGAGTATAGGAATCCATTCATATGAACCAAGTGGCTCTAAAGCTATAGAAATGATATCATGTTTATTTCCTTTGAAATGTGGAGTATATGAATCTATTCCTATGAACCAATTGGCTCTAAACGAAAAAATCCTATAAAAATCATATCATATAGAGTTCCTATGGTATTCCTCGACACTAAAGGATGCTTGAAATTGCTGCGGGTGATACGATGGTCTTTCTTTGTAGAATCCTCACCCATCTTTATAGTTACCTCTCAAAGATGAATGAAATGATATATACACGGTATTCTACATGTCCAATTTGGTACACAAAAACTTGGTAAAAGTTTGCGAGGTTCGAATTTTCAATAAAGCTATATGCACTGCATTTCCGAACAGAGGGAGCACACGGCAGTTGCTAACACTCACGTGGAAGATTTGCGTGTAGGAGGAGTGGCTGTTCTGTTAAATGGCATGGCAAAACTGACACTGTCGGATGCCGATCTAACGGTTCTTACGGCGTTCGTCAGGAAAAGGCTTTTGGCGAACGTTTGTCGGATAATGATTTACGGACACATGCATTGCATTGATACGTGCCCCCCTCTCTCTCACGCACACGCACCCTCATGAGTCACGACTCTCCCGAGTCCTCTCGCAGACTCGCACGTCGCACCCACCGCCTATCTGCAGGTAGACGTCACGCACATATGTGCTCTTCACACCCTACCCTCAGAACTTCTAAAAAACAAAAGACGGCGCGCACATTTTATTTTAGCTCACACGTCACACACTTATACTATTACTCTTGCGGCGGACGTTCTTTGGGCATAGTATATTGTACTCTCACGACGAGAAGCGGTGCACGCATGCACTAGTTCTGTCACACCCACTCGTGGGTACACGTAAGAGCGCATTTTTTGAAGCTGGTACAACAAAATCACTCCACTATATATAAAAGCAGGAGCCTTAGCGCTTGCTTTACTAGGGTTCCTCTCGTTCACTCTCTCATGCTCTCCAGATCTAAGCAACACATAGGTGGCCACACTCTCTCTCAGCTCACGGCTGGTCACAAATCCGGCCGGACAACCTCGACCGGGGCAGGGGTGTAGGTGCATTGTTCACGCTGTCGTCGGCAGCGAGGGAGGAGACCAACGGCTGCCCGCGCATCCCGATCGGCGGCCATGCCGTTCTCTCCGAGAGAGCGCCGGCTCGGGAGGGCCTCCGACCCCTTCTTCCTCCCTGCGGTATTGTGGCCAAGATGCAGCCTCCCGACACCATCTTTGCCACATGTCGACGACCCTCAGGTATATATTCCTTCGAAACCTGTCTTGCTCTACTGCCCAGCTCCCTTCGTGTGGATCCTTTTCTACTTCCGTTTGCTGTTCCAAAGCCACCTAGACTTCTACTATTATTAGAAATAAAGCTAGTTCATACAGTCGACTCAAAGCATTGGTTCAAACGGGGAAGAAAGTGGGAAAGTTGTAGCATGAATCTAGGACTTGGTTCTAAGAGGAAACGGGGGAAAGTAGTAATATCTGTCACTGTTTAAATAACCGTATTTCGTCTTTGCGCAAACAGGGTTGTCTGTCTCCATATCGTTTTGGGATGTCTGTCTCCGTATCGTTTGTATCCGTGCAATCAAAAGCACACACCTCAGTTTTAGTACAACTAGTCAAAATGAGATGGCTATCCCTCGTTGCCGTCGTCTAACTTCCCGTCCTCAAGGTATCCCTATATTGGTAGTAACTAAGGTAGAATGACCAAGGCAATCTAAAAGAAGCCGATTCGTACGTTTTACTTCCTGATTGCAGTGCAGGGACAAGCGAAAACAACTGCATCCTAGTCCGGAATGCACTTTCTACCAGTTCATCCATGGACCAAGGACTAGCTGGCACGACTGCACGGCGGTTTTTTCGACAGGTGCGCGGACAAGAGGCATTGCGGTCTTCTTATTTGTGCAAATAGCGGTGTTTAAATTTAGTGGAATGCATAAGCATTTCAGCTGGTCAGTACACTACATGGTTCAATTCAGCATTCCAGTTGAGACCACAATTATAATTGGTTATTCTGGAATGAGAGAACCTAACCCTGAATGGTGGCAACAACAAAAAACCAGAGTGAACTCCAGGAAATTTAAGCCTGCCAGGAGGCCCTTTGCTCAAAGAAGCCTTGCTTGTTTGTTCCTGATTTGTAAACCTTCTCACAACTTTGTCTTTTGCTGTGAACTAGTATATGTTTGTTATGTTCTATGAATCATTGAGATGTATAAAATTGCTGAACTTGTGCTTTTCAAGTTTTTTATGAAGACGAGTTTAATGTGAGTGTTCCACATGAGCGCTGGACTAGCGTGTGAACATTTGGAATTTATTACATTGTGGACTCAATTAACTGCATGAACCACTGTAACAAGATACATAGTTGCTTATATGTCAGACAGCAGATTGTTGATTGTTAGCTGGTCGATAGCCTAGTGTTGAAGCGAGCTAAGCCAATGTGCCGTGTTTTGCACAACTGCTTACAAGTGGGGTAGTACCAACAGTGTTTACAAGTACTTATGTATACGTCGGCGCACGGTTCTCGAATGAGTGCTCTATTTCATCAAAACACACACTGCTCGTATGATAAACCGTGACAACTTATGTCTTACCATGCCATATTCATGAAAAAACTAGTGAGGACGCATCTGTTTTGGCAACAATTACGATGGTTCTCACATGATTCACGGGCACACAAAAGTAGCAGCAGTTCCCATAGACGGATTCAAACAGAGTACTAGCCCCAGAGGGGTCGATAAGAGGCAAGGTTCAAATAATTAGACACAATCCAAACTACTATTAAACACTAGCTGGGGCAACTATTTCATGCCTCGATCTAATTTGGGCTGGACACAAGGCGGACCTTACCATGAACATCATCGAGGACGTCCCGCAGCAGCTCAATCATGTGAACCTTCATGAAGACAACCTTGTGGCCTTGCCACTGATAAACTTGTTTGTGGAGGCATGCCACGTCATCTTCCTGCGTAAGCTTGACAAGAACAGTATGCCTCACAAACGAAGGAGTAGCTTTGAACTTCTTGTGCTTCAGTACACCCTGGACAACACGCCTGACAACAGTGAGGCTGCAATACAACTCTTCATTGGTATAACCGCAAATGGCTTCCGGGATCCAACATCCTAAGAACTATGTTTTCCCAGTGCGTATATTCAGGTCGTCCGCCTCATAGCGAGTGACATGTACAACCACACAATCCTTGTCTGCATCGGGGCTCTAATTGAAACAGAAACAAATTCTGAATTACTTCTCAGTATAAGAAACACAAGTTATTTAAACCACTATGTATAGCATGGCATCGAAGCTAATAAATTTTTGCATTATTAATCACCACATACTTCCTTTTCTAAAAAAATCACCACATACTTAGATGAACAACCACAATCAAGATCGGCAAAGAAGGAAATCACCTTGGGCAGCTCAGCGGGGGGGGGGACACATCCTCGAAGGGGGAAAACTGCTCCTGCAGTGCCACGGGGGCTGTAACCTCAAATGGGGCGTTGACCATCTCAGTAGTGGCCGTGAGCGTATCTGGGGTCGGCTTGGGGGTTGCCTCCATCTTCTTGGAGCTCTCTGTCTTGTGGGGATCAGCCTCCCGCGTCTGCTCCAATATCGGCAGATCTTTGCCTGGTTCTCCTTGGTCCATCGTGAAACTGACGAATACTAGGAGACCACTGAAAGGAAAACACAATCGCAATGACAGTGAAACAAAAAAGAGAGTGAGGATCGGTTACTGCTTTGCAAAAGTTCTTTTTTTTCTCTGAACGAAAATATACCAACATCACGGATCCGCTTACCTTCTCTTTGTTCGGAGAGAAGAACAGTGGCAAATGCGAGTGTTGCCTTTCTTGAAGACAGTGAGGGAGAAGGGGATTCAACGAAGAGTGAAATGATGGTTGCTTCGTCCATCAAACTTAGACTGCGAGGAGGTGGGGTTTTGTGATACGACGGCTCGTTACTGCCGCGCTACGACCGGGGTGACTCTCCGCCTGCATACTGCCTTCTAATTTGGTGGATGGCATTTGGGCCCGCGCGCTGCATGGCCCGCATGTCGGTGAACAAAAGTATAACGGCATTCAGTAGAGGGAGACGTTTCAATGACTTAGGAGGAGCCAGAAGCGGTAGAGTGTCTCCACTGTACTAGTAGTAATTGTTTTCTGGGTAGCTGTAGAGTGTCTCCACTGTACTAGTAGTAATTGTTTCTCTGGGCCCAAGACAAAATAGCCCATCCACACTAGTAAATAGTAAAATTAATTCAAAAGCCCATATATTTACTGAATTGACGGATGGGTATGTCGAAGAGCAAAAAAGGAGTTTCAGGTGGGCAAAAGAGCTTCTGAACGTGCCGGGCTTCTATTTACAACATATTGTGGTCATAATCCAGTAAATTTTACGACCCAGGATGTTCATTCTATGGACCTGACCGATCCATTTGACTGTAACTGCCGAAAACAATGCTGGAGTTAGATGTTGTTGCCCTTTTCAATCTGGTTTTTTTGTAAACCTGATGAACAATTAACCCTCGTGCTTTTGTACAGTTTGTAAGCTGGAGTTAGATGTTCCTGCCCTTTTCAACTCGGTTGTGACTGTCATATTTTCTTTGAAACAAGGCAAATGGCTTGTCATTCATTTAATTTAGAGTGAAATTTTGTAACAAATCCCAACCAAGGGAAATAACATCACTCTCGCCGGCTGCTTGAGCTCACTATGCATTACAGAAGCCAAGTGATTAGCCCCCACCAGCACCCACAAACTTATTTCGAACTAGCACATCAAATGGGCTGTAAATTTTCATAGGAAAGGCTGCATGACCGTGACAGATTCGGATTCTGACATTTGGGACCCGCGAGGAAATAGCCTATCCAAGGTGGTGTCGACTTACTAGCCAGTCAACAAACGATTCTGCCTACCAGCCGTTGGATTGACATCCAACATTTGTCGTGTATCTTCTATCTCTTGTCTTCTTCTTCCTCCAATCGCCCAAACCAAACCACCCCGTCGGCTACGCCTGCTCCCGCCTCCCATGGCTGGCTACGCCTCCGCCACCCTACCGTACGTACCCTCCAACGTTGGCCAGTCCCTCCCTCTATTCCCCCACACGTCCTGTTATTCTCCGGCGACGTCAGCCCCAACACGCACCCGCGCCCGAACCAGTCAACCCTCATACTCCCCTCCGCCTGCGACTGGACCGGCGCATCTTCAACGGCTCCTGTTCGTTCCGTCCGAGGCCTCACCATCGTCCTCCGCCTTGCGGCCTTGGTTCGCTCGCCGTGCGCGGTGCACCGCCCTCTTGCGTTGTCAACGTCGTCAACAACCGAGAGGAACAAGGAGATGACTGTACATGGAGAGGATGACAGTAGGGACGCACCAGCGTCATGGCAGTACGCAAGCAAGTGCCTCTATAGTACAAGCCCAAAAATATCACTAGTAGAAAACGGAGCTTTAGCGCCGGTTTGTAAGGGCCTTTAGTGCCGGTACCATAACCGGCACTAAAGGGTGGGCACTAAAGCCCCCCCCCTTTAGTACCGGTTCGGCACGAACCGGCGCTAAAGTGCCACCACGTGGCGTGAGCTCGCACCCTGGACCGGTACTAAAGTTTTTTTTGAATTTTTTTTGAAAATTTTGGAAAAAAAATTGATTTTTTTTCAATTTTTAATTTTTCTGAATTATTTGATTATTTAGTCTCAAATCACCTCTCTTAACTGCTCAAGTGTGGATCACTCATTCCAAATCATCTAACTTCCCGACCGGTCACCCATCCCTCTCACTACTCTAGCCCGAGCACGCTTAACTTTCGGGTTCTATTCTCCTTCGTTTCCGAGTCTGCACTTGTTGTTTTCCTCACAATAGTAAGATGTCAATCCTATTAACCCTCAGGAGTTTAGCTTGAGCATGAAGTCACACATTTCACTGTTTGAATTTGAAACTATTATTCTAAAAAACAGTAATTATTTAGTAACGCTAATATTTGTTGAATAAGTTTGACCATAGTTTGACCACAGTTTGACCATAGTTTGACCAGATTTGACCAAAATTCAAAAAATTGAAATATTTATTTAGTAACACTAATATTCTTCAATAATTATGTAGTAACATTAATACTTCTTGAATAAGTAGTTTGACCAGATTTAACCAAATTTTTAAAAAAAAAACTGAAATTTGACCATATCTTTTTTTCCTTTTGGAATTTGAGGATTCTAGAAAATTCCAAGCAGGCCGTAGGTAGTCTCCATCGGATGCGGATTTTCGTGCTGAATTATATTATACGTTTTTTCCCGACATCGTATGCAAAAGTTATAGCCGTTTTACATTTTCCCTACACTTTTTGCAAAACATGTCCAAATTGTAGTTTTCAAATTTTCCTAACTAGTAGATGTAGTAATATAACTACCTCTCGAAGGATTTTATTTTTTGAAGTTTTTATCATTTTCTTTTGATTTTTCAGAACTGAAATGGCGACACACGGGGGGGTAGAGTTTGAAAATTGCCCTATAGTGCTGGTTTGTGTCACAAACCGGTACTATAGGTCATACCCCTTTAGTACCGGTTCATGGCACGAACCGGTACTAAAGGTGATCGTGGGGCCCCGGCCTGACGCCAGCCTGCCACCACCCCTTTAGTACCGGTCCGTGCCATGAACCGGTACTAAAGGTTCAACACGAACCGGCATTAATGCAAATCCGTTCGAACCGGCACTAATGGTATCATTAGTACCGGGCCAAAATCAAACCGGCACTAATGTGCTTCACGTTTGACCCTTTTTCTACTAGTGTATGGTTCCTCATAATGGTTGGACATCTGGGGCTCATGCCATTGTCAACGTAGTCAATAAACGAGAGAATTACACTACGAGCGGCTGACACCAGGGACCCAGCAAGTCGCGCAGTTTTTTTAGGAACAAGCAGTTGTTATTTATAATAGTTTTAGCGACGGATCAGGGTAACAACGGGGTTGTGCGGGGGCTGTGGCCTGTCTAGCCAGGGTTTTATTTATGTTTACCACATCATGAGCCCAGTTGTATTTTTTTCTTGCTGAAAATGGCTAGCCCAGTTCTATTTTTTTTTAAGAAATACCCAAACAAGGCCTACTTGCTTTATCGGCCCTGCTGGGCTGCAAATCTTTCAAGACGAGGAGAGTTTCATTCGGTTTGCCTAGAAATGGGTTGTACATTTTTAAAACACATCAAACCGGGAATTAGTTTCAATTTTTTTCATTACAAGATCTTAAATTCCATTGATTTTTATGTGTGGACAATAATTTGGATTTTATATTTATATAAATTATTTTTCAAAATAGTTTGAATGTGAATCGATATTTCTGGATTAAAAACAGTTGACCGCACCGAAATATGCAAAATTTTGTATACTTTTTAACCGTGGCCACAATATGGGGTGTAATGCTAACAAAAAGAAGATGGGCTCCAAAAAAATTCTTAAGAATTAGCAAATGGGCTGTACATTATTAGAAATAATGGCAGATGGGCTGTATGCTGTTTTCCATAGATTTGAGGCTGACTTGTGCGCCTACTACAGGTTGACGCGTATGCTTTCATAAAAAAAAAGGTTGACGCACACGCAACGTCCTGTCAACTTAGTCAACACACGAGAGCAGTGACTGTTGGATGTCCATCCAACGGCCGTCGTGCTTCTTCAATCTCTGCTCTTCATGCTCCAGCCGCTCAACCAAGCGCCGACGGGACTGCCTGCTCCCTCCTCCCACGGCTGGCTATGCTGTCGTGCAGGCCTCACGGCCCCACCGTACTCCCATCGATGGCCTAGCCATCCCTCTACTCACCCACGCATGCTGTTATTCTCCGGCGACGGCAGACGAACCAGTAAACCCTCGTACTCCTCCGCGTGGGAAACAACTGCCGAGTATTCCCTGGTCCATGTCGTTCCCTTCCTAGGCCTCGCCGTCGTCCACCGCCCTGGTGCTCTCGGCGCAGCCTGGTCAACGTGGTCAATGAACGACATCCATCGGAAGTGGACTGTACGTGGAGAGGCTGACAGCTGGGTCCACGGCCGCACGCAAGGAAATGCCTCCTTATTACGCGGAAAATAATGATTCCTTCACCTGACAGCTAGGACCCACAGGAAGGGCCTCTGCATTTCGCGAAAAAACGTTCCCCCCGCTGATAGGTCGGACCCACCAGCTATATCTTCGCACGCAAGGAAGTGCCTCCTTATTACGCCCAAAAAAATGAATACCCCCCTGCTAGCTGGGACCCACCATATTGTTGGGTTGATGATACGTCTCCAACGTATCTATAATTTTTGATTGCTCCATGCTATATTATCTACTGCTTTGGACTATATTGGGCTTTATTTTCCACTTTTATATTATTTTTGGGACTAACCTATTAACCGGAGGCCCAGCCCAGAATTGCTGTTTTTTGCCTATTTCAGTGTTTCGGATAAACAGAATATCAAACGGAATAAAATCTTCGGAAACATGATTTTCTCGCCGAACGTGATCCAGGAGACTTGGACCCTACTGCAAGGGATCAAAGAGGTGGTCACGAGGGTGGGGGCGCCCCCCTCCCTAGGGCGCGCCCCCCTACCTCGTGGGCCCCTCGGTGCTCCATCGACGTACTCCTTCCTCCTATATATACACACGTACCCCCAAACAATCAGAACAGGAGCCAAAACCCTAATTCCACCGCCGCAACTTTCTGTATCCATGAGATGCCATCTTGGGTCCTATTCCGGAGCTCCGCCGGAAGAGGGCCGTCATCACGGAGGGCTTCTACATCATCCTAGCCCCTCCGATGAAGTGTGAGTAGTTTACCTCAGACCTTCGGGTCCATAGTTAGTAGCTAGATGGCTTCTTCTCTCTCTTTGAATCTCAATACAAAGTTCTCCCCCTCTCTCATGGAGATCTATTCGATGTAATCTTCTTTTTGCGGTGTGTTTGTTGAGACCGATGAATTGTGGGTTTATGATCAAGTCTATCTATGAATAATATTTGAATCTTCTCTGAATTCTTTTATGCATGATTGGTTATCTTTGCAAGTCTCTTCGAATTATCCGTTTGGTTTGGCCAACTAGATTGGTAGTTCTTGCCATGGGAGAAGTGCTTAGCTTTAGGTTCGATCTTGCGGTGTCCTTACCCAGTGACAGAAGGGGCAGCAAGGCACGTATTGTATTGTTGCCATCGAGGATAACAAGATGGGGTTTATTTCATATTGCATGAATTTATCTCTCTACATCATGTCATCTTGCTTAAGGCGTTACTCTATTTTTAACTTAATACTCGAGATGCATGTTGGATAGCGGTCGATGAGTGGAGTAATAGTAGTAGATGCAGAATCGTTTCGATCTACTTGTCACGGACGTGATGCCTATATACATGATCATGCCTAGATATTCTCATAATTATGCACAATTCTATCAATTGCTCAACAGTAATTTGTTCACCCACCGTAGAATACTTATGCTCTTGAGAGAAGCCACTAGTGAAACCTATGGCCCCCGGGTCTATTCTCATCATATCAATCTCCATCACTTTTATATTGCTTTGATATTTACTTTGCTTTTACTTTTTACTTTGCATCTTTATACCAAAAATACCAAAAATATTCTATCTATCATATCTCACTCTCGTAAGTGACCGTGAAGGGCTTGACAACCCCTAATCGCGTTGGTTGCGAGTAGCTATCGCTTTGTGCAGGTACGAGGGACTTGAGCGTGGACTGAAGGAAATATGCCCTGGAGGCAATAATAAAGTTATTATTTATTTCCTTATTTCATGATAAATGTTTATTATTCATGCTAGAATTGTATTAACCGGAGAGCTAATACATGTGTGAATACATAGACAAACAGAGTGTCACTAGTATGCCTCTACTTGACTAGCTCGTTAATCAAAGATGGTTATGTTTCCTAACCATGAACAAAGAATTGTTATTTGATTAATGGGATCACATCATTGGTTGAAAGATCTGATTGACATGACCCATTCCATTAGCTTAGCACCCGATCGTTTAGTATGTTGCTATTGCATTCTTCATGACTTATACATGTTCCTATAACTATGAGATTATGCAACTCCCGTTTGCCGGAGGAACACTTTGGGTGCTACCAAATGTCACAACGTAACTGGGTGATTATAAAGGAGCACTACAGGTGTCTCCAAAGGTAGATGTTGGGTTGGCGTATTTCGAGATTAGGATTTGTCACTCTGATTGTCGGAGAGGTATCTCTGGGCCCTCTCGGTAATGCACATCACATAAGCCTTGCAAGCATTACAACTAATATGTTAGTTGTGAGATGATGTATTACGGAACGAGTAAAGAGACTTTCCGGTAACGAGATTGAACTAGGTATTGGATACCGACGATCGAATCTCGGGCAAGTAACATACCGATGACAAAGGGAACAACGTATGTTGTTATGCGGTCTGACCGATAAAGATCTTCGTAGAATATGTAGGAGCCAATATGGGCATCCAGGTCCCGCTATTGGTTATTGACCGGAGACGTGTCTTGGTCATGTCTACATTGTTCTCGAACCGTAGGGTCCGCACGCTTAAAGTTACGATGACAGTTGTTATGAGTTTTATGCATTTTGATGTACCGAAGTTTGTTCGGAGTCCCGGATGTGATCACGGACATGACGAGGAGTCTCGAAATGGTCGAGAAATAAAGATTGATATATTGGAAGCCTGTATTTGGACATCGGAATCGTTCCGGGTGAAATCGGCATTTTACCGGAGTACCGGGGGGTTACCGGAACCCCCCGGGGGGTTATTGGGCCTACATGGGCCTTGAGGGAGAATAGAGAAGGAGGCAAGAGGTGGCCGCGCACCCCTCCCCTTCCTAGTCTGAATGGGACAAGGGAAGGGGGGCGCCCCCCCCCCCTTTCCTTCCTCTCTTCCTCCTCTTTCCCCCTTCTCCTTGTTCAACTAGGAGTCCTACTCCCGGTGGGAGTAGGACTCCCCTGGCGCGCCCTCCTTGGCCGGCCGCCCCTCCCCCTTGGCTCGTTTATATACGGAGGCAGGGGGCACCCCAGAACACACAAGTTGATCCTCGTGATCGTTCCTTAGCCGTGTGCGGTGCCCCCTGCCACCATATTCCACCTCGATCATATCGTTGTAGTGCTTAGGCGAAGCCCTGCGTCGGTAGAACATCATCGTCGTCACCACGCCATTGTGCTGACGGAGCTCATCCCCAAAGCTTTGCTGGATCGGAGCCCGGGGAGCATCATCGAGTTGTACGTGTGCTAAGAACTCGGAGGTGTCGGAGTAACGGTGCTTGGATCGGTCGGATCGGGAAGACGTACGACTACTTCCTCTACGTTGTGTCAACGCTTCCGTTGCGATCTACAAGGGTACGTAGATCATACTCTCCCATCTCGTTGCTATGCATCACCATGATCTTGCGTGTGCGTAGGAAATTTTTTGAAATTACTACGTTCCCCAACAACTCCTACTGGATTGATACCTTGGTTCTCAAAAACTGAGGGAAATACGTACGCTACTCTGCTGCATCATCCCTTCCTCTTCGGGGAAAACCAACGCAAGCTCAAGACGTAGCAAGAAGGATTTCTGGCGCCGTTGCCGGCGAGTCTACGCAAAAAGTCATATACCAAGTACCCATCACAATCCCTATCTCTCGCATTACATTATTTTCCATTTGCCTCTCGTTTTCCTCTCCCCCCAATTCACCCTTGCCGTTTTATTCGCCCTCTCTCTCTCCATCCTCCCTCTCTATTTGCCTCTTTTTGTCCACTTGCTTTTTGTTTGCTCGTGTGCTAGTTTTTTGTCTTGTCGTCATGGCTAGTCTCATATCTTCTCCGTTGTCTCCCGAGAGTGAAGTTCTAAATTTTAAACAAAGGGAGGGAGAAAATCTAAAAGATGCTTGGTATAGAATTTGTAATGCTCAAAATAGATCTACCAGGAAACAATCTACCTTAGTTCTTCTTTGCAATTTTTATGTAGGTATTAATCCTTGGTATAGATATATCCTCGATACCATTACCGGAGGGAACTTCTTGGGTAGCCATACTTTTGATTCTTATAATTCTATGATAGATTTATTTGGCTCACCACCTCTTTTGGTTAATGGAACCATGTTAACTTTGGAGCATGTTATGCAAAGACTTGAAATTATTGAAAATAAAGTTGCTACTATTGAATCAATTGAAAATCTAGATAAAAAGATCCACAATCAAATTACTCAATATGGATCTAAGGTAGGAATGACATTGAAAAATATTAAGGAAAAGGAACCCATAGTTAATGAGAAGATGAACTTAGATTCTACTAGAATTGATAAACTTGAGGGTATCATTGCAAATTTGGGAACCGCTTTTTCTTCCGTAAAGAATACTCTTAGTCCTCCTACTAAAATTTCCAAGCTTATGTATGTTCCTAAAAATAAGGGTGAATCATCTAGTAAGGAAACTGCTGATCTTAAATCTATAAGTATGCATCCCAATCTTTTTGCTATCATTAAAGAACCATTTATTACAAATGAATTTTTCGATATTGTGCCTAAAATTTTGATAATTAATAAAGAGAAAGAAATTCCTAAAGATGGTAGATGCCTAATTGAAGAATTACCTACCAAAGATGGCAATACCTAGATCTATTCTTGCTTGTTAAGCCTAGCTAGGGGCGTTAAACGATAGCGCTTGTTGGGAGGCAACCCAATTTTATTTTTATTCCTTGCTTTTTGCTCCTATTTAGTAATAAATAAATTATTTAGACTCTGTTTTGTTTGTGTTTTTTGTGTTTATTTAGTGTTTGTGCCAAGTAGAACCGTTGGGAAGACTTGGGGAAAGTCTTGTTGAACTTTCTGTAAAAACACAAACTTTAGCGCTCACGAGAACTGCTGTCATTTTTATTTGAAGAGTTATATTTAGTTAATTATTTTTGCAGATGATTAATAGATAAATTTCTCACGTCCAGAAATTTATTTTAGAATTTTTGGGGTTCCAGATCTTGCGCTAGCTACAGATTACTACAGACTGTTCTGTTTTTGACAGATTCTGTTTTTCGTGTGTTGTTTGCTTATTTTGATGAATCTATGACTAGTAAAATAGTTTATAATCCATAGAGAAGTTGGAATACAGTAGGTTTAAAACCAATATAAAGAAGTGGTCTTTTGTTTTATTTCGCTAACGGAGCTCACGAGTTTTCTATTTTGAGTTTTGTGTTGTGAAGTTTTCAAGTTTTGGGTGAATTCTTTTGATGGATCATGGAACAAGGAGTGGCAAGAGCCTAAGCTTGGGGATTCCCATGGCACCCCCAAGATAATCCAAGGACACCAAAAAGTCAAAGCTTGGGGATGCCCCCGGAAGGCATCCCCTCTTTCGTCCACTTCCATCGGTAATTTACTTGGAGCTATATTTTTATTCACCAACATGATATGTGTTTTGCTTGGAGGGTCTTGTATTATTTGTGTATTTGTTTGTTAGTATGCCACAATCATCCTTGCTGTACACACCTTTTGAGAGAGCCATACATGAACTAAAATTTGATAGAATACTCTATGTGCTTCACTTATATCTTTTGAGCTAGATAATTTTGCTCTATGTGCTTCACTTATATCTTTTGAGCTAGATAAGTTTGCTCTATGTGCTTCACTTATATCTTTTGAGCTAGATAATTTTGCTCTATGTGCTTCACTTAGATCTTTTAGAGCACGGTGGTGGATATGTTTTAAAGAAACTATTGATCTCTCATGCTTCACTTAAATTAATTTGAGAGTCTCTTAATAGCATGGTAATTTGCCTAATAATAATATGCTTGGTATTCAAGATTTGTGAAACTTTCTTTTGAGTGTGTTGAATACTAAGAAAAGATTGAAGCATGATAATTGTTTTGAGATATGGAGGTGATAATATTAAAGTCATGCTAGTTGAGTAGTTGTGAATTTAAAGAATACTTGTGTTGAAGTTTGTGATTCCCGTAGCATGCACGTATGGTGAACCGTTATGTGATGAAGTCGGAGCATGATTTATTTATTGATTGTCTTCCTTATGAGTGGCGGTCGGGGATGAGCGATGGTCTTTTCCTACCAATCTATCCCCCTAGGAGCATGCGCATAATACTTTGCTTTGAAAACTTCTAAATTTTTGCAATAAGTATATGAGTTCTTTATGACTAATGTTGAGTCCATGGATTATACGCACTCTCACCCTTCCACCCTTCCTAGCCTCTCTAATACCGCACAACTTTCGCCGGTATCATACACCTACCATATACCTTCCTCAAAACAGCCACCATACCTACCTATTATGGCATTTCCATAGCCATTCTGAGATATATTGCCATGCAACTTTCACCCATCTAGTTCATCATGACATATCCATCATTGTCATATTGCTTAGCATGATCATGTAGTTGACATAGTATTTGTGGCAAAGCCACCGTTCATAATTCTTTCATACTTGTCACTCGTGATTCATTGCATATCCCGGTACACCGCCGGAGGCATTCATATAGAGTCATACTTTGTTTTAGTATCGAGTTGTAATCATTGAGTTGTAAATAAATAGAAGTGTGATGATCATCATTCAATAGAGCATTGTCCCAAAAAAATAAAGAGAAAGGCCAAAGAAAAAAATCCTTTTTTCCACACTTGTGCTTCAAAGTAGCACCATGATATAGCAAGTCTCATATATTGTGCTTCAAAGTAGCACCATGTTCTTCATATAGAGAGTCTCATATGTTGTCACTTCCATATACTAGTGGGAATTTTACGTTATAGAACTTGGCTTGTATATTCCAATGATGGGCTTCCTCAAATTTCCCTAGGTCTTCGTGAGCAAGCAAGTTGGATGCACACCCACTAGTTTCTTTTGTTGAGCTTTCATACATTTATAGCTCTAGTGCATCAGTTGCATGGCAATCCCTACTCACTCACATTGATATCTATTGATGGGCATCTCCATAGCCCATTGATACGCCTAGTTGATGTGAGACTATCTTCTCCTTTTTGTCTTCTCCACAACCACCATTCCATTCCACCTATAGTGCTATATCCATGGCTCACGCTCATGTATTGCGTGAAGATTGAAAAAGTTTTGAAAGTGTTAGAGTATGAAACAATTGCTTGGCTTGTCATCGAGTTGTGCATGATTTAAATACTTTATGTGGGGAAGCTGGAGCATAGCCAGACTAAATGATTTTGTAGGGATAACTTTCTTTGGCCATGTTATTTTGAGAAGACATAATTGCTTTGTTAGTATGCTTGAAGTATTATTATTTTCTATGTCAATATAAAATTTTGTCTTGAATCTTTCTAATCTGAATATTCATACCAAAATTAAGAAGATTTACATTGAAATTATGTCAAGTAGCACTCCACATCAAAAATTCTCTTTTTATCATTTACCTACTCGAGGACGAGCAGGAATTAAGCTTAGGGATGCCTGATACGTCTCCAACGTATCTATAATTTTTGATTGCTCCATGCTATATTATCAAACGGAGTCCAAACGGAATAAAATCTTCGGAAATGTGATTTTCTCGCCGAACGTGATCCAGGAGACTTGGATCCTACTGCAAGGGATCAAAGAGGTGGTCACGAGGGTGGGGCGCCCCCCCTAGGGCGCGCCCCCTGCCTCATGGGCCCCTCGGTGCTCCACCGGCGTACTCCTTCCTCCTATATATACACACGTACCCCCAAACGATCAGAACAGGAGCCAAAACCCTAATTCCACCACCGCAACTTTCTGTATCCATGAGATCCCATCTTGGGGCCTGTTCCGGAGCTCCGCCGGAAGAGGGCCGTCATCACGGAGGGCTTCTACATCATCCTAGCCCCTCCGATGAAGTGTGAGTAGTTTACCTCAGACCTTCGGGTCCATAGTTAGTAGCTAGATGGCTTCTTCTCTCTCTTTGAATCTCAATACAAAGTTCTCCCCCTCTCTCGTGGAGATCTATTCGATGTAATCTTCTTTTTGCGGTGTGTTTGTTGAGACCGATGAATTGTGGGTTTATGATCAAGTCTATCTATGAATAATATTTGAATCTTCTCTGAATTCTTTTATGCATGATTGGTTATCTTTGCAAGTCTCTTCGAATTATCCGTTTGGTTTGGCCAACTAGATTGGTAGTTCTTGCCATGGGAGAAGTGCTTAGCTTTGGGTTCGATCTTGCGGTGTCCTTACCCAGTGACAGAAGGGGCAGCAAGGCACGTATTGTATTGTTGCCATCGAGGATAACAAGATGGGGTTTATTTCATATTGCATGAATTTATCTCTCTACATCATGTCATCTTGCTTAAGGCGTTACTCTATTTTTAACTTAATACTCGAGATGCATGTTGGATAGCGGTCGATGAGTGGAGTAATAGTAGTAGATGCAGAATCGTTTCGATCTACTTGTCACGGACGTGATGCCTATATACATGATCATGCCTAGATATTCTCATAATTATGCACAATTCTATCAATTGCTCAACAGTAATTTGTTCACCCACCGTAGAATACTTATGCTCTTGAGAGAAGCCACTAGTGAAACCTATGCCCCCGGGTCTATTCTCATCATATCAATCTCCATCACTTTTATATTGCTTTGATATTTACTTTGCTTTTACTTTTTACTTTGCATCTTTATACCAAAAATACCAAAAATATTCTATCTATCATATCTCACTCTCGTAAGTGACCGTGAAGGGCTTGACAACCCCTAATCGCGTTGGTTGCGAGTAGCTATCGCTTTGTGCAGGTACGAGGGACTTGAGCGTGGGCTCCTACTAGATTGATACCTTGGTTATCAAAAACTGAGGGAAATACTTACGCTACTCTGCTGCATCATCCCTTCCTCTTCGGGGAAAACCAACGCAAGCTCAAGACGTAGCAGTTGACTTGTGGGCCTACTAAGTTGACGGGGACGGAGGGCTTTGTCAACTTAGTCAATACTCCAGTGACCGTATGATGTCCATCCAACAGCCATAGTGCTTCTTCAACCTCTGGTCTTCTTGCTCCAACCGCCCAAAGCAGCACCGGTCGTGCCGCCTGCTCCTGCCTCCCGTGGCTGGCTGTGCTACCGCGGAGGCCTCACCGCCCCCATACTACTCCCACCACTGGTCAGGCCATCCCTCCACTCACCCACACCCCCTGTTATTCTGCGGCGACGGCAGCCTCACACCGTAGCCGAACCAGTGAACGCTCGTACTCCTCTCCGCGTGGGCATCCACTGTCGCGTCTTGCCCGGCTCCGCGTCGTCCCCTTCCTAGGCCTCGCCGTCATCCACCGCCGTGGTGCTCTCGGCGCAGCGTGGTCAATGTGGTCAATGACCGACTTCCATCGGAAGAGTACTGTACATGGAGAGGCTGACAGCTGGGTCCACGGCAGCCGCAAGGAAGTGCCTCCTTATTATGCGGAAAATAATTATTCCTCGACCTGACAGCGGGGACCCACCGGACGGGCCACCGGTATTTTGTGAAAAAAATTGTTTCCCCCTGACTGCTGGGACCCATCGGACGGGCCATCGTATTTTGCGAAAAAAAACATTCCCCCCGCTGTCAGCTCGGACCCACCAGAAGTGCCACCTTATTACGCACAAAAAAATGAATACTCCCCTGGCTAGCTGGGACCCACCTTGGTGGGAGGCTGACTTGTGAGCCTACTAAGTTGACGGGGACGAAGGGCTTTGTCAACTTAGTCAATATGAACAATTCTAGCTCCAGTGACCATATAATGTCCATCCAACGGCCGTAGTGCTTCTTCAACCTCTGGTCTTCTTGCTCCAGCCGCCCAAAGTAGCGCCGGTCGTGCCGCATGCTCCTGCCTCCCGTGTCCGGCTGTGCTGCCGTAGAGGCCTCACCGCCCCCTACTATTCCCACCGCTGGCCAGGCCCTGCGGCGACGGCAGCCTCACACCGCAGCCGAACCAGTGAACCCTCGTACTCCTCTTCGCGCGGGCTTCCACTGTCGCGTCTTCCCCGGCTCCGCGTCGTCCCCTTCCTATGCCTCGCTGTCATCCACCGCTGTGGTGCTCTCCACGCGGCGTGGTCAACGTGGTCAAGGAACGACTTCCATCAGAAGAGTACTGTACGTGGAGAGGCTGACAGCTGGGTCCACGGCCACAGCCCAGTTTTTTTGTGATTTGCCAAGTAAGTCACTTTGTCAGGCCTATTGGGCTGCAAATCTTTCAAGACGAGGAGAGCTTTTATTCGGCTGGCCGAGAAAATGGCCCATCAGTAATGAGAAATGGGCTGTACATTTTGAGAACACATCAAACCGGCAATAAGTTTCAAATATCTTTTTTTTCATTTCAAGATTTTAAATTACATTAATTTTTATGCATGGAGAATTTGTTGGATTTTATATTGATATACATTTATTTTTAAAATCAGTTTGAATGTGAGTCGAAATTTCGGGATTAAAAACAGTTCGGACCGCACCGATATATGCAAAATTTCGTATAATTTTTTAACCGTGGCCACAATATGGGCTGTAATGCTAACAAAAAGAATATGGGCTCAAAAAAACCTTAAGAATTAGCAAATGGGCTGTAAATTATTAGAAATAATGGCAGATGGGTTGTATGCTGTTTTCCACAGATTTGAGGCTTTTCTAAAAAAAGGTTGACGCACAAGCACTGACTGTTGGATGTCCATCCAACGACCGTCGTGCTTCTTCAATCTCTGCTCTTCCTGCTCCAGTCGCTCAAACAAGTGTCGGCGGGACTGCCTGCTCTCTCCTCCCCGTGGTCGGTTGTGCTACCGCGCAGGCCTCACCGCCCCACCGTACTCGCATCGCTGGCCTAGCCATCCCTCTACTCATCCACATCTGTTGTTATTCTCCGGCGACGGCAGACGAACCAGTAAACCCTCGTACAGTCATACTCCCCTTCGCGTGGGAAATAACTGCCGAGTCTTCCCTGCCTCTGTGTCATCCCCTTCCTAGGCCTTGCCGTCGTCTACCGCCGTGGTGCTCTCGGCGCGGTGTGGTCAATGTGGTCAACGACCGACTTCCATCGGAAGAGTACTGTGTGTGGAGACGCTGACAGCTGGGTCCACGGGCGCAGCAAGGAAGTGCCTCCTTATTACGCGCAAAATAATTATTCCTCCACCTGACGGCGGGGACCCACCGGACGGGCCACCGTATTTCGCAAAAAAAATGTTTCCCCCCTGACTGCTGGGACCCACCAGCTACACCTTCGCACGCAAGGAAGTGCGTCCGGGCAAAAAAACAAAACGATTCGCCCCCCTGACTGCCGGGACCCACCGGCTACATCTTCGCACGCAAGGAAGTGCCTGACAGTCGAGACCCACCTGGTCGAAGCGTACGTAGCATTGTCATTTTGGTCGCGAACGTGTACGTACATATATACTGGTGGATGTAGAGGCGCGCACGTGTCGTAGTAGAGGCGCGTACGTGTCGTAGTAGAGGCGCACACGTAGCACGTACACGTACGTACAGCGGCCAGGGTGCAAGAAAGAAAATACGGCCACATATGTGTACATACGGGCGGGGTCTCGAACGCCTACTCGCGCATACGTACGGGCAGGGCTCGTGTACATGGTTGGGTCGGAACGGAGAAACAGCGTCGTCGTCGTGTTCATGGGGAGGTAACGGAATGCGTCGTGTTCATGGGGAGGCAACGGAATGCGTCGTGTTCATCGGGAGGCAACGGAACGCGTGGGAGCCAATCGGCTGGGTCGGAACAGAATGCGTGGTCATGTTCATCGGGAGGGCTTGGACAAAACAGACGATGGAAACGAGGCATAGCGTACCGCACAATGGAGGAAACGGACCTCCTACATTCGGAACGGGGTCCTGTTGATCGGGAGGGGTCTGGCATACCGCAAAACGGAGGAAACGGACCTCCTACGGTCGAAACGGGGGTCCTGTTGATCGGGAGGGGTGTGGCGTACCACAAAACGGACGAAACGGACTTGTGTTGGAGCGCTACGGTCGAAACGGGGGTCCTGTTCATCGGGAGGGGTGTGGCGTACCGCAAAATGGGACTCCACGGGATACTGTTCATCTCCACCGTCGACCTCCTCCAGCCTCCACGGGCTACCGTCGACCTCCTCCAGCCTCCATGGGCTCCTGTTCATCCAGCCTCCACCGCGCGCTACACCACCCGGCTACTGTTCAACCACCCCTCAACGGGCACCCCTCCACCGTCTACTGTTGATCTAGCCCTCCACACCATGGGGTCCTGTTCAACCACCCCTCCACGGGCACCCCTCCACCGTCTACTGTTCATCCAGCCCTCCACCACACCACAGGGTCCTGTTCATCCAGAGGCAACGCCACCGCTCACTGTTCATCCAAACCCCCCCCCCCCCGCAACGCTCATTGTTCATCCCAGAGGCAGCATCGATCGGCTTCAGTTAGCAGCAGTAGCGAAGGAATCGCTCGATCGGGTTCAATTAACATCCACCGATTGATCGCTCGGGTTCAGTAACGCGTAGCCTGCAGTGCAATCGCTCGGGTTCAGTTAGAGCCCAACGCCTCGCTCGGGTTCAGTTAGAGTCAACGCCTTGCACACACGCGCGTACGTGTACGAGAGAAACGCGCATCACTTGGCCCACGACCTCCCACCGTAACCGGGAACTCCCCGAAATTTTCCTCGCCCTCGCTTCTACTACGGTTTTTTCCGTCATGGAGGGCCCAAAGAATGTCATGCAGCTGCGTCTCCAGCCCGCCTAGGACGAAAAGCCCATTTTCTGTCATGATTTTTTGTCATAGAAGTACGAGCCCACCACATCTATGATGACACCGAGTTTTGTCACAATTATCGTCATAGAAGTGCCATATGTATGACAGAAAAAAAATTCGTTCGGCCCAAAATGTCACGGATGTGTCTTTTTTTTGTAGTGGCTACCGCACTTCTGAGCCAGCAGGTGGATCCTCTAGTACTCAACCGCCGCCAGCAGGCGCAACCTCAAGTGCTCCACCGCCACCTCAGCAGTTGAAGAGATCCGCCAACAAGCCAAAGGGAAAGACTGTGACTGAGATGACTGCCAAGGAGTTTTGGGCAAAGCGTTGTCGCAACCCCTATGAGGAAGACCAAGATCCCACTTTGGTCAACCGCCCGTTCTGGAATCGCTTTCAGTTTTCCATCTATTTTGATGTGATCAAGGCTAAGAAAAATCTCTATGTTGATGTACGCTCCATCGACACGGATGCTATGGAGAAGGACCCTAAGTACTTTGGCGAAGCCCTTCAGATGTGTTCTCAGCTGAACATTCTCAGAATCATGCAGTTCAACAAGGATTTTGATGCAGATTTTGTGGCTCAATTCTTTGCTACTATTCATCTTGGAACTGATGCCGACAGGACTCTGACTTGGATGACCAATGGCAAGTTTCTTTCCGTCAAGTGGAAGGCCTTCATGGAGTTACTTGAGGTGGAAGATCACGAGCTTGAGACTCCAGTCGGCTTCCGCCCTCACCACAATACTACCTCCACTCACAAGCAAGCTCTTTGGCCCTACTGTACTATGAAGGTTCACCATGTGACTAAGAAGGAAACCTATGAGCTGTCTGCCTTTCTGGACATCCTTCATCGTGTATTCCGAGAGACTCTCTTCCCTCGCATCGGGAATCTGGATATGGTCCACTCCTATCTCGTGGACATGCTTCTATTCTGCCAGCATGAGAAGGAAGCAAACACTGGAGAGTGCCTAGACATTTCTCATGTTATGTGGTCTGAACTTCTCTCTGCCGTTTCTGAGCGCAAGTGCCCAATCTATGGTCCATTCATCATGCGGCTCATTCAGAACGCCTAGGCACGTGTCTATCCCAAGGAGATGTTGGAAACTAGAGAATTGGTTTCTCATGAGATCAAGCGTCTGAGGAAGAAGGACAATTGGGCCACCCCAGTGCCTAAACCAGGGGGTCCATCTACTACTGCTGACATGGAGACCGAGGGTGGGGCTGCGGCCGATGATCACGATGAGGACTTTGGGCCTTCTAGTGCAGAACCCTCTTGGGCAAAGAAGCTTAAATGCAAGATGAAGAAGCTCTTCTGCATGGAGTCTCATGGTCAGTACATGACTCATGTGGCTGAGAAACAGGCCAGGGATGTCACAAGGAGCTCATGCATCAGCTGGGTGCGACCGTTGCCAGCGGTTATGAGGGCCAGATCAATGAAGAGGAGGAATGGATTCAGCAACACTGTCCGTGGACCGATTCAGACATAGAGCAGTTTCCGACTGAGGATGGCAGTGCGGATGACCCTGCCAGGATGTGATGAGGTTGCTATCACTTGGAGCCGTAGCTTCTCTCTTTGCCCTTTTGGTGTCTCGCTGCCAAAGGGGGAGAGGGTTTAGGGATTTGTGTCATTGCCGTGTTGCGAGTGTGTCTTTGTGGTTTGTGGTGTCTTGTGTTTTCTTGTCGTTTTGCTTGGTTTGGTTTGGTTTGGTGCCAGTGAGACCTAAGTTCTAGACATATGGTGTGAGACATATGCTACCCTATCTTTACCTTATTATCTATGTCTATTCAGTACTGTAGTATCTTATGAGTTGCAAGCTTATCATGTTTATGCCCTGCTCTCATGTATCCCGTGCTTAGAACTTTTGGACTATAAAATATAGGAGGTGTGTTGATCCGAATGTGTGTGCCTTGCATTCCAAAGGCACTACTAACTAGGTGCACGCATTCAGGGGGAGCCCGTCTATATTTTGTAGTTCTAAGTATCCTTACTTTTATGTCTTTTCCCTGTGCAAATCCCAGGTTGTCATCAATCCACCAAAAAGGGGGAGATTGTTAAGGCATATCTCTCTCGATGTAGTTTTGGTGATTGATGACAACATATTTGCGGACTAACCTTGTGCTTTGAGCATTTCAGAGATTCATCCTTTGGCTCGAGACGATTTATTTCCCCTCGGAGTGTTTTTCAAGACGGTGTAGCTCTTTTGTTTCTTGTTGGTGGATTAGTTTCATAGGAGTCACCGTACTATCAAGAGCGGGTCCGCTTTGGTATGGCTAGGGTGGAATCATCACGTACACTTTCGTTTCACACCCTTAGGGCCTTCCCGCGTCGTTGGGGGTCTTATTCCCTGCTGTTTGGGTAGTCTTTAGCCCCAGCGGTAGTACCCGTGGTGCCCAGCGGTCACTAGTAGAAAACAGGGCTTTGGTCCAGGCTGGCTCAGACCATTAGTCCCGGTTCAGTCCAGAACCGGCCGGGACCAATGTGGGCATTGGTCCCGGTTCGTGAGCCCAGGGGGCCGGCCGGGCCACGTGGGCCATTGGTCCCGGTTCATCTGGACCTTTTGGTCCCGGTTGGTGGGATGAACCGGGACCAATGGGCCTCGCTCCTGGCCCACCACCATTGGTCCCGGTTGGTGGCTTGAACCAGGACCAAAGGCTCCCCTTTAGTCCCGGCTCATGTCACCAACCGGGACCAATGAGGTGCCTATATATACCCCTCGCTCGCGAGCAGAGCACCCCAGTGCTCTGTTTTTCTCTGGCCGAGGGGG
This sequence comes from Triticum urartu, assembly GCF_056163025.1. NCBI lineage: Eukaryota > Viridiplantae > Streptophyta > Magnoliopsida > Poales > Poaceae > Triticum > Triticum urartu. The sequence goes on along the minus strand of NC_141878.1, from coordinate 576,590,174 downwards.
AGAGGGCTTGGTGGTGCTCTAGCTCACCTCCTATGCTCACAAGGTGTTCGATGGAATGCCCGAGCCACACTACTTAAGCTTTCTCCTCTCCAAGCTCGACCTCCAAGCTCCATTTTCCATAATATTTGTCTAGGTTTAGCGGTCCGTCACGCCCTGTCCCCGTCTTCACCGCCGTCGATCACCCGCGCCGAGCTCATCGCCGGCACCACCGTGGTGAGCCTCTTGTTTTATCTTCTTTCTGAAAGGAAAAATATTCTTACTTGCATGTTTACATAGATACTTGTATTATTTTCTTACTTTTATTATTGCATCTTATATAGTGCGATGGTTTTGGTATCCGCCCCCGTCGGCCCTCGTCCTGTCTATGATTCGGATGTGGTATATATATTATCTTTATAACTATTGGTTCATTTATTGTTTATGAAAATTATGCCGACCAACATGACATAGATATTATTTATGTAGGATGTATGTGAATCGGAAATGTCAACCGACCCTATTGTCGAGAGGTTAAATTTAGTTGAAGACGAAAACAATTTGTTGAAGGAAAAAATAAAAAAAATTGAGGAGGAGAAGATGATATTGGAGTTGCATGTTGCGGATGTCGTCGATGATCACAAGATCAAGATGGATGCAATGCGCTTGAAGATTAGAAAGATTAGAAAATATGCCATTGATACCGAGGCTTGGTATCATTATGCCGTTGGATCAATTGTTACCTTGGTTGCGATTATGATCGCATTTGTTTTCGCATTGAAATGTTTTACATAGTTTCAATGTATGGTTTAATTAATTAGATGCTCTGGAGAGCTATATGTTGTTAGATGAGAACTATGTATGCACTTTGGTTTTAATGTGATGATGAACTTCTATTAATTTGGACACTTAATTATATATAATGCACGCAGATGAACCGGCAATGGATGTACGGTGACAGACACACCCGCGAGTACATTAAGGGCGTGCATGAGTTTCTCGAAGCGGCTGAGGCAAACAAGCAGAATGGTTTTATGTGTTATCCATGCACTGAATGTGGGAATACGAGGTCTTACTCTAACCAGAAAATCCTTCACTCCCACCTGCTTTACAAGGGTTTCATGCCACACTATAATGTTTGGACGAGGCACGGAGAAATAGGGGTTATGATGGAAGGCGGCGAAGAAGAAGAGTACGATGACAACTATGTGCCCCCTGAATACGGTGATGCTGCAACGGGGGGAGCTGGTGAAGATCAAGAGGAACCAGACGATGTGCCCAATGATGCTGCAACGGGTGAAGCTGCTGAAGATCAAGAGGATCCAGACGATGTGCCCGATGATTGTGATCTCCGCCGGGTCATTGTCGATGCAAGGACGCAATGCGAAAGTGAAAAGGAGAAGCTGAAGTTCGATCTCATGTTAGAGGATCACAAAAAAGGGTTGTACCCCAATTGCGAAGATGGCAACACAAAGCTCGGTACCGTACTGGAATTGCTGCAGTGGAAGGCAGAGAATGCTGTGGCTGACAAAGGATTTGAGAAGCTACTGAAAATATTGAAGAAGAAGCTTCCAAAGGATAACGAATTGCCCGACAGTACATACGCAGCAAAGAAGGTCGTATGCCCTCTAGGATTGGAGGTGGAGAAGATACATGCATGCCCTAATGACTGCATCCTCTACCGCGGTGCATACAAGGATCTGAACGCATGCCCGGTATGCGGTGCATTGCGGTATAAGATCAGACGAGATGACCCTGGTGATGTTGACGGCGAGCCCCCCAGGAAGAGGGTTCCTGCGAAGGTGATGTGGTATGCTCCTATAATACCACGGTTGAAACGTCTGTTCAGAAACGAAGAGCATGCCAAGTTGATGCGATGGCACAGTGAGAACCGAAAGAAAGATGGGAAGTTGAGAGCACCCGCTGACGGGTCGCAGTGGAGAAAAATCGAGAGAAATTACTGGGATGAGTTTGCAAAGGACCCAAGGAATGTATGGTTTGCTTTAAGCACGGATGGCATTAATCCTTTCAGGGAGCAGAGCAGCAATCACAGCACCTGGCCCGTGACTCTATGTATGTATAACCTTCCTCCTTGGATGTGCATGAAGCGGAAGTTCATTATGATGCATGTTCTCATCCAAGGCCCTAAGCAACCCGGCAACGAAATTGATGTGTACCTAAGGCCATTAGTTGAAGAACTTTTACAGTTGTGGAATGGAAACGGTGTACGTACGTGGGATGAGCACAGACAGGAGGAATTTAACCTTAAGGCGTTGCTGTTCGTGACCATCAACGATTGGCCCGCTCTCAGTAACCTTTCAGGACAGACAAACAAAGGATACCACGCATGCACGCACTATTTAGATGTCACTGAAAGTATATACCTGGACAAATGCAGGAAGAATGTGTACCTGGGCCATCGTCGATTTCTTCCGACCAACCATCAATGTCGAAAGAAAGGCAAGCATTTCAAAGGCGAGGCAGATCACCGGAAGAAGCCCGCCATGCGCACCGGTGATCACGTGCTTGCTATGGTCAATGATTTACACTACGTAATCTTTGGAAAGGGTCCTGGTGGACTAGCTGTTCTGAATGACGCTGAGGGACACGCACCCATGTGGAAGAAGAAATCTATATTTTGGGACCTACCCTACTGGAAAGACCTAGAGGTCCGCTCCTCAATCGACGTGATGCACGTGACGAAGAACCTTTGCGTGAACCTGCTAGGCTTCTTGGGCGTGTATGGGAAGACAAAAGATACACCTGAGGCACGGGAGGACCTGCAATGTTTGCACGAAAAAGACGGCATGCCTCCGAAGCAGTATAAAGGTCCTGCCAGCTACGCTCTTACGAAAGAAGAGAAAGAAATCTTCTTTGAATGCCTGCTCAGTATGAAGGTCATGACTGGCTTCTCGTCGAATATAAAGGGAATAATAAATATGCCAGAGAAAAAGTTTCAGAACCTAAAGTCTCATGACTGCCACGTGATTATGACGCAACTGCTTCCGATTGCATTGAGGGGGCTTCTACCGGAAAACGTCCGATTAGCCATTGTGAAGCTATGTGCATTCCTCAATGCAATCTCTCAGAAGGTGATCGATCCAGAAATTGTACCAAGGCTAAGGAGTGATGTGGCGCAATGTCTTGTCCGTTTCGAGCTGGTGTTCCCACCATCCTTCTTCAATATCATGACGCACGTCCTAGTTCATCTAGTCGACGAGATTGTCATCCTGGGGCCCGTATTTCTACACAATATGTTCCCCTTTGAGAGGTTCATGGGAGTCCTAAAGAAATATGTCCGTAACCGCGCTAGGCCAGAAGGAAGCATCTCCATGGGCCATCAAACAGAGGATGTTATCGGGTTTTGTGTTGACTTCATTCCTGGCCTTAAGAAGATAGGTCTCCCTAAATCGCGGTATGAGGGGAGATTGACTGGAAAAGGCACTCTTGGAAGAGACTCAATAATATGCAGGGACGGATATTCTTGGTCTCAAGCACACTACACAGTTCTACAGAACTCTACCTTGGTGACCCCGTATGTCGATGAACACAAGAACAGTCTGCGCTCCAAACACCCGGAGCAGTGCGACGACTGGATTACATGTGAACACATCAGGACTTTCAGCAGTTGGTTGGAAACACGTCTCAGAGGTGACAACACTGTTTGTGATGAGTTGTACTTGTTGTCCAGGGGACCATCTTTGACTGTATTGACTTACAAAGGATACGAGATAAATGGGAATACATTTTACACGATCGCCCAAGATCAAAAGAGCACCAACCAAAACAGCGGTGTCCGCTTTGATGCAGCAACCGAGAGCGGAAAGGACACATATTATGGTTACATAGTGGACATATGGGAACTTGACTACGGACCTGATTTTAAGGTCCCTTTGTTTAAGTGCAAATGGGTCAATCTGTTAGGCGGCGGGGTACAGGTAGACCCATAGTACGGAATGACAACAGTGGATCTGAAAAATCTTGGGTACACTGACGAACCGTTCGTCCTAGCCAATGATGTGGCACAGGTTATCTATGTGAAGGACATGTCTACCAAACCGAGAAAAAGAAAAGATAAGGAAGCGAATACATCATATGATGAGCCAAAGCGCCACATAGTTCTTTCAGGAAAAAGGGACATCCTGGGAGTGGACGGCAAGACAGACATGTCTGAAGATTATGAAAAGTTTCATGAAATTCCTCCCTTCAATGTCAAGGCTGACCCAAGCATCCTGATAAACAATGAAGATTATCCATGGTTACGGCGCAATAAGCAAATGACACAAGCGAAGAAAAAGTGAAGACTTTCTCCCGCAACTTTGTAACACACGAACATGCTACCATTGTCCATTTTGTACATGCACATGCTATGTGGGTGAAATTATGATACCATCCCAACTTTCAACTTTTTCAGAGTTCATTTGAAATGCTTTCATGTCTTATGGTTCGGCCCTCGTAATACCATGACCATTAGTCCCTGGCCCATGCCAACTTTCAACTTTCAACTTTCTAAAACTAATGGCACTAACAGAAAGTTTATAATTTTGCTCCTCGCCCCTGGCCCATGACCATTAGTCCCGGTTTGTGGGAAGGGCTTATAAACCGGTGTGAGCCCCCTTCGGTTGGCAAGGTGGGACTAAACTCTGCCCGCACAAGGTCGGACTAAACTCTGCCCGCACAAACCGGGACTAAAGGGTTGGTCCTCGTTGCGGGCAGAGTTTAGTCCCACCTTGCCAACCGAAGGGGGCTCACACCGGTTTATAAGCCTTTCCCTCTCTGCCTTGTTGAGCTCCTCTCAAAGTGAAAATAGTTGCCCTAATAGAGAAAAGTTTAAGCTAAATTCATAGTGAATTTCTCTGAAATTCATAAAAATTTACTAGGAATTTAGGTTGAATTTTCTCTATAAGCGCATCTATTCTCATTTTTTTAGTAAGTTAATCACAAACTTGTGATTCAAACAATTTTCAAAGAATTCAAATTTTAACTATTGAAATTTGAAAACTAATGGCACTAACAGAAAGTTTATAATTTTTCTAAAACTAATGGCACTAACAGAAAGTTTATAATTTTTCTAACCTAAAAGCAAACAGAATTAAAAATGAAAGCAATAAACAAAAGAAAATAAATAATGCAAAAAACAAATCAAAAAGATAGGAAAAAACTATTTTTATAGTAAAGTTAATCAGAAAATAAAATAAATAAAGCAACAAAGAAAACAAAATAACTAAAAAAGTGTTTTCAAATTTGAAAACTAATGGCACTAACAGAAAGATAATAATTTTTTAAAACTAATGGCACTAACAGAAAGTTTATAATTTTGCTAACCTAAAAGCAAACAGAATTAAAAATTAAAGCAAAAAACAAAAGAAAATAAATAATGCAAAAAACAAATCAAAAAAACAGGAAAAACTATTTTTATAGTAAAGTTAATCAGAAAATAAAATAAATAAAGCAACAAAGAAAACAAAATAACTAAAAAAGTGTTTTGAAATTTGAAAACTAATGGCACTAACAGAAAGTTTATAATTTTTCTAAAACTAATAGCACTAACAGAAAGTTTATAATTTTGCTAACCTAAAAGCAAACAGAATTAAAAATTAAAGCAAAAAACAAAAGAAAATAAATAATGTAAAAAACAAATCAAAAAATAGGAAAAAACTATTTTTATAGTAAAGTTAATCAGAAAATAAAATAATAAAGCAACAAAGAAAACAAAAAAACTAAAAAAGTGTTTTCAAATTTGAAAACTAATGGCATTAACAAGAAGTTTATAATTTTTCTAAAACTAAAAGCATAAAGAATTAAAAAATAAAGCAAAAAACAAAAGAAAATAAATAAAGCAACAAAAAAACAAAAAAATGCCACCTACTGGGCCACCACGGCCTGAATACGACTAGAAACCCTACCATGGGCCAAGATTCAGGCCCGCAGCAGGCCCAGTAGGCCCACAGGCATTGCAGTGACAGATTAGGCCCAAAAGCCTGCAGTTGAGAAGAGCTCGGGAGGGTGGGCGCAGCAACGCTTATAAACCACTCCCGAGCCCTCTCAACTAGCAAGGTGGGACTAAACTTTTGGGCGCGGGGCAGCACAAGGCCATTGGTCCCGGTTGGTGCCACCAACCGGGACCATAGGCCTCTCCTTCCCGCCCTTTCGGCTGCTGAAAAGAGACCTATGGTCCCAGTTGGTGGCACCAACCGGGACTAAAGGTGGCATTGGTCCCGGTTGATGCCACGAACCGGGACCAATACTCTGTGTATATAAGCAGGACTTAGGAAATTTTCAGTTTCTCATCGACCATTTGCCCCCGACGCCGCCAGGCTGCCCGTGCTCGCCGTCGCCGTTGCCCCGCGCCCCTGCCCCGTACTCGCCATCGCCGCCCGCTCCTCGTCGCCGTCGCCCTGCCCCTGCCCCGTCCCGCCCCCGCCGTCGCCTCGAACTCCCCTGCTCGCCAGGCCGCCCCGAAGCCGCCCGCCGCCCCCGTCGACGCCGTCATCGTCGCCCGCACCGATTCCGGCCGGCGACCTCGACCCCTCCCCACGCTGTGAGCCCCTGCCTCCTCCCCTTTTCCTTCTCATTGCCGTCCCCGCACGTCATCCGTAAGCGCGCGCCACCGCCAACCATCGTCGCCGTCGCCGTATAATGCTCATGTATATGCTCACTGTATGTATGTATGTATGTATGTATGTATGTATGTATGTATGTATGTATGTATGTTCACTGTATAATGCTATGTATATGCTGTATATATAATGCTCATTTTTGCATTTTTTTTGTTACCAAGAAAAAGGTCTATTTTTTGTTGATATGTATGTTCATATGCTCATTAATATTTAAAAAAATGTTCATATGCTCATTTAAGAAAATGTTCATATGTAACATTTAAGAAAAAAAGTAAATGTATGTATGTTCATATGCAAAGAATTATTTTTGGATGAAATGAGATGAGATCAGATGTGTTTTGTGTTGGAGAAGAAAAGAGGAAGAAGGAAGAAGAAGTAAAAGAGGGTCGAGGGGGGTTTCGATATACTCCCTCCCCGATAACAATTTTTTCCATGTATATATGCAAAAGTTACATTTTTAGAAACATTTTATATATCTAGCTAGAAATAAGGAAGAAGAAGAAAAGGAAGGAGAGGAAAAAGGAAAATAAGAAGAGGAAGAAAGGAGAAGAAGAGGAGAGGAAGAAGGGGAAAAATAAATAAGAAAAAGAAGAAGAAAGGAATAGAGGAGAAGAAGAGAAAATAGAATATATTCATATTCTATTTTCTCTTCTTCTCCTCTATTCCTTTCTTCTTCTCCTCTTTTTTTTCTTCTTTTTTTCTTCGATCTTCTCCTCTAGATATTCCTTTCTTCTTCTCCTCTTTTTATTTCAGGGTCGTCTAGGGGTCGAGGGTTCCAGGGTCGTCGAGGGTTCGAGGGGTCGAGGATCGCCGAGGGGTCGAGAGAGGTTTCCTAGTGTCAAAGTATTGAAGAAATCCATGGCTTCATCATTAGCCGGAAGTAACCAGGGCATGACGAAGTCCTCCAAAGTTATTTTGGAATGGTGTCCCGGATAGGATAATTTGCCTTCTTGTATGAATTTCAGCAAAGGCCTTCCAAATAACGATATTTGGAAGGTTCTTGCTGAACTTTGTACCAAAAAGCGAATTATCCTATCTAGGACTCCGTTCCAAAATAACTTTGGAGAGCTTCGTACCATCATGCACATGTTACTTTCGCCTAATGATGAAGACATGGTTTTGTTGAATCCTTTAACACTAGGCAACCTCCCGACCCCTCGGCGATCCTCTCGAACATGAGAGGAAGAAGAGGATAAAAAAAGAAGAGGAAGAAGAAAAAAAGAGGAGAAGAAAGAATAGAGGAGTTCTTCTCCTCTATTCTTTCTTCTCCTCTTTTTTTCTTCTTCTTCCTCTTTTTTTTATCGGGAACGAGGGTCGTCGAGGGACATAGATGTAGTGTCGTCGTTGTCGATATATACCCCCTCCCGATAGCTTCAACACGTGGGGGGGTCGATATTACCCCCTCCTTGAAGCGTTCTCGAGGCCACCCCAAACCCTTGAAGCGTTGTCGAGGCCACCCCAAACCCTAGAGAAGCAGCGTCGAGGCCACTAATTAATATATACGATTCCTTACTATGATTAGGTAGCTAGTTCTACATTTGCCACTAATATATCCATCTGTCATGTTTGAATAATAATTGCCATGTTGTAAATATTTGTAGAAACTATGGACACCGCCCGAGACGAAGCAAAAGAAGCGTTGTTGAGGGACATAATCACAGAAGGAAGTGATGTCGTCTCGTTGTTTCTCAACGACATCGATGGTCTGGAAGGAGAGGGTGAAGAAGCTGGCTACGGTGACCTAATGCCGGTGCAAGAAGAAGAACATGAGGACGGCTCCGGTGACCCAATGCCGATGCAAGAAGGAGACCGTGATGACGGCTCCGGTGACCGAACCGAGTCCGGCCAGGTATATATATTAGTTAAGCCTGTGCTGACTAGCTGATTGATGCATTCATTGTTTTGGTATGTACACATATTAATTAAGTCTTTGTTCTTTTTTCTAGCCCTCCGGATCGAGCACAACTTCGGTAAAGAGACGATGCCCAAAGAAAAAGTTGAGCTCGGATGAAAGGTTTGAGATCATAGCAATCGCGCCCGACGGCCAACCGATTGAACCCATCCGAACAAAGAACGCATTTGTTGCTCAGTGCGGGGTTCTGGTTAGGGACAAGATCCCGATAAGCATCCAGCAATGGTTTAAGCCGGGTACAGAAGACCCTGAGGTGTCTTATGTCAATGATATGCAAAAAAATGATCTTTGGACTGAGCTGAAGTCAAATTTCACCCTACCGCCAGAGGATAATCCACAGAACCCAGTTAAAGAGCAATTAATCAAGTCTTTTGCTCTTAAGAGGATGGTAGAATTATTCAGGAGGTGGAAGAGCTGAATAAGTTTGTCGAAAATAATGAGACACCAGAATTCAAGGGCAGATATGAGAAGATCAGAGATCACTGGCCCGCATTTGTGGCCCACAAGACATCGGAAAAGAGTAAGAAGATGTTGGCGACAAACAAGCAAAATGTTGCGAAGAAGAAGCTTCACCATCGCATGGGGTCAGGTGGCTACCTCGTAGCCCGGCCTAAGTGGGCCAAGACTGAGAATGATCCGGTTGATAAAGGGATCGAACCAGAGACAATTAACTAGCCAGACCGTTGCCGGACTTGGTTCTTCGGGGCTGGCGGAACCTTGGACCCTGTAAAAGGGAAGTGCATTTGGACGAACGATCAAATGGACATACCAGTCAGGAAGCTTAAGCAGTATATCGAAGCAGCGCAGGAAGGGACGTTCTTTCCAGACAGAGAGAACGACGAGCTCACAATGGCCCTCGGGAATCCTGAGCACCCTGGACGGACACGAGGCACGCCAGGCTCCATTCCGTGGAAGGTTGGGTTTCCGGACGCAGGCGGTTACAAATCCCATGAGAGGAGGAAAAAAGTGCAGCAGACCCAAATGCAGGCGCTGCAAGCAAGGGTAGACGATAGAGGAACGAGAAGCAAATCGCAGCAAACGTACTACCGAAGCTTCCCCCGAAGCTACCCCACCATCTCAGCGCAGAAGCAGCGTGGTTTCCACCGAGCTGCTTCAACCGGAGCATGCCTTGACGGCTCCTGCCAGCTATCCCGTGGATGCTATCACAGAGTCTCAAAATTGCCACCTTATGACGCAATGGATGAATTTGAAGGTCAAGGCGGCTGTTGGCTCTGTTTATCCTACTGAACCCAGCGCAACTTTTCACTGCCGGCCGATTCCATAAGGATATGCTAGGGTGATGGTGGATGAAATAACGGAGGGATTTGAGGACCTCCAGCTTGACCACCCTACCGGTGAAGGGGAGACTCGGCTGGGGTCTGCTCTGAAGACTCCATGCCTATGGCAGAAGGAGCTCATCAACCTTCCGAACTGGACGCCTCCGCCTCCTCCTCCTCCTCCGGCGAGTCAGGGCACTCCGCCTCCTCCACCGCCTCCTCCTCCGGCGAGTGACTATCAGGGCCCTTGGCCGGCTCCTTCTCCGACGCGTGGCGGCACTCCGCCTCCTTCTCCGCCTGCGCCGGCGCGCCCGAGCAGCTAGCCTCCTCCTTCTCCGCCTCGTCAGCAAGGGCGGAAGAGACCCGCCGCCGCTCCGGCAGCTGCTCCGGCGCGTCGTAGTCCTTCTCCTCCGCCTTGTAAGCAAGTAAAGAAGACAACCGCTCCGTCTGCTCGGCCGCCGTCTAGCAGTACAACCAGAGGCGGGAGGACATACAGATTCGGTCCTTCTCTGAAGAGTCCACAGAAGTTACCATACGAGAGGACCCTGGAGGAGAACACGAAGATCGCGCGAACCGAAGTGGATGACTGGTTTAAAGGGTTGAAAGCAAAGAGACATCCACCTCCGAAGGAGAAGGTAGATCCGATGAAAGTGAAGCGCACTCTGGCTGCCCTGGCAAAACCACCCAAGTCTCCGCCGAAAGGCAACTATGAGCGCATTATTGCAAAGACATGGGCCGAAGCGGAGCGGTCGGGAAGTACAGTCAGTGATCAAAGGCTGAAAGAACGACGAGCAGCTGGGAAACAAATTGCCCAGCTCAGCGAACAAGCGAAGCAATCGTGCCCCCGCTCAAGGTGCCTAGCGACATCATCGATCCGAGGATGGTGCCCGGTTATTGCAATGTTGACGATTACCTGCCCGACGATGTACATTATGATCCCATGGAGGTGCAGATACACAGATATGAGTACGGGAAGCCTCTCGTCAAAGATGAAAAATCTTTAACAACGATGATGCGAAGATTACATGATTGGTACTTGAAAATCTGCAGAGAGTCTGGGGGGAGGAGTACTTTGTATGCGAGAGTTAAACCGGAGCATGACCTCGTTGGAATTGAACTGTTGCCTATTCCATTTGAGGAGTTCTATCAGTTTTTCAATCAATTGGCCCTCGATAAAACAACGGTCACCTGCTACTGTCTGTAAGAACTACTACTTCTGTCATTAAGTCTCTCTATATAGCTCATCTCTTTCATTGCATGTATTTATAATTATCCTCACTATATTATGCAGATTGAAGATCGCCGAATTGAAGAAAAGACAAATCGGTGATATTGGGTTCGTTAACACATATCTCATAGATGCAACTGAGGTTGAACATCGTCCTAAAGATACCGAGGCCAACTTGCTACGATCATTCAAAAAAATGAAAACAAAGATATAATACTCTTTCCTTACAACTTCAAGTGAGTGTTACTGTCTTGTGCATATTCGGTTTCCATAATATATTAGTCCAGGTTATAGTAATGTAATTGATGAGTTATGCATGCGTGCGCAGGTACCACTATATTCTCCTAGAGATTAGGCTTGAGCGGGGAGTAGTAACTGTCTTGGACTCTAAACGAAAAGATCCCCAGGAGTATGCGGACATGACTGAAATCCTCAAGCAGTTAAATCGATCATTATCCACCATATCAGCAACTTTGTTCATTTCCTGATATCAAGTAATTGTTTTCTTTGTCCGGCAGGGTTTGGAGAAAATTCACCAGAAAAGTTCCGGGACTGCCGAAGGAGCTGGAATTTAGACACCCGAAAGTAAGTACTATAGTAGCATGTTCCGCGCATCTCCTAGCTAGTGATTCAAGCGCTAGTTTCATCAATACCATTTAGCATTCTTGCTTATCAGTTTGATTGACCTCTATTTCTTGTAAAGTGGTTGTGGCAGGAACAAGGGAATGATTTCTGTGGATACTACGTCTGCGAGTCCATCCGCCACACGACCTGTGAGCGAGGCGGGTACTCTGACGAACAATATGAAGTACATAAATAACAACATTCACAATTTTATTTTATTACCATCATCTGTGTTGAGTTTCATTCATTCATATATATATATATGTATTGACCCCCTTCTTCAAATTAGATGTTTCGAAAGCGGGATGAACTCCTAGCACCAGCTCGCATGCGAGCAATTCAAGAGGAATTGGCGGCATTCTTTCTTGACCACGTGATCGCTGAAGACGGAGAATACTATGTGGACCATGAGTCCGTATGATTATATTTGTAAGAGATAATTATTGTATATATGTAGCCGGTAGTGTCCGATAGATATACGAGAACTTGTTGTTCGACCAATCTCTCGGAGAAGGAGAGGTGGTCGATATCACTTCTCTCTGTATGCATATATGTTCATGACGATCTTCTGTTTCCTTCGTTTGCTTACTAGCTAGCTAGCGTGTCTAGTCCTCTCTATACGTATGTATAGTACGTAGCGTCGACCAAGCACGGACATAAGAGAGGACACTTCTCTCTATTAATTATAGCTACCTAACACAATATATGAAACACCTAAATTAACCCCCCAAAACCCCCAAACCCCCCCCCCTCCCTTCAAAAAAACAAAAACCCCAGCCACAGAAATGCTAACGCGTGGATGCCTATTGGTCCCGGTTGGTGCCACCAACCGGGACCAAAGGGTCTCCTGCCTGGGCTCCGCGCACAGGCCATGTGGAGGCCCATCTGTCCCGGTTCTGGATTGAACCGGGACTAAAGGGACAGGGCATTAGTACCGACCCTTTAGTCCCGGTTCCAGAACCAGGACAAAAGGCCCTTACGAACCGGGACTACAGGCCCTTTTTCTACCAATGGGTAGTACCGCTTGTGTGTCCTCAGCGGCAGTACCGCTGTGGTACTGGGCCACTACTGCCTCGACTCGAGGGGGGCACTTCTCATGTCGGGTTGAGCAGCACTTGCAGCGGTAGTAGGTGTAGTAGTACCGCTCTGCCACCGCGGCAGTACCGTGCTGGGCCAGTCCCTCCTCTATCTCCAAGCCCTCTCTGGCTGGGCGATAGTACCGTAAGGGGGAGCGGTAGTACCGCTGGGTCCAGCGGTAGTACCGCTGCCCACTACGGTACTACCGCCCTCTGCAGGGCTGTTTAGTGGGGTAACAGTTGGATTGTTCCCCCCACTATAAAAGGGGGTCCCCTTCTTCTTCGTTGACCTACCTCTTCCCCCAAAAGCTCCATTATTGCTCCAAGCTCCTTTTTCGCCTGATCTCTCTCTCTAGCCAACCAAACTTGTTGATTTGCTCGGGAGTGGTTGAGAAGGCCCCGATCTACACTTCCACCAAGAGATATTTGATTTCCCCACTAATCCCTAGCGGATCTTGTTACTCTTGGGTGTTTGAGCACCCTAGACGGTTGAGGTCACCACGGAGCCATAGTCCATTGTGGTGAAGCTTTGTGGTGTTGTTAGGAGCCTCCGATTGAGTTGTGGAGTTTGCCCCAACCTTGTTTGTAAAGGTCTGGTCGCCACCTCCAAGGGCACCAATAGTGGAATCACGGCATCTCACATTGTGTGAGGGCGTGAGGAGAATACGGTGGTCCTAGTGGCTTCTTGGGGAGCATTGTGCCTCCACACTGCTCTAACGGAGACGTACTTTCCCTCAAAAGGAAGGAACTTCGGTAACACATCCTCGTCTTCACCGGGTCCACTCTTGGTTATCTCTTACCTTTACTTGTGCAAGCTTATTAGTGTTACTTCTCTTGCTTGCGTGTATGTTCGTTGTTGTTGCATCATATAGGTTGCTCACCTAGTTGCACATCTAGACAACCTACTTTGATGCAAAGTTTAATTTGGTAAAGAATAGTTAAAAAATTGTTAGTTGCCTATTCACCCCCCTCTAGTCAACCATATCGATCCTTTCAATGATGACCTAGAGCAGAGCGTTGAAGACATCGACGAGAGGGATCAACATATTGAGAAGAGCAACCCAGGACGAGAAGGTCCGCTAGAAATTCATAACCATAACTTTCCCCCTCACTCTACCTCTTAAATCTCGGGACGAGATTTCTTGTAGTGGAGGAGATTTGTGACACCCCAATAATCATGCTACAGTAATCTCCCCCTAATGGTGGCCATGTCACCGTGATTACTATGCAGCTTGCCACTTGTCCAAAATCGAAGTCAAATTCAAATTAAAATTTCAAGTGAAATTATTATTTCTTCGAGCGGAAAAAACTAAAATGTTTGAATATTAGTATAAATTCCCCTGATCAATATTCATGTTGGGACCAGCATCATTTGAAACTTCAAAATTGCCCTTATCTATTTTTGAATTGAGCAAACAACACTTAGTGGCTCTTTTAAATTCAAACTGAAAATAAAGCCTTTCAAAAATTATCTAAGACTCTGTGGATAGTTCCACGATATTGCAAAGTATTTATGAGACAAGTTTCCTATGTAACAAAATTTATTTGGATCAAAAACAAAATACAAAACAGTGAGCAAAATATAAAACAGTAAATATAAAAGGGAAAAGGCCTAATAAGCTACTGTGTGGGTGGGCTCTATGTAGCTACGGTGCATTCGGCCCAAGCCCACCATGGCCTTCTCCTTCTTCCTACTGTACAGGAGGAGGCAGCGTCCTGGCGTGGCCACGCACACGTCCCTCCACACCACGGATGTTGCCGTGTCGACCATCCGGAGCCCCCTGGAGATGCATAAGGACCTCCCCGACCGAGTGGACAAACCCTAGCCGTCCAGTTCACACCCCCCCCCCCTCACGCCTCTCTGTTCAGATTTAGAGCTCGCCCGGGCCGTGGTTGTCATGGTCGTCGTCGTCATCGTGGCCGGCGTCCACCTCAGCGCCTGAGAAGACGTCGAGGAGCTCCGCCATCACCGTCTCCTTCGCCCTCGCCGAAGGGCTCGAGCTAGGATGCCCAGTACGCTCGGCATTGGGCACATCTTCATCGGTAAATCGCCGGCGTCCAACGTCATTTGCCACGGCTCCGGTCTACCCCGGCCTTCGTCGACCGTGCCCACGAGCTCTATGTGAGCTCCTCCTCTTTTCCCCCCTACTTGCCCCCTCAATTCGTTGCGATAGCCTCCGTCCCCGAGCTCGTCCGAGCTCGCGCATACGCGTACGTACGTACGTGTGTACTGCTGCTGCTCCTGCGCTGTTGCTGCCGCTGCTGCGCGCGCGCGCCCGCACGGGTCCTCGCCGCGGTAGCTCACCAACCATTGTGGCTGCTTGCTGCTTCGCTGCTCTGCTCTCTGCGCGGCTGCGCTGCTTGCTGCTGCCTCCGCTCTTGCACTGCCGTTGCGCTGCCGCCATTGCTACTTTGCTCTGCTGCGGCGTGCTGCTGCTGCTGCTAGTGTTGCTTTACTGCTGCTACTGCCGCCTGCAATCGCCGGCTGCTGCTGCTGGTGGTTACGGCAACGGCCATGGCCAAGGCCGTGTGTGGTGTGTGCGTGTGTGCATAACCAGCCTCACGGCTGTGCCACCATGTCGTCCCTTGTTTAGTTATATGTCTAGGCTTGGTTAGTAGTAATACTTTAGTGCTCAATTAGTCTAATAGCAAATGAGAAGTGGTCCCCTCTGTTTATTAGCTTTAATTAGTTGCTCTAAAAAGACTGAGTCTATGACAAATAGGCCCCACTGTTAGTTAAGCAAATTTACCTAAACTACTAAGGTTAGAGTCAATGACATGCGGACCCACCTCTACTATTCATTGGTTGACTAGTCTCTGTTGACTTGGTCAACTAGGCCCTCTGGTCCCATCTGTCAGCCACATGTGCATAATGCTGGGTACACTTCGGTGTACCCATAGCATTTACTGTTTATTTTTGAAATAATAATAATTTTGGAAAATCAATTAAAATTTTGAATTTCAATATAAAATAAACCGAAACTCGAATGAAAATGTTTTCTACATGAAAGTTGCTCAGAACGACGAGGCGAATCTGAATATGCGGTCCGTTTACCTGTCAGATGCCTCTAACTAGCTGAACATGGAACATTCTCCCTCCGATCATCTGTCTGACATAGGTCCGGAACCGGGAATACATTCCCGGTTGAATTCCCCCTTCACCTATATCGTGTAGCCATACGTTAGGTCACACCCAGCACAACATATTGCCATGTTATGCATTGTGATGCTATGTTTGCTTTATATTTATTGTTTCTTCCCCCTCTTCTCTCCGGTAGACCCCGAGACCGATGCTGCCCCTATGATCGACTACGTCGTCGACGACCCTTCTTCCCTTTTCAGCGGAGCTTCCAGGAAAGCCCCCCTTTTGATCATCCCGATATCGCCCATTCCATTCTCTCATGCTTGCATTAGATTTTGCTACTATTATTGTTTGCTCCTATTTTGATGCATAGCCTGCTTTTGTAACCTGCTCATTGTACCTTACCTGCTTATCCTAAACTGCTTAGTATAGATTTCTTAGTGATCCATCAATGACCCCCACCTTGTCCTTGTTGCCCCTGCTTCATCATCGAAGACCCAATCAACGGGATCGAAGACCAGGCCCCGGCACCGCACATCACTTTCCCCTTAATTAGTTGCTCGACACTACTGGGTTACTATCGAGTGCCGAGGGTGAGACCTCATCAGCACTTCTGATGTTAACCTTGTAGTGTAGCTATTCGGTCGTGGTCATCGAGGGTGATTCCGCCTTAACCACTTCCGATACGACTCTGTCGTGCAACCCCTCAAGTGTGAACCTCGAGGGTGGATCCTCTTACGTTCACCTTGGTGATTGCATCGAGTGGAATCCGTCAAGGGTGATTCCTCAGGTTTTCCCCTTGGTGTTAGACACACAGTTACTATGGTTACTATGACTTTACACTGAATCATGTTACTAAAGACGGGTCGGCCCTGACGGGTACCCGCGCGAGCTTAATTGTGAGTGATGTGGAGTCAGGTCGATCTGGAAGGTGCCCACGAGATAATTATGAGGCCTGGCCGGGCATTCTTAGCCCTTGCCACAAGTCCTCGAGACGGGGCGATGGGGTCACATCTTTCGTGGGTCTCTACTTGTTAACGTGCGTTACTAATCCACTACGATTTGGATGTTTGATCCGAGGGGCCTCTGGCCTGATAGCACTAACCATCACGTGGGCATAGTATGGGCGTTCTGCGTCATATACATTAGCCGAAGCTTAATAGACGTCAGCGACTGCACGGCGCGCGCCAAGTTGGACTAGTAAGCTCCTGCCTTTTTAGGGAGGTAGCTAGGTCTGCTCACCGGCCGCGTACGTAACGTGCAGGAGTTCCCGGGGCGATGGCCCATGACCCCTAGGGGCATAGGTTTAGTCCGGCGTGCTGACCTCTCTATTAAGCCTAGGTCGGGTTGCAGCGTATTGTTTGGCCGAGGCCGGGCATGACCCAGGAAAGTGTGTCCGGCCGGAGTTAATCGAGCGTGGTGGGTAAGCTGGTGCACCCCTGCAGGGAAGAAAACATCTATCGATAGCCTGTCCTACGGTAACGGACACTCGGAGTTGTATCCCGATCGATACAACTAGAACTGGATGCCGAGGCATGTTTTGGATATGTTGCTTCGGGAGTCGAGAAAGGATCCTGAAGCGTTGATACAACAACATAAATATGACTTATGTTATACTACTCTACTCCCTCCTGTTGCTGCAAGATGGTGGTTTCCAGAAGATGCTAGTCTTCGATAGGACTAGCTTCTCCCCCTCTTATTCTGGCATTTCTGCAGCCCAGTCCACATATACAGCCTTCCTTTGATAATGTTGCAAAGTAGTGTAGATCCTTGCTTGCGAGTACTTTGGATGAGTACTCACGGTTGCTTTCCTACCCCTTTCCCCCTTCTTTCTTCTTTCTAGTTGTTGCAACCAGATGGTGGAGCCCAGGAGCCAGATGCCACCTTTGACGACTGCTACTACCCCGAGGGTGCCTACTACTACGAGGAGGCCGCCAACGACCAGGAGTAGTTAGGAGGCTCCTAGGCAGGAGGCCTTGACTTTTCGATCGTTGTTGCTTTTGTGCTAGCCTTCTTAAGGCAAACTTGTCTAACTCATTTCTATACTCAGATATTATTGCTTCCGCTGACTCTTGTGTATTCGAGCTTATGTATTCGAGCCCTCGAGGCCCCTGGCTTGTAATATAAAGCTTGTATTATTTTAATTTGTGTCTAGAGTTGTGTTGTGATATCTTCCCATGAGTCCTTGATCTTGATCGTACACATTTGCGTGTATGATTAGTGTACGATTGAATCGAGGGAGTCACAGTGCTCTCCGATATGCGTAGAGATTTGGTTCTTCAAGGGCATCATCATATTCTTCACCTTCAGAAGCTTCAACATAAATTGGCCTTCTTGAAGCACGTTGAACAACATGTTGTTGTGGCGGTCTTGCTCCAAGATTACCTCTCCTTCTTCCTTGATGAACATCTTCCTCTTCTTTAGATGAATCTCCTTCATTGGTAGTAGGGGGAACACCCTTTCTTATCATCTCAACCAGCTGGTCAAATCTCCTATTAAGATCTTCACGGAGCTCTTTGATTTGTTGTTCAGCAGCATCCATCCTCTTCTCCAATTGCTCCATTACTTGCTCCAACTTGCTCTCGAAGAGGACAACAAGAACGATTATGGGTCAACGAGGCTCTGATACCACCTGAAGCAGCACAAAGGTTGTGAAGGAGCAACTCCACCTTGCTGCTACAATGTGTACAGCACAAGTGTTGAAGGAACAGCTTCAACGTGCTGTGCTAGATATCGCTCTAGAGGCGAATGTAGGCTGATAGGGCAGCAAGAGTTCAATCCAGAACTCCTAGGGCACAAGATCTACTCCAAGATCTTAGATAAGAACAACAAGTTCTATTATAGGTAGGGGTACATAGTCTGGTTACAAAGTAGAGGTGAGGACCTCTATTTATAGGGCTTTGGGAAGCCTTCGCATACTTCTACTTATAGCTGGAATACTCTAAAAAACATTATGTAAGTTTCACCATTCTACTCATAGCTACTCACAATTATAGGACTCTAGAAAACAGTAGGTAGGATAGAAAAGAAAAGGAAAGAAATACTACACTAGAGTGGAAGCATTTAGAGGTAGCCAAATAGATCTGGCATGTGTTTTCTTTCTTCTCATCTAGTGTTCCTCATCAGTAATGGAAGTCGGGAATGATGCTCTATGATTGATCTTTCTATTTACTAGATCATGGATGGCGCGCGTTGCTGCGCCCGTCTCTTTTGGCAATATGATGAAAGGAGGTTTCATAACATAAAAATACTTGATAACTAAATTGGAAGGTAATGTTGGGAGAACAGGATGGTAATGTTCTTCACTCTCTTTTTTGTTGCAGAAGATGAGATCTTTACTTCTTTTTCTTGTTCCTAGCTTATATTGCACATCACTTATAGTTGCATATGCTATCTGACAACTTATGAATGATACGAAAAAATAGCAGGTCAACAATAAATGAACAAATCAACACCTCAAATTATAATATCTAGATATAAATGACTGGATGAATTTGCTTTACAAATTTGAACATTCTCAAAAGAGCTGAGATAAAAAAAAGGTAAATAG
This sequence comes from Triticum urartu, assembly GCF_056163025.1. Lineage (NCBI taxonomy): Eukaryota > Viridiplantae > Streptophyta > Magnoliopsida > Poales > Poaceae > Triticum > Triticum urartu. Next base: position 576,570,829 of record NC_141878.1, on the reverse strand, counting down.
TACAGTTACACCATACAAATAAGTAGTTACAATACACGACATTAATAATGTTAATACATGTTTTTGTGAATAGGTCCCTGGATCTATTATAATGGAGTCATAGGTAAAATACAACTTTAAAGACTAACATCGTGAAAGAATTTTTCACATTGTCAACTTTTGATCCCTCTGAATGGTGCATTTTGCACAAGCATATCATAAAAAGCATAGAACATCTCAAACCTTTGGTTGTCGTAAAAAAAATATGCGATTTCAAAAGGCATGGGAAAATGAAACTTCCACTGGGGAGAAGCAAATGAAACACTTCCATAGAAAATCTTATAGAATCGAGAATGAAGTTTGAAAGCATTTTTCGCATTGCCAACTTTTGATCCTTCTGAATTGGTGCATTGTGCAGAAGCACATCATAAAAAAGCAAAGAACGTCTCAAACCTTTGGTTGTCTTAAAAAAATATACGATTTCAAAAGGTATGGGAAAATGAAACTTCCACTGGGGATAAGCAAATGAAACACTTCCATAAAAAATCTTATAGAATCGAGAATGAAGTTACCCTAGCATGAATGATGTAAGTTACATAATCAAAGGTATGGGAAAATGAAATCTGCCAAATCATGAATTAGTAGCTGCATCAAAGGTACATAATCAGAAAGGGAGTCTGCCCTAGCAACTTGTTCTTTTAATAGATGGTTAAATCACTATGTAATTATTTTGGAAGACTACTTAAAATGAATGATGTAAGTCTTCCTTGCAATTTATGAATATCGATATCTTGCGCTAAGTAAGAATGGTTTGGCTGCTATGCAAGGTTTTTGGGTTTTATAGAAAATCACAAAGAAAGCCATGATTCTAGATTAAAACAAATTATTGCTATTCATATAACCATAATTGGCATGTAAAGAAAAAACTGCAAAATTGGAGCAAAGGAAAAGGAATGAAAAAACAACAAGATTGGCAAAGTATGAGATGTCGGAACAAAAGTAGACCCAGATGCTAGAGGAGAAATACTATGTGGTCACTTTAGCTTACTATCTAAGCAGAAGACCATTGTCCCCATACCTGAAAGCAAATATATAAAGAAATTTTGAGGATTATAATTTATTTATAATGAATAAACTGAATTTGTTATTTATGATATATAGAACCAGTAGCGGTATCCATATAGAATACGACGAATAGAGTTGCCGATGTGAGCTAAGATTGGCACAATCTGGAAATGGAAATATTTGAAGTCATCAGACTGCCATTCTTCTCACATAGACTGTCTTTTTTTGTGTGTGAATTCCATTCAAACGAAACAATATAGAAGACTTATCTATGCTGGATGTGCACTACACAGTTTATTTTGGAAGGGAAAAAGCAATTTTGTTTGTATAGTGGATTACACAAATCAAATAGATAATGTCAACAGTGAATCTTGGCAGGAAGCACACAAACCAGTCCAATAGCTAGGGATGAACTTCGGGTAGAGACAGTGCAATAGAAGTGAATACCCGTAGAATATCTTCACTCTCAATAAAAAGGATGGTAAGTGAAATAACATTGAGATCACATCTGCCAAGGTAATCAGATCCTCTATTGGTCCATCTCTCAAGTCCAATGCCTCGTATATTCTTAAACTGAATGATCCAACTATTAAGAAGTGAACAGTAAATGGTAAGATTGACATGAAGCTCTTTCTAGCATGAAGATTGATGTCATCTGTTATAGTGAGTACATGTTGTCCTCATACACAGAAAATAAAAACCATCAAATGCTTGACTGGTCTATGTGGTGCATCAAATACACGAAATGCGTGGCTAAGGAAATCTAAGCCTGAATAGTGTAAAGAAAACAAGCAAAGTGCACACTTAACCAGGAAGATAGGCCGGCAATGCCCTGCTTGCCATTAGGAAAGTTCTTTTTGTTACTTGTGTTGGCTCGTCCTATGCATGGCACACCAATGAAAGATTTCCATGTAAAGAGTTATGCGCTGAACCTTGTTCCTGCGAACCAAAATCAAATCTTAATCTACAAGCTGTTCAATTGCTCAAAGAAGAACCACAAAATAAAGGGAAGATTGAACCTCAAAAACGTATCCATAAAAAATTATGGTACATAAGCGAGTCCAAATTATGGTACATAAGCGAGTCCCGATATCCTCATGGCGGACGGACTGGAACCTCACCTGACAAGCAGGTTTACTTTTCCCAGCACCACGAGGAGGCACTTGCCTTCTTGCCTATCCTGGCAGGTGGCAGCGGATGACTATCATGGCATCGACCGACGTAGCGGTGAAGGTCGGCCCTCTCCAGAAGACAAAATTTATTTTTAATCCTGACAAATGATTATTAAAATAACATTTATACTCAATGGGATGATCATTCTTGTTCAATAACACATAATCCTAAACCAACAACATTCTGCTAGGAGCTCCTTCTTTGTTCCTGTAAGGAGGAACAATTTTTGCAGCAGTGTAATCAGAGTAATAAGTCTATACAGTACGCAGAGTTGCAGACCATGAGTTTAAAAAATCAAGAGTACTCAGATAAACATCCAAGACGATATTTGACTTAGCATTTGCCCTAACACACTGATAAAGTCGAGATGCACTTACAATTGGACATTGGAGTGCCTGCCCTTAACACTGAGAGGCGGGGACGGAACAGGCAGAAGGGGTGTCCTCAAGACGCCAAAGAGCAACCGGACTTTCTTGATGGCCGCACTGGCGCCGGCCGTCTCGACAGCTACCGCCGAAGGCGTTCGCGTGAATTTCGAGCGAACCCATCTCTCCCTCCCCAGTCCTCACGCATTGCGTCCCTTGCCATCGTCGGACTCCTACCGGTTTATACCCCCTCACCACGTCACCAGGAGTGCATCGCCCAATTTACCACGGGAAGGGGGGCGGGGCACACCTCCTTGGTTTTCTGGGGATCCCCTCGCAGCCAGCATCTCCATCAGTTGCCGTCACCGTGCGTGAGGTAGAGGAAGCGGAGGGGCTGAACGATGGGACCGTGACCGAGGCCGACCCCCACATCACCGTGCACTATCCGCAGGCGGTCGGTGTCGTGGCGGCGGCTACTGGAATCGGGGCGGGGGAGGGGGAGCGGCGTCTTCTTGGTCCAGAGGGAGAGAACGATAGGTCAGGGAGAGGAACAGATTAACTCTTCGCTGCGCTTGTGCGTGTGTCTTTTTTTCATGGACGTACGCTAGACGGGCCGTCTGCTAGGCATATGGCCCAATCAACCACATTAACCCGATTTTTCCATCGGAGCAGCTACCCTCAAGGACAGTCGGCCCACTCGCATCCAACGGCCAGAAACGTGTAGCACGCTCGATCCGATGGCCAGAAGTGTTGAGTGCGTGAGAGGGCTGTAAAAGTGCTCGGTTATAATGTTTCTAAATGCTTTATGCTTGATGTCTTCTTTAGGTGAACCATATGTTGCATGGTTGATCTTCCTTTTTGAACCATTTGTTGTGTCTATTTTGAATCATTTACCGGATTTGTTATGTTTCTATTTGAATTTCAAATCAAACTTCATAAATTGTGGTTTTGAACTGATGTTCAATTATGTGTGTCTGAAATAACATTATTTGATTTATTATGTTGATAGAATAGTCATGCATATGCCATTTGTATGTTAGTTTGAAGAGAAATAAAGAAGAAAACATGTTTCAGGGGAAGATGTATAGAGGACTTGCAAAAACACCACACCAGAGAACCTCCCATAAATTATATGAATACCTCGTTAATACGTCTCTAATGTATCTATAATTTATAAAGTATTCATGTCATGTTTACAACAATTATATATGGTTTTGGTATGATTTGAATGAAACTAACCCGAACTAATATTGTTTTCAGCAGAACTACCGTGATGTTGTTTTTTGTGCAGAAATAAAAGTTCTCGGAATGAGCTGAAACTTTTTGACGATTTTTTTTGGAACAAAAGAGACCCCCGAAGCTTCGTCGTAGGACCAGAAGAGCAACGAGGTGCCCACAAGGCACCAGGGCGCGCCCAGGGGGTAATGGTGCCATAGTGCCTCGTGGGCCCATCTTAGCTCCTCTTCGCGTGAGATTGACGCCAAAAAACTTATAAATAGATAACCCCCCCTCCCCAGAAATAACCCTAGAACTTTGACTCCGCCGCCGCAAGCCTCTGTACCTTCGAAATATCATTTGGAGCCCTGTTCTGGCACCCTGCCGGAGGAGGAAATCATCACCGGAGGCCATCTTATCATCTCGGTGACCATCATGACGAGTAGGGAGTAGTTCGCCCTCGAGGCTAGGGGTATGTACAAGTAGTTATGTGTTTGATCTCTTTTTCGTGTTATTGATTTGGCAGGATCCTGATGTACCACGAGATTTGTTAATATAGTTGGATCATATGGTATTTCCCCCTCTCTATCTTGTTGTGATGAATTGAGTTTTTACCTTTGAGGTTTCACTATTATCAGATTGAATACTTTTATGGATACCCGTGGTGACAATGAGTGTTCTATTGGATGAATTGAGTTTTTACCTTTGAGGTTTCACTATTATCAGATTGAATACTTTTATGGATACCCGTGGTGACAATGGGTGTTCTATTGATTCACTTGATATATGTTTTGGCACTCAACTCACGGATTCCCGAGGTGACATTGGGGTAATCTGTACATAGTGGTTGATGCACGTTTTCGTCCTACTTTCTTCGTAAATTCTCCGTAAATTTTCAGGTTAATTCGAGAACTTTGATTTCTGCACAAAAACAACATCATGGCAATTCTGTTGAAAACAACGTCATTCTAGATTATTTTCATTCAAATCAAGCAAATTAGAGTCCAAACCAAGAGCAAAAACGTTTGAAAAAGTAGATACGATAGAGACGTATCACATTTATTCATCATTGTCATCACCAGCATTGGGGAGGAGCGGTGGTGGCGTGTGTGATACGGAGCTGTGCATGTATGCATGTGTCTGTACTTGGCTCCGTCCATTTATAAAAGCATATAAAATGGATTATTATCATAAGCCAGAATTATGCATTAGCATAATTAAGTAACAAACATACTACTAGGGAATCCAGACTCCGTGAGAACGCCTTAGCCTTATTGTAGCTTTCATCACTTTCACTTTGTTGTTCTTTATTATTACTACGTAGTTAAATTGAAACCAGAACACCACTGAAATAATTACACTTCCGCATCGCGTTTGCTTTGCACCTTAATTAACTTGTAGGCACTTTCCAATAAACCTCTACAAGAGGCGAACAACATTTCACGTGCTCTTTTTGAAATCGATACTCTTACTTCGAAAATGCTACAACTAACTCCTATCCATTTATGCATTTACATGATATCATTAAGTACATATTATATTATACTAATGGATTTTTGGGCCGATAACACCTCCTCAACCGTCGGATGCACACAATCACAGTCATCCACTCGTGCTCCTGAAATCCCATGACCTCCTCATCGCACACCTCTCCTCGCATCACTGGCGAGCGCTTGAGCTCACTGCCTGCTGCACGACGACACCCTTGCCGCACCGTCTCCAAGCACGACAATGCCTCGCCTGACTTCGCCCCGGTAGCGCCGCTCACAGTACCGAGCACTACCATGCAACACTAGCAGCCTGACTTGCAACAACGCATATGACCAACCTATAACACCAACACCATTCGCAGCCATAGTGACAGGCCTTCAAACAACTGTCGTAGCCCCTCAGAGCAGTGGCGTCGTGAGCTCTGCCGACCGAGGATGACTGAGATGCTAGGAGATGTGGGAGGCTCTCGGGGAGCTAGATCCCGTCGAAGTAGCAGACAAACATGTGCCAGAGATAGGAAGAGAGAGAGAGAGAGAGATAGAGCAGAGGGGGTGGCTGGGAGGAAGAAGGCGATATGTCTCCAGCGAAGGAAGAGGATAGGGAAACGTTTCTAGGCGGTGCGCCGGCCAAAACTTGGGCCGGTCGCACGCCAGCCTTGCGATCGTCTCGATCATGGGTCGCGCAGGCCACGAGCGCATCTTATCTGAATCGTTTTTTTCCCTTCCTTTTGTCTTTCTTATTCCTCACGAACGTGGGTCGTTGCAACTGTTCCTCCATCTCTGCCGCCACACGCGCACAGCGCACAGGCATGATGAGCCCTTGCTATTAGGGCGAGCCACTGCGGGGCGGAGAAGACGGCGGGGGCGGAGAAGTCGCGATGGGGGAGCTGCAAGAGTTTTGCGCGTGATGCTGGTGTTCGTCGATGGCACGCGACCAGCCATGGGTGCGCGATACCTGAGACGATGTTGCATGCTGGAACCGTTCTGGTGAAAAGTTTCCACCGTTGATTTGAAAAACTTCGACCAACTGTATATAAAGCTTCAACCGGACCATGGTGCGACTCAAGAGCTACAATCATTGATATGAAAGCTTCAACTACAGTTTGTAAAAGTTTCAACTGAACCACCGCGAACTAAAAAGTTACAACCGTACTCTCATATGAAAGCTTCAAACGGCGACCTACAGATGATACAACCGGTGTGCGGCAATGCTGCAAACAGGTGGGCGCCGGGCACCGATGGACATGGGAAAAAGCTTCAATGCTGGAAAAAAGCTTCAACCCGCGGTGAAAAAAGCTTCCACCGGCATGGGGAAAAACTTCAACTCTGTGAAAAATGCTTCAACCGGCGTGGAAAGAAGCTTCTACCGGCGTGACAAAAAGCTTCAACCGGCGTGCTGATTTTTTTGCGCGAACAGAAACGTTGAGAGCTACGGCCGACAATGGTGGTGCTACGACAAGATGAATAGGTGCTGCAACTACAGAGACGGCAGGGCGTGCTACAAGGCGGCGGCGATTTTGCTACCACCGTTTTGTATTTGGCTGGAATCAGCGTCAATTTTTGCTACCACCGTATTTTTGAAATGCTGGAACCAGACACAAAAAAAGCTACAATCACCGATATGAGTGTTGCAACCATTGCCAAAAAAGCTTCAACCCTAGATAGAAAAAGCTTCAACCATGAACAGGGAAGCTTCAACAGCCACTCTCAAACTGAAAAAGCTGCAACCGTTATGAAAAAAGTTTCAACCTTAGATAAAAAAAGATTCAACCGAAAGATATACAAAGTTTCAACCGGACACAACAAGACGAAAATAGTTACACCCGTTTACAGAACAAGCTTCGATCTTAGATGAAAAAAGCTTCAATCAAATTAAAAAAATTAGAGAGAGAAAGAGATTGGGGGAAAGTCAACGCGTAGATCAACGGTTGAGACTCGCTGCATCGGATGGCTGGGGCGCGACCGGCCCAACCGGCGCGCCGGCGCCTAGTACTGCCCAAGAGGATAAGGGTCGGTGGAGCGGCGGGTGGGTCCCACAAGTCACGTGGTTGACGGGGGACACGGCCAAAGCAACGTCTAGGATCAGTCGACTGAAATGAAGGGCTTTCCAAAAGATAAATTAAAAAAATTGACAATCGCAGCCCCTGCAGGCTCGCAAATCCGGCGCCGCCGTCACTTTCCCGTCTCCTTCCTCCATCCCTTCCTTCCTGGTCAAATCCATCGATTCCAGAAGCCTCCTCCTTCCCCGCGAAGCAAACCAGCCAACCCAGCCGAGATCCAAACCCCCGTCCCCAACGAATCCCCTCTCGGAAACCCTAGCCTCGCCCCATGCCCTCCCGCGCCCCTCGCCGCGGCTGACGACGTCGACGACGACGATGAGGTCGCTCCGGCGGTTCCTCCTCCCGCTCGTCCTCCTGTCGGGCCTCGCCTTCCGCGGGGCCCGCTTCGAGGACGACGCCGACTCCGCCCCTGCCCCCCTTCTCCTCCCGCTCCCCCTGCCGCCGCCGCAGCAGCCGGCGCCGTCCCTCGCGCTCCCCGCCGGCGAGGGGCGAGGGGACGAGGCGGGCTCCACGGAGATCGTCCCCGCGGAGCAGCCGTTCCTGGTCAGGCCGCCGCGCCGCCGGTCGGTGCCGTCGAACGCTGTAAAGAACCCGGATGTAGGGCCCGGCATCAGGTGAGCTAGATCGTGTCCCCGTCCAACTCCCCTAAGCGCCACTCTGCATGGCTTGCCCTCTTAATCGCTCTCTCGGAATAATGGAGAAATGGATTGTGGTAGGTCTTGCAAGCTTTTATCATGTTTTCAGCTATTTCTGTAAGCTTATTTCGTGCTGCATTTGAGTGGAGAAGAGGAAAGAGCTGGCTCTCTAGCTGCCTAGGTTAAGTATAAGTGTGCCCGCGTGAGTTACCTGTGTTCAGATGAATCTTGGAAGTACTAGTTCATGGATGACGCCTCACTGGATTTTAGGGTGCTCTGGTGTGGAGGGAGCTTTTGCTCTTCTATTCCCAAAGTGGGAGGTTTAGGTAATAATAAAATGTTGAGTTTGTTTACCAGATTAGCTACTCTTTTTGTTTGGGATCTATGCTGTATTTTTCTCTTTTGATCTATCAATTAGGCTGTCAAGTAGCTGGCAGTTTCTGTGGCAATTTGCTGATCTTTCATGTGATTAATCTTATAGCAACTTGCAGATCTGTCCTCTGTTTCAATTTTATAGCAACTTACAGACCTGTCCTGTGATTGACTGGAGTTCTTTGCTTGTTTTGCGAACAGCTCTGAACTGCGATTTTATGACAATGGCACAATTCAACTTGTGGACCGTCTATCAGAATCTCCTCTGTGGCAGTTCTCCACAGGACCACCTCTGTCCAAGCACATTACCACCACAAACTCTGATTTGAGCTATCTCATATATCCTTTGGACGAGTCTGATCTCGTGGAAGTTCATAATGGCACCGGTGTGGTATGCTTTACACAAGTATGCTAGTTCTCCAAGTACTTTTTGATAAAAAATTATGTTTCTCATCCATGGCTTATTCCTGTAGAAACTTCCCTGGGAATTGGAAGAGTTTATCGCTAGAACTCCATACATACGGGATTCTGTGGTTACTATTGGATCAAAAGCCTCGACAACTTTTGCCGTTGATGCTGATAGTGGTGAGATCATTTACAAGCATAGTCTGCCAGCCGCCTTGAATGAGTTAGCAGTCCCGGCTGGGGAAGCACCATCCAAGTTAGATGTTGGTAGAAGTTCTAATATCATCGTGGTTGTGAGAACCGATTATTCTCTCAGTGCATCAGATCTTGGTGTACATTTGTTTAACTGGACACGGTCTTCTTTCTCTGCAAACTACTATGTTAAACAAAGCCATCCAAATATGCTTGAACAATCATCCTGTTTGCAAGAAAATATTCCGTGCATTAGGACTGATGGTGTACCGATCAAACTTACTTTACCTGATTCCAGTACAGCCAATGCACTTGTCTTGCAAGATGTGAACAAAGTTACCACTAGGGATGGTGCTGATGCTTTGAGACAACTTCAAACTTTGGTGATTCCACAACAAACTGCTAGCAAGTCTGGTGTAGCCCTGAATGGCACTCAGAATCAAACTGTTGATGGTGCTCTTGTTCATCTTGTCCCTGCTGACCCCCAAGCCAACAGGTTCACTAATAATGCTTATGGATTGCTATTCCCGGTGCTTACCTTATTGGTGGTCCTTGCTTGGCTGGTGAGGTTGGCCTATTCAAGCAAGTCTTGCAAGCAATTCATGAGTGTACTTATGAAGCCATTTGTTCGTGAACAGAAATCAATAGACCTTAGAGGGAAGTCAGAGGGAACATCTAAGAGAAGGAAAACACGGAAGAAAGATGGAAGGGCCAATAGCACAGAGATCGGTTCAGCATCTGACAAAGAGAGCAGTGGAACTGGTGGGTCAAATGAGATGCTGTATGCACTCCCTGATGGCCTTGACGGATGCCAGATTGGAAAACTTCGTGTTCACAAAAAGGAAATTGGTAAAGGGAGCAATGGCACAGTTGTCTTTGAGGGTTCCTATGATGGACGTGAAGTTGCAGTGAAACGCCTGCTTCGTTCACACACTGATATAGCCCAAAAAGAGATTCAGAATCTTATTGCATCGGATCGTGATCCTAATATTGTTAGACTGTATGGCTGTGATCAGGATGACAATTTTGTTTATATTTCCCTTGAGAGGTGCCGCTGCAGCTTGGCTGATCTGATCCAACAGCATACAGATCCATCTTTTTCAGATGTTGAGAAAATAGATGTAGAACTTTGGACGCAGGATGGACTTCCTTCGCCACAACTCCTAAAGCTGATGAGGTATTGAACTCGTGTCCTTCTATATTATCCACTAGAAATGTTGGTTGGGTATGAGCATAATTCCAACACCTTCTCCCTCGAGGTGTATCAGCCACATCAATGACTGAAAAGTTTTAAATACCAACCTGGTCAATGTGCATGCTTGGTGATATCACCATTTGTAGGCGTATGCCATTGCTATTTTACATGAACACATGGAACAGTTTAATGGCAAAGAGCCCTTGAGTCTACCCCTTTTTATCTCTTCCATAAGATACTGCATTCCCTATTCTCAAGATAATGCAGTTTTGACTAATCAAATTACGTTAAGGCTGGATTTCGAAGGAATATGGTCCAGCTTGATGGTGCTGTGCTGTCCGGTGCTATGGATATAGTAAATTAATGGATTATATTTATAGATTGTAGTGTACTTTCTGTTATGGCTCTTAAGATAGATGTTGCTAATTAGTTAGAAGATAAACGTTACTAACTAGTTAGACGAACAGAGCATAAATTGGCTACATTTCAATTGTGGAAGATCCAAAACTCGAAAGAAGCTTGCTAATGGATGTGTTGGCATAGTTTGACTAAGTTTATAGGAACAAATATCAACATCCATAACACCAAATCAATATCACTAGGTCTATCATGAAATATCATTTCATAATGTATTTATTGGATTGTAGATTTTTATATACTCCCTCCCTTCCAATTTAGAGGGCCTATCTAAAAAAAATGGATTTTCATTATATTAGTCCCACTTTCAGTCTTATTGAGTTAAAGTGCTTTGAATCACATGGCTCATTTAATCCATGGAGATGAGAGAGAGGGAATTAGAGGCCATGTATGCACCATATGGATCTAATTAGAGGGAGGGTGTTGCATTTATTGCTTTGGGAGTTGAACATGTGAGGCATATTTTAGTGGGCAGTTTTGAACTCATGAAACTCGTGCCCTCTACTCACCATCTACCTTGGTTGCTGAGAATTTTGAGATAAGCCCTTTAAACCGGAAGAGCGGTAGTATTTTTCTACAAACTTGGTCAAACTTTATCAAGTTTGACTTGTGGCAAGATTTGTAGACCTTACAAACCTGAATGGGTACTTGTTATGACCCCAGCACATCCAGATATACTCATTTGTACGCAGTACTTAACATATACTTGAGCAAATAATGCCTGCTATATCACCACTAGCTGCAATCTACTATAGCTTTGTCAGTATTCTTCTATTTCTTGCTTCTTGAAATATTGATAATGCCCATGATTTTGTTAGCCAGTGCATCTGCTGCCGTGCCTGTATGATTGCTCCTATCTTATTTATTTTTATGCATCTCACTCGTATCTTGTGAATTTTCTTATGCAGAGATGTTGTCGCTGGTATTGTGCATTTGCATAGTTTAGGAATCATACATCGCGATTTGAAGCCTCAGAATGTCTTAATAAGTAAGGAGGGATCTCTCGGCGCAAAGCTTTCTGATATGGGTATCAGTAAGCGTTTGCAAGAGGATATGTCGTCTCTTAGTCATCATGGCACTGGTAAGCAAGATTAAACCCTACTTGCATTTTTTCAATAATAGCACTCTTTTCTTTTTAAAGTAGCTGTTTAATCCTCGACAGTGTATTGCAGGATATGGAAGCTCCGGTTGGCAAGCACCTGAGCAGCTTCGTCGTGCTAGTCAGACTCGCGCAATGGATTTATTTAGTTTGGGCTGCCTTATTTTCTATTGTATCACTAAAGGCAAGCATCCGTTTGGTGAGTACTATGAACGGGACATAAACATTATAAACGGTCACTTTGATCTCTTCGTGGTGGATCACATTCCAGAAGCGGTGCATCTTATTTCTCTGTTGTTACAACCAAAACCAGATGAGAGGTAAGAATTTAGGTCAATGTACATTCTTGCTGTGCTGAACACATAGGTTATGTAAGGCTTACTGTTTTTTTTTTTACTGAAATTCACTTTTAAAATGTCAACAGACCCACAGCGGTGTACGCGATAAATCATCCTCTCTTTTGGAGCCCTGAGTTGCGGCTTTTGTTTCTAAGAGATACCAGCGATAGAATTGAGAAAACCACTGAAACTGACCTCCTTAATGCTTTGGAAAGCATAGGGCATCAAGCTTTTGGTGGAAAATGGCGAGAAAAGTTGGATGATGGTCTGGTTGCCGATGTGGGTCGTTATAGGAAATATAATTTCGAGTCAACTCGTGACCTTCTCAGGTTGATTAGAAACAAGTCAGGACATTACAGAGAGCTTCCAGCTGATCTCAAGGTTAGTTATGCTGCACCTCTTGTCGCATTTGCTCTTGTTTATGCTATGTGTATGGCTATATTGTTCGCTGGTCAAACTGGTATGGTGAACTTCAACAATCCTGTGTTTTATTACTGTATTAAACATGCACAATCGTAGGTCCTTGCACCATATTAAATGAGTTATAGTCATGGATGTTCCAAGAGATGTCACCTAACTATAGTGGACTTCTGTTTATTCTTTCCATGGTTAGTGAGCAAAATGCTTACCGTGACATATTTCTCCCCATTCACTGTCTCTGTTGTTCCTCATGGCAACCATGCGAATGCTCCTGAGCACAACCTTGACATGCCTATGGTGTGTTCTTGTTCTAAATTTAATCATTCCACCATGATCTGGCATGAGTTAATTCTCCAGGGAAGGTAGAGGATTCGCTGAAGTTGCTGTCAGTGGTGGCGGTGGAGCGGTCTAGGATCAAGGAAACCACCTAGAGTGGGTGGATAGATAGATTATGATTCTCTTAAGCTAAAACATGTGTTTAGCACAATTGACGGAAATAAGTTTAAAAAAAGTTTTGCATTTTAAACACAATCAGTTACACCTATGAGTCTATATTGGTGCACTGACAACCTAATTCGAGTTAAACTGTTTGTGATCTATAATAAGCAAACCATAAATTAATGCACACGAGCAAGAGAAGATAACCCAAAGATGAACTTGATACTGTTTTTCGGCTTTGGCGGTCTCCTTATTCCATGCTTAGGTAAGCCAATAAATGAATCCCTCCAAACAGGCACACTGAATCCGCTAGCGGCAGCACATGTCCACCCTAGACAAGTTACAACCTTCATACAGTGACGTGTCTCGTCATTACCATCTTGTATAGATCACCGAGTGTCATCCAAGCTGTCTAGCTTCCAGTAATGATAAGTTGGTGATGCTCGCTTGAAGGTGATCATGTGTCAACATTGCCCAACTGGGTGCTGTCTCTTTCTTTTCCTAAAGAAAGTGAGCTGCAAACAAAGCTTACCTTAGTTGGTTAGGTTTCTTCTGGTGGAACCAGCCTACCTAGGTCCAAGTCCTATACTTGGTAAGGGTGCTCGCATATTTTCCTTGATCTATTTCAGGCTTTTCGGCTCTATCCTTTCAGTGGTATGATGTGACCGTCAACTATGAGGTGCCTATGGCAACTAAGACAATCTTAAGATCTGTCGGCTGAGGTGTATGTGCATGCGTTCATAGTGGTAGGGTGTGTGTGTGCATGTTGTGAGTGTCTGCGCCTGTACTGTTTTTCTCCAAAAAATAAAATTAATGAAATGAACAGTACGAAGAATGGAGATGAATTAAGGGCCCAAGGATGGCGACTGAGTGGCAGAATATGCCCACACACATGCAAACAAAAATAGCTATTACTCTTATTGAAGATGAAATTTAGAACTGGTTGAACAGCCTCATCCCTCACAGTAGCAGCTAGTTGCACTGAACAATACAATAGTCAAATATGGCTGTTAAAGAGCTCTAAATCTGGCTAACTCAACAGTTCATTGAGGGGCTCAAGAAATTGTTCTCTGCATAATGATGGCTACTACAAGCATGTCAATCTGGGACACCTGGTCAGACTGCAATATTGATGCCGGTTAGACCATTGCCCTTCCAAACCGTGGAGCCTTGTCACACCCAGTTAAAGCCTCTTCGTTTCGCAGGATTTATAAAACGCCGGAATAGGCAAAACATAGGATTGGAGTGGCATGCCATCTTCAGTACCACATGATTAGTATGGGCATTTGAGAAGTGTAGGATTCTTCACATGAGGCTGGAGTGGATGGAAATTTTCCTATGAAAACTAGTACAAATGAATTCTAAGGAAAATTTCCTATGGATTGTATTCTACGAATCAAGCAACCTACATAGGAAAAAAAATCCTACCAATTAGAATCCTTCAAAATTCCTTTAGAAATCCTTTGAATCAAAGAGGAGACTGGGGAATAATAGTCTTGAACAAGGGCTTCCATAGAAAAAAGCTTCCTTCAAGAGTGTATTTGGTTGCTGGTTGTTTGATTTCCTTGATCCTACACTTAGAATTCATTTGTACTAGTTTGTTTGATTCATCTGAAAAAAAATCCTACTGGCGTTCCATAACTATGAAGCACTTAGGTTGGCACAACGATTTCACTGTTAATGTACCACAGCACTAACAACACGGGTAGCAACCTGGTCTTCCACCCCCACCAAACTCCTAAGACCAGGAAATTCTGTGAAATGACCCTAAGTTTATTGCCACCTTTGCATCAGGTATAGTTGAGAAGATTTAATCCCCATCATTTACATCTGTTGGTCTTCAATGTGCTATAGCAATCTTCAGGGATGGATAATGCTTGTTATGGTTATGCTCCCCAGTGAGCTCAGCCTTGTTTCCTCCTCTCTGTGTTGCCAAGAAGCTAAACGTTTTCATCAATTTTCAGGAGTTACTTGGGTCACTGCCTGAGGGATTTGATCGTTATTTCTCAAGCCGATTTCCAAAGCTGCTGATTGAAGTGTACAAGGTCATGTCAGTTTATTGCAAGGATGAAGAAGATTTCAGGAAATATTTCATTGGGATCTCGGTATAACTAAAGCAGATGTCATCCCTCTACTGTATGCACTAACGAATCTTCTCCTAGCAAAATTGTATGTACATGTGATCTGTATCATATTATCATTGAAAGAAATCAGAAGAGATCTCAGTTATTAATCTGTACATTGTATTACACATAATTGTTGTTATAGTGTCACTGATAAAATAATGGAGTATTATCCATACAAATAAATCGATGGATTTTCAGAATATCTTGTGACATATTGAGTTTTATGAGGGAACCTATTAATCTTTAGCTTTGAGGGAAACTCTATCGAGTTTTATTGATTACCAGAAATGTTCAAAGGACATATTACAATATCATGCAGAATGCCAAGCGAGACATGGCGCTAAAGCATTTTTGCCGAACTATCAAGCGAATATCATGCAGAATGCCAAGCGAGACATGGCGCTAAAGCATGTTTTGCCGAACTATCAAGCGAATATCATGCAGAATGCCAAGCGAGACATGGCGCTAAAGCATGTTTTGCCGAACTATCAGCTTGATGATTATTGCTTGTTGCTCGCTCGATGGTCTTCATGGACTCGGGAGCCAGGTACTCCTGACCTGTCCTGAATATCTCGCGACATACCCATAGTCAGATGCTACATATAGTTGACGACAATTATAGATCTTTGGGTTTCAGTTGGAAGATTATTAATTCTGGGTCAATTGGTAGAAGAGTGTTTCTGATCAACTGTTCATTCCATCTCGCTGAGGTCCCATAAGTTCTCATCAACAATGGTGCTCCGGAGCACCTAAGCTCATCTGCTTCCGCGGGAGCTCATATGTGGATCTGGGATCCAACGGTCAAAAAATACACAATTGAACAGTATCATTTTGGCTTGCTTTTTGCGACATTATTCATGCTGAATTTGTCTTTTGTTTTTCTTTGTGTGTTTTGAATTTTGATTTGAACATTTATGGTTTGTAGGGATATGTCTTATGAACACTCATGATTTTTTGGAATTTTTGGAAACATTTAAATATGTTCTCTAAAAAATAGTAGCATGGTAGCACCCAATGTGTGGTACCACCCGGATTGGAGGGGGGGGGGGGGGTCAAATTTGCAATATCACCTACGTTTTGGGTTTGTTGCACATAACACCTTCTATTGGTGTAAAAGTTGCACCTTGTTCTAATCCATTATTTGATCTTGTTCACATGATCTCTAACAGGTTGGCCCCGCTTGTAAGTGTACACGTGGAAAAAAATGCCATGTTAGCCGGCTTGGACTATTTTTTTCTTCTGAATATCTTGCAAACTATGGTCAAAATGAGTCAAAAATTTCTCAAATCAATACTTGGTACATATATTATTTGATCGAGGCATTCCGCCGGTCGACCAGCACCTACTTCTCCCGGTTGCGTCGCATTTGCATACATTCATGCTAGTCACTCCAAAAAGTACCGTTCCGTCGGCAATGCCGCGTAAATCATTTGCTTCTTTCTCTCGACTATTAATGCATTTGGTACTTAGCCGCGTTTCTTTATGGGGTATAGCCGCGTTTCTTGCCATGTATTACTCCGCTTTCTCTCCGGTTAGCACTGAAACTGAAAGTAGACCGAGGCATGCTACCCTGAAGCAGCCAAAAGTGGCTTGTTTTTATTAATTGTGGATATTTTCACAGCTACTCCCTCTATAAACTAATATAAAAGTGTTTAGATTATCACTTTAGTGATCTAAACGCTTTTATATTAATTTACAGAGGAAGTAGTTGTCTTTATTCATTTTTCAACGGGCTAATAGCTAGTATGATTTTTTTGTGCGCCGTTCATGGATCCAACGGCCATGGTCGCACACCGCCACGCTCTTCAGTACCACACGCAGCTGCACATACTGGCCTTGCCTTCGCCTGGCCTCTACCAGTGCCACTGCCACATCCTCTGGCCCGTGTCCATCTTGGTGCCCCCGTCAATGCTGCCGCCTTGGGCTTAGCATGTCCCGATCGTGCCGACGTATTGCTGCCACCTCTAGCTCGTCGATCATGGAGGGGCTCAGCGCAAAATGGATTTTGCTTCAAAACAATTTATTATAAGAAATAAGGAAGGAAGACACTTACTGTTAGGACAAGTGTATTTTTGGTTCATCCTTTCATACATTAATGTATAACAAAGGAAATAATTTCCAATTGCAGTCAAATCCACGATCGAATCATTTGTATGCCCACCCTCTTATTTACATATAAACCACACCCCACTTCACTCGGGCGCCATTGGCCATAAGTACTTACTGTCGCCGTCGCTCCTCCCTCCCAGTTGCACAATTCACAAATACTAATCCAAACTAGTTTTTCTTGTGGTTAAAACCATGATTCAACAATCTATATACACCACCCTCTTATATGATCCATGATCCAACTATCTGTATACCCCACCGTCCTACTTATATATAGACCACACCCCTAACTCCTAACCATTTACATATAAACCACACCCACTCCACCCCGGATGCTATTGCCAATAAGTACTTACCGTCGCCGTCGATCCTCCCTCCCAATCACACAATTCATAAAAATTAATCTAAACTAGTTTTCTTGCGGTTAAATCCGTGATCCAGACATTTGTATACCCCACCCTCATACTCATATATAGGGCACATCCCTGACTCTAATGCCGAGAAGTCCTTATCGTCTCGCCACTCTCCCATTGCAACACGGTAAAGCTACTTTTCACCCTTTTTTGCGGGCATGCTACCTTTTCATGTTGACGCCTTCCTTCCTCTTCCGCAGGGATCATCGCGCCTCTGCCCATCTTCATCTTCCTCCTCCTCACCATCGCATTCAACGATGTGGTGGAGCGTAGCAGGATTATCGAAGGAAGAATGAAGGTGAGGACGTTGTTGAGCAACAAATCTGGCAAGAAGTTACATAGGTGAGTATGCATTACCAATTCGGTTACAATGGTCTTAAACTGGTTTTCTTTCTTATGACAATCATGTTAGTAGGTTTCGAAAACAAGGCTGGTTATTTTCAATAGAGTTGATGTTGCATCTAGAATTATCTACAGATGGTGGTCTTTTAGATCCACGCATGTATATAATATATCTAGATCTACACACGTATCTAATTTGTGCATATCTGTGCATCTATCTAACAACAGATCTAGATATATCCATGTATCTAACATATCCAGATCTATGCATGTATCTTATATTTCTAGATCCATCATGGTACTCTTTCTCTGATCCACCAATCAATCAATCAGATCAGACGGGTGCGCAAGCGCGCATGCTCTTCCCCTTTCCCTTTGTAGATTTTGCTCTCCCACAAGAACATCCCCCAAAAGTGTGGCGCTCCCGCTGCTCCATCTACTCTTCCTGCTTGCCATGTCGCCACTCCTCGCTTCTTGCTCCTCCACCCTTTGACATCCTTGCCGCTGAGAGGTCGCGGGGGGACGGGGGGTGGGGGGGCTTGTTGCTTCTTGCACCGCCACAGACATGACCATGGTGGAACTTGAGTTTGAGATTCTCCACCGAGTCGATGAGCCACGGGGACAGTAGCGTACCTATGTTGAGGCTAGGGGGGGGGGGGGCGCTGCCCCCAGCATTGGGTAATTTTCTGAAGAAAAAAAAATAAATAGGGCTTAGATTGGAATTTTTTAGCATTTGCCCCCCCTCCAAACACTGATGATTTGTGTCCCCCCCTCCGATGGATTGTCGGCTAGCTCCGCCACTGCACGGGGAGACAATACATCTAGGGGAATGTGTCCTAGGTCCCTGGATCTGACACAGACGGGGCTGCGGCGAGCCTAGACAGCGAGTCAATCTGCAAAAATGGATGGTTAGTTGTTTTGCATATTTTGAGGTTGCATACGCCATTTAGGACTCTGGCACATCAAGTTCTACACATGTACTCCCTCCGTTCCTAAATACTTGTCTTTCTAGGCATTTCAACAAGTAACTACATACGGAGCAAAATGAGTGAATCTACACTTTAAAATCATCTTCCTAACATGCCAGATTTTTTCAAAGAATTTTTGAAAAGTTCAAAACATTGTTTCCATATCGTTGGATTCTTTCTGCAAAATAGAAAATATGAGTTGTGCCAAATTCGTTTTCCTTCAAACAAAATAAGGCAGAGGAGCTGCACATGCTATTTCCGAAAACCCAATACTCACTACATTTAAGTTTATTAGGCTCAATCCCTCAAAAAGATGTTTATGAGGCTCAATCCCTAAAAATAAATCCCAAATTTCTAGTTTGTATGTCCCGCAGTAAATTTCTCTTCTTTCTTACTGGATTGTTGTCTTTGGGAATATGCACTGATTAACTACAACTGCATTAACTTTTGTATAATTTGGTTTTTCAACACGGCTTTAATTAAAAGTACTACTGTTTTGTTGAAGTGATTTTTATGATGAACCTATAATAAACTAAATTTCAGAAGGGAGTAGCATTTTCCTACAGTTCTTGATCTGAAAGCCCATCCCACAACTCCCTATAAGCAGGCCGCAACCCAATATGTTGGTAGGCCTTAAACCAAACCTTGTTATCATGGACCCTCACTAGTAGAAAAAGGGTCAAACGTGAAGCACATTAGTGCCGGTTTGATTTTGGTCCGATACTAATGGTACCATTAGTGCCGGTTCGAACGGATTTGCATTAATGCCGGTTCGTGTTGAACCTTTAGTACCGGTTCGTGGCACGAACCGGTACTAAAGGGGTGGTGGCAGGCTGGCGTCAGGCCGGGGCCCCACGATCACCTTTAGTACCGGTTTGTGGCATGAACCGGTACTAAAGGTCAATTTTCAAACTCTACCCCCCCCCCCTGTCGCCATTTCAGTTTTGAAAAAATCAAAAGAAAATGATAAAAACTTCAAAAAATAAAATCTTTCGAGAGGTAGTTATATTACTACATCTACTGGTTAGGAAAATTTAAAAACTACAATTTGGACATGTTTTGCAAAAAGTGTAGGGAAAATGTAAAACGGCTATAACTTTTGCATACGATGTCGGAAAAAAACATATAATATATCAAAAAATTCAGCACGAAAATCCGCATCCGATGGAGACGGCTTACGGCCTGTTTGGAATTTTTAGAATCCTCAAATTCCAAAAGGAAAAAAAGATATGGTCAAATTTCAGTTTGTTTAAAAAAAATTGGTTAAATCTGGTCAAACTACTTATTCAAGAAGTATTAATGTTACTACATAATTATTCAAGAATATTAGTGTTACTAAATAATTATTTTAATTTTTTGAATTTTGGTCAAATCTGGTCAAACTGTGGTCAAACTATGGTCAAACTCATTCAAGAAATATTAGCGTTACTAAATAATTACTGTTTTTTAGAATAATAGTTTTAAACTCAAACGGTGAAATGTGTGACTTCATGCTCAAGCTAAACTCCTGAGGGTTAATAGGATTGACATCTTACTATTGTCAGGAAAACAACAAGTGCAGACTCGGAAACGAAGGAGAATAGAACCCAAAAGTTAAGCGTGCTCGGGCTGGAGTAGTGAGACGGATGGGTGACCGGTCGGGAAGTTAGATGATTTGAAATGAGTGATCCACGCTTGAGCAGTTAAGAGAGGTGATTAGAGACTAAATCATCAAATAATTCAAAAAAATTAAAAATCAAAAAATCAAAAAAAATTCAAAAAAAACCTTTAGTGTTACCAACCGGTACTAAAGGTCTCACATACCAGGGCGCGAGCTCACGCCACGTGGTGGCACTTTGATGAGTTGTAGCACTAGCAGAGCACATGGTGAAGGTAATCCAATCCAATTGAGCATCTGTCCAACTGGGGTGGACATGGGAATGTTCATTGCCATCAATCATGAATTTATTATATGGATGGACAGGCCACATCCATATATGAGTGTGCTCCAGGACCAGGACCTTGAATTTGACCATGTGCTCTGTCCCCTTACACATCATAAGTACTATGCATTATGTGTGTCTTGCTGTTTTATTATAGTACTGATGATGTTGCGGCGCATTAGCATTTATAATTGTCACTAGGAGTAGTAGTCACTATCAGTAGCAGTGCTCAACTTGCATAGTCAGTTGACAGGAGAAACGGGGGGAAAAGAAGAGCTCAAGGATTATAATTCCTTTGCTTGGATGATCACAACTTGCATAGAGGCAACAAGGCATGATGACTAAAAAAAAAGGAATCTTAATTAATGGCTACTAGTAATAAAAAAAAAGGGTAACACTACTAGTATAAAACACAAGAAAGACAGACACCACTTATAAATCCCTAAACATAGATGAACTGCAAAAAGAATATTCAGAGTTGAGTACACCAAGCTCCAATATAAACTGCTGACTATGATTGATTGGTGATCCCCCTACTTCAACCTCCTGATGGCTACTACTTGACACAAAGTTTCTCTCTAACTTATATAGCAAACCAACAAATCTCCTTGACTTCACTCTTGCTTCAGAGCACACACCAACTTTCCTAATTGACTGCCTAGCTGCCTCTGCCTCTGCTGCTGCTGCTGCTGGTTTAGCTCTCCTTCTCACCTAGTACCTAATTTGCAAGCAACTGCAATGCAACAACCACTGACTCTGTGATTGATCCATCCATCTATTTCTCCTGCCCTCCTCACTCACCCTCCTCTATACAAACAAAAAATCTTCTTAGGGGGAACCAATTAAGTAATAGACGAAGAAAAAGAGGTGGAGTAAACCCAAAAGAAAAGCCCTATTGAACTAACGCCGGCCAGGATGCCCGGCGATTGATGGGTGGATGCTGACTGAAACCGATGCATGGCGATGATGGTGGGTGGATGCATGACGACGGACGACGATGACTGACTGACTACTTGGATGGAAGCAAGCATGCAATGCATACATACTAGCATGTATACATATATAATAGCTAAGGGGGATGAGACGAGACCAACCGTCCGGCGACCGATGCCGGCACGGGGAGCTCGATCAATCCCGGCGGCGGATGAACTGCAGCAGGTCGTCGCCCTTGGGCTCAACCTTCTGGCGCATCTCCACCACCTTCTTGTGGGAGTTGGAGTGGATGGCTGGCACGAAGGTGGGGCTGGCCGCCGGGCGGTACTCCGGGAAGAGGCGGCCGGACTTGTAGCGCACGCCGCATGCGTTGCAGAGCGTCTTGGGCCCCAGCGGCCCAGCGCGCCACTGCGGCGTCTTGTCGATCTGGCAATGCGTGCACCTCCGCACCTCGCCGGGCGCGAGCGCGGCGCCGCCGCTGCCTTCCTCGTAGTCGGCGTCGCCCTCAGCATCAGAGGTGACCGGAGGGGTCGGCCTCTTGGCCTTCTTCTTCTTCTTGGGCTGCGAGTTGGACTCGGCAATGCACTCGGGCTCCTCCGAGTAGGAGGAGGTGGAGGAGAACATGGGCGTCGGCACGAGGATGGTCTCGGGCGCGGGCACAGCGGCGCGGATGGCAGCGGGGAACGCTGAGGCGCGGGACCGCTTGCTGCGCGCGCGCGCCGGGATGACGAGCACCGGCGGCTCCGGGCGCGGCGACAGCGGCACAGACCACGGGCGGCCGCACCCGGAGAATGACTCCGAGGAGGACGATGCCGACGACGACGTCGACGACGCCGAGGAGCCCCCGCTGTTGTTGTTGTTCATGTTCACGTTGACGTTGTTCGCGCCGTCCTCGAGCACGGAGGTGGGGCTGGAGCTGCGGAAGAGCGCGTCCTCCATCTTGTCGGGCAGCACGACGCCGGCGTTGGCACTCAGCGCGGAGGCCCTGATGATGGGCGCGGCGCAGGCGAAGGCCGGCTCGTGCGGGATGGAGGTGTCGTCGAACAGCCCCGACAGCCACTCGAGCTGCGCCATGTCCATGTCCAGCTCGTCGCACTGCAAACAAAAAGCAAGGAATCCCATGTCAGAAACACATACACTCCCAGTTCACTGCAGCCTCCAATCGACGCGACTACTTTTTTTTTCCAACCCGAATAGACCACTGTTCAATCAGTAAAGCAAACGCCGGCACGTCCGGGCCGGGCTGGCCCACAGTGATGGGTTTATTTTGCTGTTGCGTAAAGGGGAGGGGAGAAAAAGGTGGGCTGGCGGGCTACTGGTAGGACTGGACTGGCGGTACTGCTGGTGCACACACACACTGGATGGAGTAGTTGCTCAGTTGTTGTTGGGCTAGCTAACTACCGAAAGCGATGGGCCCCCGGTACGTAACATGGCCGGGCCCCCGCGCCCCATCCCCACCAGTAAAAGAAAAGAAAATATATGGAGCAGCAGTAACTTTGGTCACGGCCTCCCTCATGCCACCGACACCTCCACCTCCACCACGGCGCGCGCCCGCCCATGACCCAACCACCCCGGCCATTCACGCCGGTGAGGTGCGGTGCGCCGGCCGTGGGTTCGTTCCCTCCCGCTCCTCGCGCCCGGACAACACGGCGGCCGGGTGAAGCCACCGCCGTCCCGTCCCCTTCCATGTGACCACTAATGGCGGTGTGCGCCGTGCGGTGCGTGCCGTTTTGGTGGTGCGCCGCGTGATTGCCGCCCAGCTGTTTCGAACTTTTGAATTTCGAACCCTCTGGAGGCAGGCAGGGGTAAGGGAGAAAAAAAATGATGAGATTGATTTTTTCGAAACTGCCGTGCGCGACCGACAGGGGCGGTTCGTCGGCTAGGTCAGGCAGGCAGGCAGGGCACGCATCCGCTCCTCCTTAAAATCGGCCGTACGCGGGAGTCGGCAACCACCCAACCAACCGCGCCCGCGCTGGCACGCACGCCCGCCCACCGCCGACGACGAACTGAACGAACGGAAAAAAAAATTACTCACCGTGCCAATGTGGGTGTCTCCGAGGGCGCCGAGGAAGGCCGCGGAGTGGTCCCCGGCGGGCGGGGGCGGGGGCACCATGAGCGACGCCTGCTGCTGCTGCTGCTGCTGCTCCAGCGAGGCCGGCGCCGGCGGGGGCGCGCCGCCGGCGAGGACGCGCGCGGCGAGGGGGCTGTCAGGCACCGGCGCGTCGAGGAGCAGCACGTCCTCCGCCGAGTCCTCCTTGGGGAAGTCGAGCAGGTCCTCGATGTGGTCGAACAGGCCGCCGCACGTCGCCTCCAGCAGGCTCTGCTCGTGCTCCCTCATCATCTCCTCCATGAACCGCCCGCTCGCCATCGCAATCTCAATCCCAATCTCCTCAACCCCTGACTCTCTTCCCGTCTTCGCCTGCGTTACTCTGCGACCAAAGCACAATCGGGAGAGGCAAGTATAAATACAGGGCCGGGATTAATGCCGACGCGAGGCGGATCGTAAATTTGGATATGCACGCATTAATCGGCATCCAGGGTAAGCAGCAGCGGCAATACATGGCACCAAATTAAGACAAGGCGGATTTACATACACACCTAAAATTAAAAATAATATCACGATACCTATCGACTTTCGTCTCGCAAGCGGACGAGAGAGGCGCTAATCGGGCCTATCTATATCTATCTCTAACCTCTAATGCTACCAGAGCGCGATCTCCTCCGAGCTGTAAAACAAACAAGCAAACATATTTGTAAATAAACAAACGGGTCCGTCCGGCCGAGGGATATATATATCTTCTGCGAACCGAACCAGACTCCTTTTTCAAAGTGACGGCAGCGAGCGAGCGCGCCCGCGTGGGGCCCGCGTGTGTGCGGTGCATGATGGGCCGGGCCCGCCCCGCGCCCCATGTGAGACGCGCATGTGACGCCCGGGTTTTCCATTTTTCTTTTTCTTTATTCCGAAGCAAAGGCGCCCATACAGGTGGCGTACAATGAGAAAAAATCAAGGGTGGTTGTTTCATGTTTGGTCCGGGTTGATTCACCACCAAGGTAAAAGTCAAACGCGGCCAGCACAAGGAATTTGTCATTGGCTGACGTGGCGGCAGCCCATTGGGCGGGACGCGTCACTGGCGTGCCATGTGGGAGCAGAGGACGCGTCAATCGGAAGCCGCCCTGCCCCCTCGGTAAAGCGGCTAATTATAATTAACGCCCCGCCCGCGGTGGAAACACCGAGGAATTCGCTTCCATTTGCCCGATCCGATCGCGTTTACCGTACGGATCAAACAAAGGGAATCTCGCCGGGCGAAGCGCAAGGAATCTCCCGGCCCTGCGTTTTCACTGCCCCACGCGCTTTTTTTTACTGTTTTTATTTCGAAAACCGAATTTGAATTTGCTCTTTTTTTTACCCTTGGATTGGATGCTGTGCGTGTTTCCTTCCAGAGGGGGAATCCAGGCTGGAGGAGGGGCGAAAGTAGAAAAAACCAAAAAGGGCAGGGCCGGGGCACGCACAATGGAGGGGAATACCGTGGCAGGGCATCCCATCCGTTCCTTCGCCCATTCAATTTCTATCCATACCAGGGCGCAGTAGCCCAGCCGCCGTGACGTCGTCGGCCGGGAGGAAATTTCCCCTTCTATCATTGAGACGAACAACTTGACCAAATGGGCTGGGAACTTTCAAATTTTTGAAAAAAACAACAAATGAGCCCCAAAAATGGACTGGGGACCTTCTTGCTTGTGCAAGGAAGAAGTCCAAACTTGGTGCAATTTTTGAAAAAGTCCAGAGCTGGTGCAGTTTTTCCCCTTGCCATTCATCCGTTCTTCTTTCCAGGAAAGAAGATGAATGAGCTGGTGTGTGTCAGAAACTCAGAATGATCGAATATGAATATGGCTGGCGGCACGGCACATGGCCGCGCGCCAGGCAGGGTGGTGCCACAAATGGCAATTTCAAACGCAAAAACGGCCGGAAGGACGAAAGACTGCAGGAAAGCTTCTGAATTTGAATTCCTTCTGGTAGTATCTTGTCTTCTTATTTTTACTTTTCCCCCACTTCCAATGAGAAGAAATGACTGGTTTGCACACACAAACTGGAACTGGAATGGGAATATATGCACCGGCGTCGGCGATTGATTGACTCACCTGTAAACTCCTCTGTTTCCTTCAACCGATCGATCACCGGTATCTCTTCCTTGCTCCTTCCTGGCCGGCTTGCCTTGGTATGAAAACTGAGGAAAGAAAAGAACTCCTCTACCTATCTGCTGCTGATCAAGAAGAAGCTAGCTGCTGGCTATGTAAACAAGGGACTAACTCTAGCTAGCTATCTAGTTCTCTTCCTGCATGAGCATGGCTGTTCTAGCTGTGGTGTAGTCCGAGGGAGAGGTAGGAGAAAGCTGCTGCTCTCTGGTTTGCACCAGCTGAAATTATATGGAGAGGCACCGCACCGCACCGCACTGTACTGCTAAGAGAGAAGAGGGCGGGGTGGAAATACGGGGAGCTATATAGGTGGAGGTAAATGGAAAGGAGTGAGGGGGAGGTGCGTGCACTGCACTGCCCCGGTCGGTGGGATTCAATTCAATTCGAACCCCCCCTCCCTCTCTCTCTCTGTCCAACAAGAGCTGTGTCTGTAAGCTGGGCCGAGGAGGAAGAAGATGGAGCTAGCACATGAAGAGAGAGAGAGAGAGAGCCAGATTGGGAAGAGGAGTATATTATACTACTAGAGAGGAGAGGAGAGCAGGCAGGCTGGAGCGGGGTGCGGAGGGGATTAAGTTATTGGTGGAGAACGTGACGGGTGGAAGGTATACTAAACCCAGCAGCAGCAGCCTTGACGCCAGATCGTCTGAGCAGCAGGAAAAAGAAGGTGTTTCTCTGTGTGCAGGGTTTTTGGGTTTTGAAACGTTGGAGGACAGGCAGGCGGTGCATGAAGGGAGAGAGTGGAGATCCACTACGTCGCCCAATTCACTTACACACGACACGGCTGACTTATCGGCGCACCCCACACGCGCACACACGGCCGGGGATGGAGGAAGACGAAAGGGACGTCGTCGTCGTAGTGCCATGGTGGTAGGGTATATGCGTGCGCCGAGCTGGACGAACACCACGACGGACGGGCGAGGCTCGTGCCAACAGCTAGCCCGGCCCGCCGGAGACCCGGCCTGCAGTGCAGCTGGTATTTACTGCATGATACTGGACCGAGTAGTCCATCCGTTGTAGTAATATTCTTTGCTCCAACGGGTTTGTACCAGCAGTACTGCTTACTAATCGTACGGCTTACGGGCGCGGTTAGGGGAGCGGTAATTGGCAGCGACGACGACGACCGGTAGCAGTAGCAGTAGCAGCGGCAGTAAGTGGTGCAGGGAGATGGGTGCGGTGGAGGGGGTCGGGTCACACGGTAGGTGAGCCCTCTGCCCTCGCTGCTAGCTGTCCTCGCCCGCCCTTTCCTGTCGTGACGTTGAAGTTTCCTCCCCCACCACTTTCTCTCTTTTTTTTTTCTTCTCAGGCCACCAACAAAAACAAAACCCCCGCGGAAAAATGCTACCGGTACAAGTGAAACGCCACCTCAGACTTCCCGAGATTTTTCATCCCGCGTCCTCCCTGTACGTCCGTGCCTCCGCGCTGTGCGCACACATGGCGTCGCGCCCCTTGATTGCGTGGCCCGAGAGGGACGACCGCACCGCCACCGTGGAACCGGAGTGGTGGACCTCGCTGTCAGTCGCGCGCGCACGGACTTTTCGCCCTCCTGTTCCACGCTCGCGCGCCGCGGTCTGACCGACGACGGCCACGGCCTCCTTCCTTGGACTGCGTGCTCGCCGTTACCGCGGGTAGAAGGAAGGGAGGAAGGATCGCCGGCCGTGGCAGCTAGCACACGGCCGCCGCTAGCGTCCAGGCGCGTCGCGGTTAGTGTGGCGGCTCCGGCGAAGCATCGCCCGGCCGCCTAAAAATCGGCAGCCGCGAGAGCGCTGGCATTGACCGCGGCAACCGGCTGGCACGCGCTCCCGGGCGCCGGTCGCTGACCCGTATCCTGTACGCATCCCGCCCGTACGTACATACACGCACGAGCCGGAGGCGGCCCGTGTCTCGGCTCGGCTACGTGCTCCGCATCGCTTCCTTGCGTCGGTCTCGGTTCGGTCGCCGCTGGGCCGGCCGTGCAGGTAGGCTCGCTCGTCGCTCGCCTGCGGAATTGGCTCCGGGGATTGGGACGTGAGAGGGACGCGGGCCAGTTTTTTGCGCCAGTTTTTCTCGGTGCCCGGACGACGACGCGTTGACCCGCGCACGCCGGCTGGGCTGGATTCCAAACCCCCATCAAACCGGGCTCACGAATTTCCCTGCCTACTTGGCCAAACTTTGATGCATCGCCTGCGCTGCATGGCGTGTTGCCTAACCCATCCATGGCCACGGTTCGTCCCAACTGATCGATTGATCGAACTTTACCGAACTCGGTTAACTACGACGCCTCTAGTATTACCACTACCATGGATTGATGATAATGGATGAGTAAAAAAAATGCTACTAGCACGCATGTGGTGGTTAGTGAACGGCCTCCCCTAATCAAATATTATCCTGACAAATCGATCGGATCAAGCGAGTCGCTCGCCGGGCCGACGGACTGTGCTACTGCTAGTTGGAGCAGCAGCAGTATTATTCATTCATGCGCGCAGGTGGGCGCTAAACAAACCCAACGTCCGGCACATGCGATTAAATCGCACCGCACCAGAAAGAAAGAAGGATCAAGCGTGAGATTAATCTCCGGAAAAGGGGAAAGCGGCGGGGGAGGGAGGAGTAAAGTGACCGCACAACCGATGGTTGTTCGGGCCTCGCTGCACCCGCAAATCATATGACCGGGCCCCACGCCGCCAGTCCCACCACCTCACCGCTGCTCCGCTCCTGTCCGGCCTCCTTTTCGAGCCATCCCGGCGCAAATCTTCTCCTCTGCCGCTGCTCCTGTGTTGCTAACTTGGATTGCACTCCTTGTGTGTGCCCTTGCCTTCAGCTTTACTCTCCCTTTAGCTCGCTCGCTCGCTCACTCGATCAGTCCCCGCTAGCTAGCTAGTCGCTGCCCGTACATCGACCCCGGAGCTGAGCTGGCCGGCGGTGTGGGGTCGGGAACTCGGGAGCATCCGTCCACGCCAACGTCGGCCATCAGAATTCTCAAAGTTGCTCGTGTGTTCCATGCATGGATGTAAGGCCAGCTCGAACGCGAGATCCGATCCTAAACGGACGTTCGTTTTGTTCGGATTTCTTCGGTTTGGGGGTGGCAATGAAGGTGTGTCCGTCCAGATTCGTGGATACAGTGACCATGCGCCCAACGTGCTGCCGCATTTCAGACGCATCTCGTCCGTTCACGAGTAAACTAGATAAAATGAAAATGACGCATATGAAATAGTTCAAATCAAACATACCTCCTAAATAGTCTTTACAACCCGATCGAAATTTATTTGCATGACAAGAAAATAATATCAAATAGTCTTACAACCCAATCGAAATTTGTTTGCCTGACAAGAAAGTAAACTGATAGATTTACTGGTTGCCAATGTGAGTCCACACGTACTCAACCAAGTCATCCTGGAGTTGGACATGTGTATGCCAATCACGCAACTCCCGACGAAACTGGACAAACTGTTCGAAGGTTGCAGGAGGTGGATGCTCAGGCTCAACATTTTCACCCTGAAAATCAAACCCTTGGTTGTAGATGCTATCATCGCGCTCATCCTCCACGATCATGTTGTGCATGACACACAAGCAGTCATCACCTCTCAGAACTTCTTTGTGCCCCATGTCAATGCAGGGTTACGAACTATACCCCACCGAGATTGAAGCACATTGAAAGCACGCTTCATATCCTTCCTAGCACTCTCTTGCATTTGGACAAATCTATGTCTCTTCTCTCCTTGCGGATTCGATGTGGTCTTCACAAGAGTGGACCACTGAGAATAGATGCCATCAGCTAGGTAATATCCCTTGTTGTAATGGTGGTCATCGACCTCAAAGTTGACCTCCGATGAGTGCCCTTCCGCAAGCCTTTCAAACACCGAAGACCGCTGACGAACACTAATATCATTCTGAGAACCAACCATGCCAAAGAAAGAATGACATATCCAGAGATCTTGTGAAGCCACAGCTTCCAGTATAACAGTGACACCTTTCACATGCCCCTTCTACTGCCCCTGCCTAGCAAATGGGCAGTTTTTCCACTTCCAATGCATACAATCTATAATATCAAGCATGTTCGGAAAGCCCCTTTCGGCATTGATCGCCAACAACCTCTCTGTATCAGCGACAGTTGGCTCTCTAAGGTACTCCGGGCCGAACAGTTCCAGTACGGGCGTGCAAAAACTATACAATGAGAGGAGACATGTGGACTCACTCATACGAACATACCCATCCACAAGATCACTAGGAATTCCATATGCAAGTATGCGGATAGCCGCGGCGCATCTCTGGTATTAAGAGAAACCAAGCTTGCCTAGGGCATCCTCTTTGCACTCAAAGTATGGGTCATGCGCGACCACTCCCTCGCGAATACAATTGAACACATGCCTTCTCATTCGGAATTGGCGACGAAATTGATGTGGCCTAAAGAGTGCACCATCCTTAAAGTACTCGGCATAGAGAAGGGTGTGGCCTTTCTCCCTATTGTGGTCCGAGGCCGGAGCATGGCCGGGGATTGATCCCCTGTACCGAGGCCGCTTCCTAGTGATGTGTTCATGTACGACCAACACAGACGCTGGCTCTTCATCATCCGAGGATGAATCATCCGATGAGCAAATGAAGTTGTGAAAGAAAAACTCATCACCACTATCCATTGTACGTTGTGAGCAATCCGCCGAACGCCTTGCGGTCGTGCTGGGAAAGCGGCCGGATAGTGCACGCCCTGCTCCCCTCGCATGAAGCAAAGCAAGGTTTTGGGGTCGGTGGTGCTGGAGGGCGCCCCACGTCACTGAACGGCCGGCCGGAAGAGGTTGGGGACGACGGGCGACGCCGACGGCCGTAGATTGTCTCCCACCGGCGACAAGGAGAACGCCGACCAAATGCTTTTCGGAATGTCAGTGCGGAGACAGTTATGGCATGGCGAGGTGGTGTTGGGACGGCACTGGTGGAAAACGACGCGGCCGAGGATGGTGCTGGCGGCGGCGATGTCGGGGCGCAAAGGGAGGTAGAAGAAGAGAAAATGGGGGCCTGTCTCCCCGGCGGGCGGGCCAGGGCAGGACAAGAGCATGCGCCGCTCGCGTCCGCGCGTATCCATTTGGCCGCAAACTCAGCCCGAACTTGGGCCGGGGCCGGGATTGGACAGAAAACGGACGACGGTCCGTTTGCGGCTACGCGTTGGGAGGTGTGTTTTGTCCGTTTACTTTCAAACGGACGCGGACGGACAAGATGGGGTCCGTTGGAGTTGGGCTAAAAAAATGGTGCTGGCCACCGACGGCCGGATGGTGTTTGTGCGCAGCAAAGCGGGGTGAGGATGTGACGGGTCGATCAGCGTCCGTTTGCGGCTACGCGTTGGGAGGTGTGTTTTGTCCGTTTACTTTCAAACGGACGCGGACGGACAAGATGGGGTCCGTTGGAGTTGGGCTAAAAAAATGGTGCTGGCCACCGACGGCCGGATGGTGTTTGTGCGCAGCAAAGCGGGGTGAGGATGTGACGGGTCGATCAGCATCCGTTTGCGGCTACGCGTTGGGAGGTGTGTTTTGTCCGTTTACTTTCAAACGGACGCGGACGGACAAGATGGGGTCCGTTGGAGTTGGGCTAAAAAAATGGTGCTGGCCACCGACGGCCGGATGGTGTTTGTGCGCAGCAAAGCGGGGTGAGGATGTGACGGGTCGATCAGCGTCCGTTTGCGGCTACGCGTTGGGAGGTGTGTTTTGTCCGTTTACTTTCAAACGGACGCGGACGGACAAGATGGGGTCCGTTGGAGTTGGGCTAAAAAAATGGTGCTGGCCACCGACGGCCGGATGGTGTTTGTGCGCAGCAAAGCGGGGTGAGGATGTGACGGGTCGATCAGCATCCGTTTGCGGCTACGCGTTGGGAGGTGTGTTTTGTCCGTTTACTTTCAAACGGACGCGGACGGACAAGATGGGGTCCGTTGGAGTTGGGCTAAAAAAATGGTGCTGGCCACCGACGGCCGGATGGTGTTTGTGCGCAGCAAAGCGGGGTGAGGATGTGACGGGTCGATCAGCGTCCGTTTGCGGCTACGCGTTGGGAGGTGTGTTTTGTCCGTTTACTTTCAAACGGACGCGGACGGACAAGATGGGGTCCGTTGGAGTTGGGCTAAAAAAATGGTGCTGGCCACCGACGGCCGGATGGTGTTTGTGCGCAGCAAAGCGGGGTGAGGATGTGACGGGTCGATCAGCGTCCGTTTGCGGCTACGCGTTGGGAGGTGTGTTTTGTCCGTTTACTTTCAAACGGACGCGGACGGACAAGATGGGGTCCGTTGGAGTTGGGCTAAAAAAATGGTGCTGGCCACCGACGGCCGGATGGTGTTTGTGCGCAGCAAAGCGGGGTGAGGATGTGACGGGTCGATCAGCGTCCGTTTGCGGCTACGCGTTGGGAGGTGTGTTTTGTCCGTTTACTTTCAAACGGACGCGGACGGACAAGATGGGGTCCGTTGGAGTTGGGCTAAAAAAATGGTGCTGGCCATCGACGGCCGGATGGTGTTTGTGCGCAGCAAAGCGGGATGAGGATGTGACGGGTCGATCAGCTGGTTAACATCAGGCGGCGCGCGCGCGCGCACCAACCCGTCGATCTCGGCTGAGCCCGTCGATCCAACCGCCGGTTCCCTCCCGGCCATCACCCTTCCGTCGCCCGTCACTTGGGTCGACCGATCGATCGATAGCAACAGTCTGTCTCTCGTGTCATCTCATGTGTTTCTAGAACGATTGATCTCCTCCATGCCCTTCTCCCTCCCTCCCTCCCTTTGCATACAAACTAGCTCGTACAAAAGTTGTCGTGGAACGGAGGACGTTAATCAGAGTGTGTACCGATGGTACGCGCAACATGGCTGGCACCCGTACAAGGTACACGCTGCACAGCTTGTCTCGGTCGCCTCGCGTATGAGCTCCGACAGGCGCTCCGGGAAGGCAAGGGCCGCGCGGACCGACGCTTGGATTAGTTGCGCACCAGCTTACAGGACGGGACGGGACCATGGACGGATCGTGCATGCCAATGGCAATGGCATTGCCAGGGGCCGGCCGGGAGCTCTCCATCGTGGTTAGCTACCCGTTTGGTGCGTAGCATTAGGGGCAGCCAACAAACAAAGTGCCCTCCTACTCTCGACCCGTACGGTTTCCACGTGGCCAAGTGGATCATGCCGTCGCCATTGCCATTGCCACCGATCGATCCACCAGCACGCACATGCGCGCGTCCTCTCCTCCCTCTCTCGGCAGCCCTGCTCTGCGCCTCTGCGCAGGGGAGCTCGTACAGATCACTGGTGCTACAGTACCGGGGTACGTACTTAATTAGCCAGGCAACTAACTGGCATGGTAAATCTGGATTGCCTCGATCGGCCATGGAGATGGATCCATGATACTGCCGTGCTGGGAGGGTGGGAGGGGGGAGCGACAAGGAGCACCGGGATCTCTGACAGCCCCGGGATATACAACTCCTCCGGCCCTGCGCCGATCCCGAGGAGTCCTGCGCGAATTATGATTGCTGAACATGCCCCTTGTGCTGCGCAGTTTAACTAACTACCACTCCTCCTATCCTAGCTAATAAAGTTGTCACAGTGAGCGAGCGGGCAGGCCAATCATTCATTCAATGTACTGTGCTCGCCCGTGGAAGATTCTGCCCCTAAGTGAGAGCATTTTAACCTAATAGGTCAGTGAGGCGTACTAGCACCTCCCTTTCCCGGTACTTGAAACTTTTTGACTAATAAACACACGATTAATCGGCGGTCAGTTACGAGTGGATTAGGGAGAACGAGCGAGCGGCAATTGAACGGGGACGGGACAAATTATCATCGGCAAATGCAGAATGCCAATTTCCTAATCTTGGATTGCATTTGTAAATTAGTAGTACAAATTAGGAAATCATTTATATTTTATTCATAATTCTGCATCTCATTCAAAGAATTAATGATGACGTACCTATTGAGTACTATGAAATTAAGGTGAACCAAAAAAAGGGGCAGGACAAGGCCATGTGTCCGGGCCATATAATACGGCGGTGCACTGGTGCTGCACACCAAGCAGCAGCAAGCAAGCAAGCAAGCTAGCAACGCGGTCGATCGATCGACCGATCCAACCACCGGCCGGGTAAGAAGAGTAACATGGGATTAGCTGGTAATTAACGTGCACTCTCATGGCCTCATCCTCATCCTCATCTATCCATGCGCCCGTGGCCGGCGAGATGGATCGAACAAACACGCTCCGGGCATCATGTTACGCATCTTGGTGCTGCCTCACGCGATCGACGGATCGATGGATCGGGCCATTTTTATTATTTTACGACTGCATCAGTCGCTAGCGAGCTAGCTTTGCATATTATAGGCGCCCAAAGCGCATCTCAGATCGAGGCGCATCCCTAAAGTTATTCTACCACGCACCGGCACCGCGAGGCCAGCGTTGCACCCGTCGATTAGATGGTGAAAATGTTACATCAGGTTTCACTGTCACCGTGACAGTAAGAAAGAGTAGAGACACGGGAAAGAATTTCGTCCGTTTTTTTCATGCCGCGCGAGGGGAAATGGTAAATGGTGATTATGTGTATGTGTGTGTGTGTGTGTTGTAACCACCATGACAAGAGACATCCTAACAGATTGCCTAGATTTTTATCCCTCTGATTCCATTGTGCAGCAATTGTCGTTTGTGATTTTCACTGTTGCAGCGGGCGACCAGAAGATTTTTTTTGTCGAGGGGGAGATGAAGTGGATGTTTCGTAGAAACTAAGCATGCGCGCACTTCGCACATGGGTGAAGGTTAAAGACAAGCCGGCCCAAGATGCATGCATCATGGCTTGATACTCACACCACCCAATCGCGCGCGCTTTAGTTCGAATGGAGCGGACACCGAGGAGATAAAAAACATTGCACATGCATCAACCGGCCTCTCACTTGAGCCGGACTAGTAGTAACTCTAATCACCTTGACACTGATGGATGGATGGATGGATGTATACTTCCTAATTCCTATACGTACAAAGGTACAAGTAGGTAAAATATTTAGTCAATCACAATTGCATATACAGTGTTAATTAATTATGTGATGTTTATTATTGAAAAACAATAATTATGCCGGACGAGGGACGAGCATGAGCGTGCATGTGGTGCAAGCTCAGCATGGTTGGTTGCCCGGTCGCTGGCTACCTCGTTGCATGAGGCAGGGTGCGTGCGTGGATGCTATTCCGTCTCGCCACCTCGGCACCATGTTGCCGTGGTCAGCGATTGAGTGCGTACTCCCTGCACAACATTGATACAGTCCGAGGGCGGTTCAAAGGCGATCATGCATGGCATGTGCTCACCACTGTACACAGCTTCCCTCCATTATACGCCAACCCATACGCCACTTGTGTAGTTACCTACGGTTGCATTGACCGGGGCCTGATTGCCTCGAGCACATATACTTAATTGCCTTGGACTAACTAACCCGAGAAAATATCGTACGTATAAGAAAAAAATTGTATAGTACATGCACGTTACTCCTGGGAGTACTACTCCTTACCAAGTCGCCTGGTGAATGGGTTTGAATGACCGTAATTATCGTGATGTCAGTGTGCGTTTACGAATTACGAGGAGGATTCGAGAGGTTGACCCTGGTAGTAAATGACAAGGACAGAACGGGATCCGATGGTTATTACCCCGTCAAACACACACACAAGGACAAGGTTGAAGCGGTAACTAAATTTGCGCGTCGCACGTACCTTCCTCTTGCTGCCGTTGCCATGTGATGCAGGCACGTCAAGTGGATCGTGCTCGCTTTGCTTTCTTTATTTGTTCTATCCTTTTCATTTCATTCTATGGTTTCTTTCGATTTTACAAACTTTGAACCGGCTCTACATTCTTATTTCTTTCGAGTTTGATGTGCCCGGTCTCTTTTGGGCTAAGCCAGCCTCATCGATCGTGTGTGTATTCTAATGGTCTTATTTGACCGTACAAACTAGTGTGTACAGCTGGGATCTAGTAGAGGTTTATTTGGGCTTCCCTTTTTCTTTTCTGGAATGATACATAGCTTGAGAAGGAAGTGATCCAGCACCAACCTGAGACGAGGTTTCGGACTCTGGCGCGGGAGGGACCGCAAAGGGTTTCCATACTGGGCGTGGGACAAGGTGTGTAAACTGACATGGAGCTCAAGACTTTTTTGTCATTGGATGGGAATTTTGGCAGATGGCAGCCACTACCCCGTGTCTTGCAGCCTAGAAGGTTCTATTTGTGGGATCCACGGCAGCAGCACCGCGGACAACAGTTTGGGAACACTCGGCGTTTAAGGAAATGCATGGCTTTGCCCTATAAACTGATAACGGACTGACCCGTACGTCACCCATGGCCAAATCGTGATCTTTGTCATGTTGCAAGTGGGAACAAGAAAAAGTGGTAGATCTTGTTTACAAATGTGTGTTTGAATGAATGCAAGAGCTTTGTGGGAATTTTCAGGAGTTTCGTTTGGTGTTCATGACGAGGGAAGCAAATGAACTAGCGCGTCTCTGCGCGAAGATACCTGCTATACATACGACGTCGTCTAGCCGATGTATGCACGATCTTGTTAATCACACCGTTGGATCGTGCACAAAGTAGTTACGCTGCGCGGAACAGCCTAACTTCTCTAGGAGACGATGTTTGTGGACTAATTATATCAATGTCCTTTCTTGTGGTCTGTGTAATAAAGGAATGTAATTCCGCTATATGATCAATAAAACTCTCGATTCTAAAAATAAAGATGTGTGTTTAATAAAGTAAGGCCAACTCCCGCGCGAGACCTCATTCTGTCCAGGTGCGTCTGTTTAGGGTAAAACGAACAAACCAGAAGGCTCAGCGCACGGAGTCAAACGGACTTTTGTCCGTTTTCTGTCCGCTTTCGACCCATCCCCGGCTCAAGTTTGGGCCGCTTTTGAGGTGAAACGGACAGCGCGCGGACGGGCGGGCCGTGTGCGCATGTCCTCCGCTGGCCCGCCCATCGGCGGCACATGGACCCCTTTTTCTATTCGCCCCCTCCCCCCTCCAGCCGCACTCCCTCCACTCTTCTCCACTCTTGCCCCTCGCCGCCGCTGCCATTGCAGCTGTGCAGCTTGGACGAGCGCTCGCCTAGCCCCCTTCCCCTCGACGCACCCGAGCTACCCAACCACGGTCACCTGATTTGCACACCCTGTCGTCGGATTTGGAGCAGATCCGGCGGGTCTTGAGCTCGCCCGGCTATGGGAGGCTGCGTCGCGCCATGGACTGGCCGGACACAGGGCCGGAAGGCCCCGACAAGGCCGCAAGGCTGCATGCAGGTAGTGGCTCCTCTTCTAGTCGCTCCGATCTACACCGTCGGTGGTCCGCCGACAGATACACGAACGATGGTCGGCCGGGCTCGGTGCTAGCCCAAAAGCTTGTCGGCGCACCGTTGCCACTCATTAAGTGCGACGACTGCCCAAAGAAGATCGTGCGCCGCGTGTCTACAACGCCAGAACATCCCGGATGAGTCTTCATCAAGTGCTTAAACGATGGGGTATGTGCTACTTTAGCTTCAGTTGTGCTCTCGGATTTGACTAGTTGTGCTAACTTAAATTTTTATTGTGTAGAATGGATGCAAGTTTTGATATTGGGAAGAAGAGTACATTGATATATTGATAGAGCGCACTTTAGTAGATGTTCGTGCATTTTTATCTAGCATAGAGGCTAGAGATGACACCAGTGCACTTGTTGCTAGAATAGAGGCTAGACATGAGACTAGATGTGAGGAAGCAATGTCTACTTCTTTACACTCGAACAAGAAAGAAGCACGCAAGATCGAGGAGCCTCCGCAGATCAACAATGAATGCATCGAGAAGGCACTAATCCAACTTACAGGAGCAGTTATGGAAGTTGGTTATCTTCTAAAATGTATTCTTGTGGTTCTTGTTCTCTTTGGTCTTGCTTTTCTGGTCAAAATTTGGTGATGTATTCCAATGTATCAAAAATCAATGATGAAAAAAAGTTATGGGCTTGCAAAGAAAAATGTACGCGCACAGGATGCGGCCGGGATGCGTACACACGTTTGGCGCACGGCCACCGCATCCCAGAAATTGTCCGGACATGACCCCATTGCCCTAGACAAATTGGTCATCAATAGGGAGTGGGTCATTAAGAACATTTTCTAACCTAGACAAACTGTCTGCAACAGGGTTCTCAGCTCCCTTCCTATCAATAATATGCAAATCAAATTCTTGTAGCAAGAGAACCCATGTAATAAGTCTAGGTTTAGCATCTTTCTTTTCCATAAGGTATTTAATAGCAGCATGATCAATGTGAACGGTTACTTTAGAATCAACAATATAAGGTCTGAACTTATCACAAGCAAATACAACTGCTAAAAATTCTTTTTCAGTAGTAGCATAATTTGTCTGGGCACTGTCTAGAGTTTTACTAGCATATTTGATAACAATTAATTTCTTATCAACTCTTTGTCCTAGAACAATATCTACAACATAATCACTAGCATCACACATTATTTCAAAGCGTAAATTCCAACCAGGTGGCTGAACAATAGGTGCAGAAATCAAGACTTTCTTAAGTATTTCAAATGCTTTTACACAATCATCATCAAAGACAAAAGAGCATCTTTTCGTAAGAGATTAGTCAGAGGCCTAGAAATTTTTGAGAAGTATTTAATGAGCCTCCTATAAAAACAGGCATGACCAAGAAAACTTCTTATACCTTTAATGTCCTTAGCACACAACATCTTTTCAATAACATCAACTTTA
This sequence comes from Triticum urartu, assembly GCF_056163025.1. NCBI lineage: Eukaryota > Viridiplantae > Streptophyta > Magnoliopsida > Poales > Poaceae > Triticum > Triticum urartu. Next base: position 576,532,296 of record NC_141878.1, on the reverse strand, counting down.
GCTTTATCAACTTCAATACCTCTTTCAGAAATTTTATGCCCCAAGACAATACCTTCATTAACCATAAAGTGGCACTTCTCCCAATTCAAGACAAGATTAGTTTCTTCAGATCTCTGCAAAACTCGATCAAGGTTGCTTAAGGAATCATCAAAAGAAGTTCCATACACGAGAAATCATCCATGAAAACCTCAACAATCTTTTCACAAAAGTCAGAGAATATAGCAGTCATATTTCTTTGAAAGGTAGCAGGTGCATTACATAAACCAAAAGGCATACGTCTATAAGCAAAGGTACCGAAAGGGCAAGTAAAAGTGGTCTTTTCCTGATCCTCTTTCGACACGGGTATTCGAGAGAAACTAGAATAACCGTCTAGAAAGCAAAAATGTGTATGTTTGGATAATCTTTCTAGCATTTGATCAATAAAAGGTAAAGGGTAATGATCCTTTATAGTAGCTTTATTTAATTTGCGGAAATCAATTACCATTCTATAACCTGTAACAATTCTTTGTGGGATCAATTCCACTTTATCATTAGGAACAACAATAATACCTCCCTTCTTAGGGACACAATGGACAGGACTTATCCACTGACTATCAGCAACATGATAAATTATACCTGCCTCCAGAAGCTTTAGTATTTCTTTTCTTACCACTTCTTTCATCTCAGGATTTAACCGTCGTTGGTGATCAACAACCTGTTTAGCGTCTTTCTCCAATTTTATTTTGTGTTGGCATAGAGTGGGACTAATGCCCTTAAGATCATCAAGAGTATATCCAATAGCAGCACAATGCTTCTTCAGAGTTTTCAATAATTTCTCTTCTTTCTGCTCTGAAAGGTTAGCACTAATAATAACAGGATATATTTTCTTTTCATCAAGATAAGCATATTTAAGAGTATCAGGTAATGGTTTAATCTCAAACACTGGATCACCCCTGGGTGGAGGAGGATCCCCTAGAATTTCAATAGGCAAGTTGTGTTTCAAAATAGGTCCCTATTTAAAAAATACTTCATCTCTTTGTTGTGGAACGCAGTAATTTCAAAATTTTCCTACGCACACGCAAGATCCATCTAGGTGATGCATAGCAATGAGAGGGGAAGAGTATGTCTACGTACCCTCGTAGACCGAAAGAGGAAGCGTTATGAAATGCGGTTGATGTAGTCGAACGTCTTCGCGATCCAACTGATCAAGTACCGAACGCACGACACCTTCGCGATCTACACACGTTCAGCTCGGTGACGTCCCTCGTACTCTGAATCCAGTTGAGCCGAGGGAGAGTTTCGTCAGCACGACGGCGTGATGACGATGATGCTGAAGTCACCAACGCAGGGCTTCGCCTAAGCACTACAACGATATGACCGAGGTGGAATTCTGTGCAGGGGGGCACCGCACACGGCTAAACAATCAACTTGTGTGTCTATGGGGTGCCCCCGTCCCCTGTATATAAAGGAGTGGAGGAGGGGAGGACCAGCCCTCATAGGGTGCGCCAAAGGGGGAGTCCTACTCCCAGTAGGAGTAGCTTCCCCCCTTCCTAGTAGGAGTAGGAGAAGAAGGAAGAGGGAGAGAGAGGGAAGAAAAGGGGGGCCGGCCCCCCACACAATCCCAACTGGTGAAATAGTATCTCTATTGGGAAGCTTAATAGTAACATCAATATCTTCTATCTCAGCAGGTGCAATATCATGCATAATTTCTTTATATAAAGTATAATGTATTGCATTGACACTAGCACCCATATCAAATAAGTCATGATAACAGTGATCTCCTATTTTAACAGAAACAACAGGCATGCCAACCACAAGTCTATGTTTATTTTTAGTATCGGGTCTAGCAATTCTAACAGCTTCATCACACAAGTAAATAACATGTCCATCAATATTATCGATCAAGAGATCCTTAACCATAGCAATACTAGGTTCAACTTTAATTTGCTCAGAGGGTGTAGGTGTTCTAGCATTACTCTTATGAACCATAGTTCAAGTTTTAGCATGATCCTTTATTCTAACAGGGAAAGGTGGTCTCTCAATATAAGCGGTAGGAACAATAAGATCAACATTATAAGTGATAGTATTTTCTTTAACTTTAATAGGTTCGACTACTTTTACTTCAATGAAAGGATGATATTTAAACCACTTCTCCTTAGGGAGATCAACATGAGTAGCAAATGATTCACAGAAAAAAGCTACTATCTGAGAGTCAAGTTCATATTTAGTGCTAAATTCACGAAAAACATCGGTATCCATAAAAGATTTAACACAATCAAACTTAGGTGTTATACCTCACTCCATACCTTCGTCGAGTTCTCAATCTTCAGAGTTGCGTTTAATTCTTTCCAATAAATCACATCTGAATTCAATAGTCTTCATTATAAAAGAACCAGTACAAGAAGTATCGAGCATGGAGCGATTATTGAGATAAAGCTGAGCATAATTTTTTTGAATAATAATTTCTCTTGAGAGCTCATGATTAGGGCATGAATATAACATTGACTTAAGCCTTCCCCAAGCTTGAGTGATACTTTCTCCTTCGCGAGGCCAAAAATTATATATATAATTATGATCACGATGAACAGATGTATGGGATAAAATTACTGATGAAATTCCAATTTCAATCGGTTGTAGTTCCACGATCCAATATCATCACAAAGCCTAAACCATGTCAATGCCTTTCCCTTCAAAGATAAAGAGAAGACCTTCTTCTTCAAAACATTCTCGGGCATACCTGCAAGCTTAAATAATCTACAAACTTCATCCACATAGATTAGGTGCATATCGGGATGTAATGTTCCATCTCCTGTAAAAGGATGAGCTAGCAGTTTGTCTATCATACCCGAAGAAATTTCAAGGTAAACATTTTCAGTAGGTTCAGTAGGTTGAGGAGAAACTCTTTGCTCTACTGGTCGGGGTGAAGATACCCCGAACAAGCCCCTCAAAGGATTATTTTCCATAGTAACAAGTGATAGTAAATTTCAGCACACTATATAAATTTTTCCTTACCAAATTCCACCTACCAAAGACGCTTCACTCCTCGGCAACGACGCCAGAAAAGAGTCTTGATGACCCACAAGTATAGGGGATGTATCATAGTCCTTTCGATAAGTAAGAGTGACGAACCCAACGAGGAGCAAAAGGAAATGACAAATAGTTTTCAGTAAGGTATTCTCTGCAAGCACTGAAATTATCGGTAACATATAGTTTTGTGATAAGGTAATTCGTAACGGGTAACAAATAACAAAAGTAAACAAGGTGCAGTAAGGTGGCCCTAGCAAAGGACAAGCCTGAACAAACTCTTATATAAAGGAAAGCGCTCCCGAGGACACATGAGAATTATTGTCAAGCTAGGTTTCATCATGCTCATATGGTTCGCATTCGTTACTTTGATAATTTGATATGTGGATGGACCGGTGCTTGGGTACTACCCTTTCTTGGACAAGCATCCCACTTATGATCAACCCCCCTCGGAAGCATCCGCAACTACGAAAGAAGAATTAAGGTAAACCTAACCATAGCATGAAACATATGGATCCAAATCAGCCCCTTAGGAAGCAACACATAAACTAGGGTTTAAACTTCTGTCACTCTAGCAACCCATCATCTACTTATTACTTCCCAATGCCTTCCCCTAGGCCCAAACAATGGTGAAGTGTCATGTAGTCGACGTTCACATAACACCACTAGAGGAAAGACAACATACATCTCATCAAAATATCGAACGAATACCAAATTTACATGACTACTTATAACAAGACTTCTCCCATGTCCTCGGAAATAATCGTAACTACTCACAAATCATATTCATGTTCATAATTAGAGGGGTATTAATGTGCATAAAGGATCTGAACATATAATCTTCCACCGAATAAACCAACTAGCATCAACTACAAGGAGTAATCAACACTACTAGCAACCCACAGGTACCAATATGAGGTTTTGGGACAAAGATCGGATACAAGAGATGAACTAGGGTTTGAGAGGAGATGGTGCTGGTGAAGATGTTGATGAAGATTGACCCCCTCCCGATGAGAGGATCGATGGTGATGACGATGATGACGATTTCCCCCTCCCGGAGGGATGTTTCCCCGGCAGAACAGCTCCGCCGAAGCCCTAGATTGGTTCCGCCAAGGTTCCACCTCGAGACGGCGGCGCTTCGTCCCGAAAAGCTTCCTTCTGATTTTTATTTTCAGGGCAAAAGACACCTTATACCGGAAGATAGGCATCGGGGGGCTTCCAGGTGGCCCACGAGGCAGGGGGCGTGCCCAGGAGGGTAGGGCGCGCCCTCCACCCTCGTGGACAGTGGGTGGCCCCTCTCTGGTGCTTTCTTCGCCCAATATTTTAGTTTATTCCAAAATTGACTTTCGTGGAGTTTCAGGACTTTTGGAGTTGTGCAGAATAGGTCTCTAATATTTGCTCCGTTTCCAGCCCAGAATTCCAGCTGCCGGCATTCTCCCTCTTCATGTAAACCTTGTAAAATAAGAGAAAAAAGGCATAAGTATTGTGACATAATGTGTAATACAGCCCATAATGCAATAAATATCGATATGAAAGCATGATGCAAAATGGACGTATCAGTTCTCTCCAAAACAGTCTTATTTAGCGGGCGGGTGGTGCAGGCCTTAACAACCGCCAACCATCTTGAGCACTTTGGCATCTCTGACCCTGTATCTTCAAAGATGAATCCTCCCGCTTCCTTGTCCATGAGTACCATCCCAGTGAATCTCGCAGACAAGCTCGACGTCGGGTTCGGAGTTTTGCTCTCCACTGGGGATTTGGACACCTCCCGGCTAGCTGATCAACCCGCCTGGCGCGCCGTCGGGGTAGCCGTCGTCGCTCTTGGGGTGGTCGTCTTGTTCTTCACGGTCGCCGCCGGCTTGCCATCCACCGTCCCGACATGAGCAGCGCCCACAGCAGAGAGATCAGCACTCCCAGCCCGCGATTAGGGTTGCGCCGTCGCCCTCCTATCAGTTGCCAGATGCAAAACCACCCCCGAGAAGCAGAAACCCTAACCCTAGCATAGGAGCACAATCGCCTTCGATTGCCCCCCCCTGCCGCCTTAGCGTTTCCTTTCGTCGTGGACCCTCATCTTCCACATTCACTCGGTGCTGTTGGATCACCTTGACTTATCTTTTGAATGAAAATACCCTTTATCAAAGAAAAAGCGTTCTCTTTGATACATGAAAAATGTTCTTTCATCTGTGCCTCAATCAAATTATTTCCAGCAAAAATCATCTTGAATTTTGTAATCGTGCAGTCCTGAAGGTCAACCTGTTGATCAAATGTGGGACGTTTGGTGTGCGTCGACCGTCAAGTCTGGCTTGCTGCTTGTACCGTCATGTTCCACGGCAGCTGCTGTGCGCCGATTTTGGATGGCTGGTGCAGCGCTGTCCATAGCTACTCCATTTCTTTGCTCGGTGTATGCACGTACCTTTTCTTTTTTGAGGTACGGTGTATGCACGTAGTAGTTTGTATGTTTTCTCACGATTTATCTGACCATTTTTTTCTCTTGTTAACAAGCAAAAAGATTTTTTTTGCACCGGATTCCGAAACGAAAATGGCGGAGCTGGCAGCTGGGCCGGGAACCGGTTCCTTTCCAAAACTGGATGCGACGACCGACCGAGGCACGAGAAAGGATAGGAAAGCGCATGTGCCGGCGACGGTGGCGCAAACAGCGGCCGCGCGTGCTGGCTACAGCGCGCGTTCGATCGAAGCAAGCTAGCCATACGCGGTCTCCTCCGGCTCCAGTCTCCACGACGGGCGAAGAGAAAAGAAAAGCCAAAGGAGATGCAGGAAAAAGGGCCAAAACCATCACCTACAGAGAAAGGCGAACATGCATCTAGGAGACGAGACATGCATCTAGACGACGTGGGCGCAAGTACACGCCCACTTTTACCCTTCACGGGCCGGTCGCATGTTACCCTCGCATGCGGCCATGCGGTTCGCTTCCGGTCTCGGCCAGGCCGATCGCCGACTTGTTTAGTCATGGATCGTACTACGATCCATCCACCCGTACGAACGAGTAATGCTTGGTATTCTCCATTGCTCCAGAAGGAAATATTCCTGGTCTGGAGCTGGGCCACATAAGAAGTTCAGAACATGCATGAGTGAGCAGTGGTGAGAAGGAGTGAGTGAGTGGTGCGGCAGCACGCAGGGGTCACGAACGAGCGGGACAGGGACAGCTCACGGACGCGGAGGAGAGGACCCAGCGCGGTCGGCGGCACGTGACAGCGCCATGTCGGTCGTGTCCCGGCGCTAATCGGCCCATGTGAACCTGGCGCGCTCTGCCTGCCGTCGGCGCCGTCGATCACGTATCCGATGGGCCGGAGTGTTATGCTTCGGGCGGGGATCGCGGCGGCGTCGGCGTCGGCGCGTGGACTCGATCGAGGTCCATGCATCGATCACGCCGAGTTTTCAGTCAAATCAAATCCATCATTTTGGTTTTCGCACTGGAGTGGAGCGAGCTTTCCTTTCTCCTCGCCAGATCTGCTCCTCGACAAAGTGCGGTCGTTCCTGCGTGACAAGTTATCGGAGTGCAGGCTCCGACGTAATTTACAGTAGTACACACGAAACATTTTCGTCATTATAGCGGAAGACCGAAAATGCTTGGTCAACAAGGTTTCTCCTGTGTAAGATGTATTAATATCATCATGATACTATATTTTTTGAGTATTTGACAAAAAACTACCACATTCGGGGTTACCGTCCCACAGAACTACCACTTTTAAAAAAGTGACTGATAACTATCAAAAATTTCTAATTTTGTGACTAAAAACTACCTCTTTTAAAAAATGACCAGTTTTGATGATTTAAACGCGTTTATGACAGACGGGGCCCATCAGTCAGGGCTGACGTGGCGACAAAGTCAACTCCGTTTATTTTGACCGTCAAGTTGGCCGTTATGACAAGTGGGGCACACACGTCATCGTCAACCTTCATCCTCCTCCTCCCGTCTCTCTCAGGCATTTAAACAAGCACCTTCTGTGCATCTAAGGGAAGGAGGCGACGGAGGCAAGGTCGCGTTGGAGGTGGCGAGTGTGCTCACCTTCCCGCTGTAGGACTTGAGGAGCTGCAGCGAGTAGTAGTCCGACACGGCGTGGTACAGCAGGATGGCCGTCCGCCTGACCGCCCCTTGGCCGTCAGGTTCTTGATGTGCTCGGCGCCATCGTGCGCGAGTTGTAGGCGTGCAACGGCGGCGTGCTGCCGCTGGCCGAGGACCTCCTCCTTGTGCCCCGGTGACGACAGCAGCATGCAGCGACGCCTGCCAGATGTTGCAGACGGTAGCTGGCAAGCTTGCACCTGCTCCGGGCGCGCGCGGTCGCGAATGTCCGCGGCGCTGGCCAGCGGCGAGGCGCTCGGCCATGAGGACAGAGGGGTTCATGGAGGCGGAGGCGCTAGACAGACGAAAACACGCACGTGCCAGTGCGCTGCAGCAAGAGGGCCATAGCAGGGGCGGCAGCGGAGAAGCCGACATTCGGCGGGAAGCAGCTTGAGGGCTCCCCGGAGTTTCCGTAGAGGTAGAGGCGCGAGGAACAGCATGAGCCCGCGTCGCGTGCGAGCAAGGGAGAGGACGGGCGGCTCTGGCACTACGGCGGTGCATGGTTTTGGCGTGCGCCTGCGCGGTAGAGGGGGCGGTGCGGCTCGGTCCTGGGTCAGGGCCGGTAGCTGGATGAGCACGCTCGCGTCCGTCGTCGGCCGGAGTTCACCTGCTTTCCTCCATGCACATAAGATGTTTGTTGAAATACCAAAGAGAGAGAGAGGAGGAGGAAGATGGTTGATGTGGGCCCCACCTGTCATAACGGTCAACACTAATGGTCAAAACAAACTGAGTTGACTTTGCCGCCACGTCAGCCCTGATGAGTGGGTCCCGCATGTCATAAATATGTTTAAATCGCTAAACTTGCCATTTTTCAAAAGTGGTAGTTTTTAGTCACAAAATTAGAAAATTTTGGTAGTTATCAGTCACTTTTTTGAAAGTGGTAGTTCTGTGGACGGTAACCCCTAATGTGGTAGTTTTTTGTCAAATACTCATTTTTTGAGAAACTTCAAATCTATTCATCTTCAATCATGGCAGTACAAAGAACAACAGAGGTAATAATAATTACAATCATGTTCGTGGACCACCTAACGACGACTACAAGCACTGGAGCGAACCGAAGGCGCCGCCGTCATCGCCCCTCCCTCACCGGAGCCGGGCAAACTTTGTTGTAGTAGGCAGTCGGGAAGTCGTCGTGCTAAGGCCCCATAGGACCAGCGCACCAGAGTAGCAACCATCGCCGATGAAGAAAGTCAAAGATCAGAAGGATCAAACCTGTAAACACCCAAACGAAGACGAACAAAGACTGAATCCAAACAGATCCACCGAAGACCAGCACCGACCGAATCCCGCGAGATCCGGCAGAGATAAACCTCCACACGCCCTCCAACGATGCTAGATACACCATTAGGACGGGGATAGAACGTGGGAGACATCATTCCTACTATTAAGGGACATCGCCACCGCCACACAACCCCAACCAAGACACTGAACCTAACAAGAATGAGAACGGGGTCCCTCCCGCCGGCGGGGGGCCGAGATCCTCCGCACCTCCATGGCCTAGAGGCCATCGGAGATGGGGCAGACCGGCGGCGGTGGCGACGGGAGGAGAAGAGCTTTTCTTGTGGAGGAGGAAAAAGATGGAAGAAAACCTTTTCATATCATGATACTAGGTATATTCGGTTTTTTTGCAAAAATGGATACATATCTATCATATATATTCATAAAAAAATCATCCTAAACATGATAAAAATTACACAAAGGAACCTACACCACCGAATGACCACTACCATGGCCAGAATGAGCCAACGATGGGTCGCTATCGCCGCTCACCTATCAGAGCCGACATGACCTCTGAGAAGTCTTCTTGCACGCGTCCCTAAGGGCCAGGACAAAAGTCGCGGTCGTCGGTATTGAACCATTGAATTTATCTGAAGCGCCTAATACCAAATCTCAACAGCGGGCCCGCACAACGAGAAATCCTAACCTAGCCACCCCCAAGAAGATGATAGGAATCTACATCGGAGGTCCATCGACTCCGTTCCAATGGACGAACTCGAGGAGGATCCGTGGAAAGAAAAACTTGACGATGAAGCGTCGCCATCCGACGGAACGCCGCCCCTGCGGAAAATAAATTCCTAACCTAAACTACTAGCTGGAGTTGAGGCATCGGGGTCCCCCTTCCTGCCACCTACCGATTGAGCAGTAGGCAGAGGGGAGGTGGATCCATGGACTCGCCGACAAAGCTTGGAGGGATGAGTGCCCTAGGCGCCGCAGAGAGGAGAGGGAAAGAGAAACACTAACGGGGTGTGTTATGTCTCCTTGGGTTGTTTGCTACCAGGTTTGTGTTGGGGAACGTAGTAATTTCAAAAAAATTCCTACGCACACGCAAGATCATGGTGATGCATAGCAACAAGAGGGGGAGAGTGTGATCTACGTACCCTTGTAGATCGACAACGGAAGCGTTAACTTGGTTGATGTAGTCGTACGTCTCCACGGCCCGACCGATCAAGCACCAAAACTATGGCACCTCCGAGTTCTAGCACACGTTCAGCTCGATGACGATCCCCGGACTCCGATCCAGCAAAGTGTCGGGGAAGAGTTCCGTCAGCACGACGGCGTGGTGACGATCTTGATGTACTACCGTCGCAGGGCTTCTCCTAAGCACCACTACAATATTATCGAGGACTATGGTGGAAGAGGGCACCGCACACGGCTAAGAATATGATCACGTGGATCAACTTGTGTCTCTAGGGGTGCCCCTTGCCTCCGTATATAAAGGCTCAAAGGGGGGGGCTGGCCGGCCAAGAGGTGGCGCGCCAGGAGGAGTACTACTCCTTCCGGGAGTAGGACTCCCCCCCTTTCCTAGTTGGAATAGGATTCGCGGAGGGGGGGGAAGAGGAGGAAGGGGGGCCGGCCCCCTCTCCTTGTCCTATTCGGACCAAAGGGGGGGAGGGGCGCGCGGCCCATCTCTGGCCACCTCTCCTCTCTTCCACTAAGGCCCATATACCTCCCGGGGGGTTCCGGTAACCTCCCGGGAATCCGGTAAAATCCCGATTTCACCCGGAACGCTTCCGATATCCAAATATAGGCTTCCAATATATCAATTTTTATGTCTCGACCATTTCGAGACTCCTCGTCATGTCCGTGATCACATCCGGGACTCCGAACAAACTTCGGTACATCAAAATGCATAAACTCATAATATAATTGTCATCGTAACCTTAAGCGTGCGGACCCTACGGGTTCGAGAACAATGTAGACATGACCGAGACACGTCTCCGGTCAATAACCAATAGCGGACCCTGGATGCTCATATTGGCTCCTACATATTCTACGAAGATCTTTTATCGGTCAGACCGCATAACAACATACGTTGTTCCCTTTGTCATCGGTATGTTACTTGCCCGAGATTCGATCGTCGGTATCCAATACCTAGTTCAATCTCGTTACCGGCAAGTCTCTTTACTCGTTCCGTAATACATCATCCTGCAACTAACTCATTAGTTGCAATGCTTGCAAGGCTTATGTGATGTGTATTACCGAGAGGGCCCAGAGATACCTCTCCGACAATCAGAGTGACAAATCCTAATCTCGAAATACGCCAACCCAACATGTACCTTTGGAGACACCTGTATGCTCCTTTATAATCACCCAGTTACGTTGTGACGTTTGGTAGCACACAAAGTGTTCCTCCGGCAAACGGGAGTTGCATAATCTCATAGTCATAGGAACATGTATAAGTCATGAAGAAAGCAATAGCAACATACTAAACGATCGGGTGCTAAGCTAATGGAATGGGTTAAGTCAATCACATCATTCTCCTAATGACGTGATCCCGTTAATCAAATGACAACTCATGTCTATGATTAGGAAACATAACCATCTTTGATCAACGAGCTAGTCAAGTAGAGGCATACTAGTGACACTCTGTTTGTCTATGTATTCGCACATGTATTATGTTTCCGGTTAATACAATTCTAGCATGAATAATAAACATTTATCATGAAATAAGGAAATAAATAATAACTTTATTATTGCCTCTAGGGCATATTTCCTTCAGTCTCCCACTTGCACTAGAGTCAATAATCTAGTTCACATCGCCATGTGATTTAACAGCAATAGTTCACATCACCATGTGATTAACACCCATAGTCCACATCGATATGTGACCAACACCCAAAGGGTTTACTAGAGTCAGTAATCTAGTTCACATCGCTATGTGATTAACACCCAAAGAGTACTAAGGTGTGATCATCTTTTGCTTGTGAGATAATTTTATTCACCGGGTCTGTTATATTCAGATCCGTAAGTATTTTGCAAATATTTATGTCAACAATGCTCTGCACGGAGCTACTCTAGTTAATTGCTCCCACTTTCAATATGTATCTAGATTGAGACTTAGATTTATCTAGATTAGTGTCAAAACTTGCATCGACGTAACCCTTTACGACGAACCTTTTGTCACTTCCATAATCGAGAAACATATCCTTATTCCACTAAGGATGATTTTGACCGTTGTCCAGTGATCTACTCCTAGATCACTATTGTACTCCCTTGCCAAACTCAGTGGTAGGGTATACAATAGATCTGGTACATAGCATGGCATACTTTACAAAACCTATGGCTGAGGCATAGGGAATGACTTTCATTCTCTTTCTATCTTCTGCCGTGGTCAGGCTTTGAGTCTTACTCAATTTCACACCTTGTAACACAGGCAAGAACTCTTTCTTTGACTGTTCCATTTTGAACTACTTCAAAATCTTGTCAAGGTATGTACTCATTGAAAAAACTTATCAAGCATCTTGATCTATTTCTATAGATCTTGACGCTCAATATGTAGGCAGCTTCACCGAGGTCTTTCTTTGAAAAAACTCCTTTCAAACACTTCTTTATGCTTTGCAGAATAATTCTACATTATTTCCGATCAACAATATGTCATTCACATATACTTATCAGAAATGTTTTCCTGCTCCCACTCACTTTCTTGTAAATACAGGCTTCACCGCAAGTCTGTATAAAACTATATGCTTTGATCAACTTATCAAAGCGTATATTCCAATTCCGAGATGCTTGCACCAGTCCATAGATGGATCGCTGGAGCTTGCATATTATGTTAACACCTTTAGGATTGACAAAACCTTCTGGTTGCATCATATACAACTCTTCTTTAAATCCATTAAGGAATGTAGTTTTGTTTATCCATTTGCCAGATTTCATAAAATTGCGGCAATTGCTAACATGATTCGGACAGACTTAAGCATACATACGAGTGAGAAACTCTCATCGTAGTCAACACCTTGAACTTTGTCAAAAACCTTTTTCGACAAGTCTAGCTTTGTAGATAATAACACTACTATCAACGTCCGTCTTCCTCTTGAAGATCAATTTATTTTCTATGGCTTGCTGGTCATCGGGCAAGTCAACCAAAGTCCACACTTTGTTCTCATACATGGATCCTATCTCAGATTTCATGGCCTCAAACCATTTCGCGGAATCTGGGCTCGTCATCGCTTCCTCATAGTTCGTAGGTTCGTCATGGTCAAGTAACATGACCTCCAGAATAGGATTACCGTACCACTCTGGTGCGGATATCACTCTGGTTTACCTACGAGATTCGGTAGTAACTTGATCTGAAGTTACATGATCATCATCATTAGCTTCCTCACTAATTGGTGTAGTAGTCACAGGAACAGATTTCTGTGATGAACTACTTTCCAATAAGGGAGCAGGTACAGTTACCTCATCAAGTTCTCTACTTTCCTCCCACTCACTTCTTTCGTGAGAAACTCCTTCTCTAGAAAGGATCCATTCTTAGCAACGAATGTCTTGCCTTCGGATCTGTGATAGAAGGTGTACCCAACTGTCTCCTTTGGGTATCCTATGAAGACATATTTCTCCAATTTGAGTTTGAGCTTATCGAGATGAAACTTTTTCACATAAGCATCGCAACTCCAAACTTTAAGAAACGACAACTTTGGTTTCTTGCTAAACCACAGTTCAGATTGTGTTGTCTCAATGGACTTAGATGGTGCCCTATTTAACGTGAATGCAGCTATCTCTAATGCATAACCCCAAAACGATAGTGGTAGATCGGTAAGAGACATCATAGATCGCACCATATCTAATAAAGTACGTTTATGACGTTCGGACACACCATTACACTGTGGTGTTCCAGGTGGCGTGAGTAGTGAAACTATTTCACATTGTTTTAAATGAATGCCAAACTCGTAACTCAAATATTTGTCTCCGCGATCAGATCGTGGAAACCTTATCTTCTTGTCACGATGATTTTCCACTTCACTCTGAAATTCTTTGAACTGTTCAAATGTTTCAGACTTCTATTTCATTAAGTAGATATACCCATATCTGCTCAAATCATCTGTGAAGGTCAGAAAATAATGATACCTGCTGCAAGCCTTAATATTCATTGGACCACAGACATCAGTATGTATGATTTCCAACAAATCTGTTGCTTGCTTCATTGTTCCGGAGAACGGCATTTTAGTCATCTTGCCCATAAGGCATAGTTCGCAAGCATCAAGTAATTCATAATCAAGTGATTCCAAAAGCCCATCAGCATGGAGTTTCTTCATGCGCTTTACACTAATATGACCTAAACGGCAGTGCCACAAATAAGTTGCACTATCATTATTAACTTTGCATCTTTTGGTTTCAATATTATGAAAATGTGTGTCACCACCATCGAGATCCAACAAACCATTTTCATTGGTGTGTATGACCATAGAAGGTTTTATTCATGTAAACAGAACAACAATTGTTCTCTAACTTAAATGAACAACCGTATTGCAATAAACATGATCAAATCATATTCATGCTCAACGCAAACACCAAATAACACTTATTTAGTTTCAACACTAATCCCAAAAGTATAGGGAGTGTGCTATGATGATCATATCAATCTTGGAACCACTTCCAACACACATCGTCACTTCACCCTTAACTAGTCTCTGTTTATTCTGCAACTCCTGTTTCGAGTTACTAATCTTAGCAACTGAACTAGTATCAAATACTGAGGGGTTGCTATAAACACTAGTAAAGTACACATCAATAACATGTATATCAAATATACTTATGTTCACTTTTCCATCCTTCTTATCCGCCAATCACTTGGAGTAGTTCCGCTTTCAGTGACCAGTCCCTTTGCAGTAGAAGCACTTAGTCTCAGGCTTAGGACGAGACTTGGGCTTCTTCACTTGAGCAGCAACTTGCTTGTTGTTCTTCTTGAAGTTCCCCTTTTTCCCTTTGCCCTTTTCTTGAAACTAGTGGTCTTGTCTACCATCAACACTTGATGTTTTTCTCGATTTCTACCTTCGTCAATTTCAGCATTGTGAAGAGCTTGGGAATCGTTTCCGTTATCCCTTGCATATCATAGTTCATCACGAAGTTCTACTAACTTGGTGATGGTGACTAGAGAATTCTGTCAATCACTATCTTATCTGGAAGATTAACTCCCACTTGATTCAAGCGATTGTAGTACTCAGACAATCTGAGCACATGCTCACTAGTTGAGCGATTCTCCTCCATCTTTTAGCTATAGAACTTGTTGGAGACTTCATATCTCTCAACTCGGGTATTTGCTTGAAATATTAACTTCAACTCCTGGAACATCTCATATGGTCCATGACGTTCAAAACGTCTTTGAAGTCCCAATTCTAAGCCATTAAGCATGGTGCACTAAACTATCAAGTAGTCATCATATTGAGCTAGCCAAACGTTCATAACGTCTGCATCTGCTCCTGCAATAGGTCCGTCACCTAGCGGTGCATCAAGGATATAATTCTTCTGTGCAGCAATGAGGATAAACCTCAGATCACAGATCCAATCCGCATCATTGCTACTAACATCTTTCAACACAATTTTCTCTAGGAACATATCAAAATAAACACAGGGAAGCAACAACGCGAGCTATTGATCTACAACATGATTTTCAAAATACTACCAGGACTAAGTTTCATGATAAATTTAAGTTCAATTAATCATATTACTTAAGAACTCCCACTTAGATAGACATCCCTCTAATCCTCTAAGTGATTACGTGATCCAAATCAACTAAACCATGTCCGATCATCACGTGAGATAGAGTAGTTTCATTGGTGAACATCACTATGTTGATCATATCTACTATATGATTCACGCTCGACCTTTTGATCTCCGTGTTCCGAGGCCATATATGTATATGCTTGGCTCGTCAAGTATAACCTGAGTATTCTGCGTGTGCAACTGTTTTGCACCCGTTGTATTTGAACGTAGAGCCTATCACACCCGATCATCACGTGGTGTCTCAGCACGAAGAACTTTCGCAACGGTGCATACTCAGGGAGAACACTTTTTGATAACTAGTGAGAGATCATCTTATAATGCTACCGTCAATCAAAGCAAGATAAGATGCATAAAAGATAAACATCACATGCAATCAATATAAGTGATATGATATGGCCATCATCATCTTGTGCTTGTGATCTCCATCTTCGAAGCACCGTCATGATCACCATCGTCACCGGGGCGACACCTTGATCTCCATCGTAGCATCGTTGTCGTCTCGCCAATCTTATGCCTCCACGACTATCGCTACCGCTTAGTGATAAAGTAAAGCATTACTGCGCGATTGCATTGCATACAATAAAGCGACAACCATATGGCTCCTGCCAGTTGCCGATAACTCGGTTACAAAACATGATCATCTCATACAATAAAATTTAGCATCATGTCTTGACCATATCACATCACAACATGCCCTGCAAAAACAAGTTAGACGTCCTCTACTTTGTTGTTGCAAGTTTTACGTGGCTGCTACGGGCTTAAGCAAGAACCAGTCTTACCTACGCATCAAAACCACAACGATAGTTTGTCAAGTTGGTGCTGTTTTAACCTTCGCAAGGACCAGGCGTAGCCACACTCGGTTCAACTAAAGTTGGAGAAACTGTCACCCGCTAGCCACCTTTGTGCAAAGCACGTCGGGAGAACCGGTCTCGCGTAAGCGTACGCGTAATGTCGGTCCGGGCCGCTTCGTCCAACAATACCGCCGAACCAAAGTATGACATGCTGGTAAGCAGTATGACTTATATCGCCCACAACTCACTTGTGTTCTACTCGTGCATATAACATCAACACATAAAACCTAGGCTCGGATGCCACTGTTGGGGAACGTAGTAATTTCAAAAAAATTCCTACGCACACGCAAGATCATGGTGATGGATAGCAACGAGAGGGGGAGAGTGTGATCTACGTACCCTTGTAGATCGACAACGGAAGCGTTAACTTGGTTGATGTAGTCGTACGTCTCCACGGCCCGACTGATCAAGCACCGAAACTACGGCACCTCCGAGTTCTAGCACACGTTCAGCTCGATGACGATCCCCGGACTCCGATCCAGCAAAGTGTCGGGGAAGAGTTCCATCAGCATGACGGCGTGGTGACGATCTTGATGTACTACCGTCGCAGGGCTTCGCTAAGCACCGCTACAATATTATCGAGGACTATGGTGGAAGGGGGCACCGCACACGGCTAAGAATATGATCACGTGGATCAACTTGTGTCTCTAGGGGTGCCCCTTGCCTCCGTATATAAAGGCTCAAAGGGGGGGGCTGGCCGGCCAAGAGGTGGCGCGCCAGGAGGAGTCCTACTCCTTCCGGGAGTATGACTCCCCCCCTTTCCTAGTTGGAATAGGATTCGCGGAGGGGGGGGGGAGAGGAGAGAGAGGAGGAAGGGGGGCCGACCCCCTCTCCTTGTCCTATTCGGACCAAAGGGGGGGAGGGGTGCGCGGCCCATCTCTGGCCACCTCTCCTCTCTTCCACTAAGGCCCACTAAGGCCCATATACCTCCCGGGGGGTTCCGGTAACCTCCCGGGAATCCGGTAAAATCCCGATTTCACCCGTAACGCTTCCGATATCCAAATATAGGCTTCCAATATATCAATTTTTATGTCTCGACCATTTCGAGACTCCTCGTCATGTCCGTGATCACATCCGGGACTCCGAACAAACTTCGGTACATCAAAATGCATAAACTCATAATATAACTGTCATCGTAACCTTAAGCGTGCGGACCGTACGGGTTCGAGAACAATGTAGACATGACCGAGACACGTCTCCGGTCAATAACCAATAGTGGAACCTGGATGCTCATATTGGCTCCTACATATTCTACGAAGATCTTTTATCGGTCAGACCGCATAACAACATACGTTGTTCCCTTTGTCATCGGTATGTTACTTGCCCGAGATTCGATCGTCGGTATCCAATACCTAGTTCAATGTCGTTACCGGCAAGTCTCTTTACTCGTTCCGTAATACATCATCCTGCAACTAACTCATTAGTTGCAATGCTTGCAAGGCTTCAGTGGTGTGCATTACCGAGAGGGCCCAGAGATACCTCTCCGACAATCGGAGTGACAAATCCTAATCTCGAAATACGCCAACCCAACATGTACCTTTGGAGACACCTGTAGAGCTCCTTTATAATCACCCAGTTACGTTGTGACATTTGGTAGCACACAAAGTGTTCCTCCGGCAAACGGGAGTTGCATAATCTCATAGTCATAGGAACATGTATAAGTCATGAAGAAAGCAATAGCAACATACTAAACGATCGGGTGCTAAGCTAATGGAATGGGTCAAGTCAATCACATCATTCTCCTAATGACGTGATCCCGTTAATCAAATGACAACTCATGTCTATGGTTAGGAAACATAACCATCTTTGATCAACGAGCTAGTCAAGTAGAGGCATACTAGTGACACTCTGTTTGTCTATGTATTCACACGTGTATTATGTTTCCGGTTAATACAATTCTAGCATGAATAATAAACATTTATCATGAAATAAGGAAATAAATAATAACTTTATTATTGCCTCTAGGGCATATTTCAATCAGTTTGGCGATGCCAAAACAATGTAGACATTTGCATGCACACATTAAAGAAATTCATAAACTAAATAAGAAATGACAACCAAGTATCGTAATAAGCTAAAAACGGCGCACGATATATGGCGACATCACCCATTACCTTAGGCAACACACATATTGCGAGAGAAAAATTATCAAAAACAATAGCTCGAGAATGGAATGACTCACAAAGTGTAATGGTCATCGGACCCAACAACTAAAGACTAAATCAAGGGTTTCACACTGGAGAAGAAAGACCGAGCAGAATCGCCGGTGGAAACCCTAATCATTAAGGGGCGGATACAGAGTGGCGGTCCTGGCGGTGGGAGATGCGGTGCTCATAGGCGGAGCTCACAGATCGTGTGCTAGATGGCTGCCATGGCCACACAGGCAGCATGGTAGCTAGTGTGCGGCGGACTATGGCGGTGGTGCGGCAAATGTTCTCGTGACAGGTTGTACCTCGGTTCGAAGGCCAAGGATGTTGGCTGGGGTGAAAACCTTGTCTAGATTTGGCCAGGCAGATGGTGGCGGCCTCCATGGGTGTCGTCTCCTTCTCGAAGGCACTGGCATGGTGGCCATTTATCCTTTGTGATGCTCCCCGTGAAAACCCTGATCCCTTGGATCGGGCAGTGGCGGCCTCCATGGGCGTCATCTCCTTCGTGAAGGCACCGGCGTGGTGGCCCATTCTCCTTTGTGATGCTCTAGGTGAAAACTCCGATCCTTTGGATCGGGCCATGGTGGCCTCCATGGGCTTTGTCTCCTTCTTGAAGGCACCGACGTGGTGGCCCGTTCTCCTTTGTGATGCTTGAGGTGAAAACCTGGATTCTTTGGATCGGGCGATGGCGGTGCTCCGGTGTCGTGTCCTACCTGAAGGCATCGCCTTGGAGTCCATAGTCCGTAGTGGTTCGGCTTCGTCTCTTCGCGGTGATTCGCTCGCGGTGGAGAGCTCCATCGACTCCTAGTGATAGCAGATTTCATCTTTCGTTTGCTTTGGGACGTATGGACAGATGTTCACGTTCGGCAACTCCCTTGTATCTTGCCTTGGGTGTGTCTCTGTGTGTATTGCAATGACATGTTGTATACGGGTATTGTGTGATGCTCGTTGCTTTATCTATAAAGAAGGGTGAAAGACTTTTTCAGTGCCGAGCAAACTTCAAGCAATGCATTCAAGAAATGAACGTTGTGTAAAGACTACAATCAACAAATTCAACCAAGGGTTTCATCATCCACATCATTGCCCCCGCTACTAGGTCGCCAACACGCCTCACACCGTCATGCTGCCTTGCGCCTCTACCTCCGCCCACGGGCCACCGAGGCCACAACTCGCTGAGTGTCGCGAAATCACCAGCCCGCCATTGTTGTCAGCCTTGCGAGCTTTGCCCTAGGGAAGAGAGTCCAGTAAGGATGTGAATGACCGATCTGGATCTCCATCCGTGTTGCCTATCCAAACAATGTGGGCGCTCATTATTCGTATCATTTTTTTGTCCTCACAAATATATTTTTTGACCTTAAATAGAATTGTCTTTTCAAACAAAAGACGATCATTTAGGAGAACCAACCTGTGGGGTTAGGGTGGTTGTTCTTGTTCCTATCTAATTTAAGGCATTTTTTCGATGAGAGAAGCGAGTGTCATGTGGTGACGTCACCAATCTTAAATCTCTGTTACTCTCGTATTTAGGTTGAATGTTTCATTCCATGGTAGACAATGTTTTTGTCGACAGTAGAGTTGTGTTCGTTGTACTCTTGTCTGCCTCTAATGGTGGTGTTTGCGTTACTCGGTGTTTCTAAACTTTTGGCGACAATTTAAGCTTCAAACTAGTGGCCTTTCGCCGCCCAAAAGTTGACCTAATTCCAGAGAAATTCTTGGACGCGGCTAACAGAATCCTTGACGTGAACCTAACAGGATCCGTTGGCGCGCGTCGAGTGCAACAACACGGGCACGCGTTGCGTTGTTCGACAAAAAGGAAAAGATAAGGGGCAGGCAGCGTCAACTCGTTTCCAAGCCGGAGGTCTCCTCAATCACACTGAGAAGGAGACATTTTAGGCGAAGCGATCGATCGAATGACCGCCGGCCGGCGCCGGAGCCATCGTGCATGCGTCTATCGTCCCAACCGGGGCCCCGCGCAGCAGTCAGCGTCAACCATCGTCCATCATCGCCAGCTTCGCACGACCATTGCCTTACAAGCAATGCAAAGGCGAAAGGAAATACTCTACAATAATTAATAAACCTCGAAAAGCATTCATGTTTTCTGGACACGATCGAATATATACATTGTGTCAATCGATCGTTGTATCTTGAGATGGACTGGCTAGCTACGTACGTACATACATACGTGTAGAGGCTGGCGCGACACCTACCGTTGGATCCTTCGCTTTCGCGTACGTACGGTGGAGGATCGATTAATGGATTAATAATCAAGCAGAGCAAATATAAGTTAGGTAGGTGGTGCAGGTGCTGGATGGATCGGTTGCAAATGCATATATATCATACTCTAAATCGGTCATGAGAGGGACGATTAATCAATTTTGCGATCGAATTGATTGATTGATCGATTGATTGGTGAGAGCGAGCCGGGGATACGTCTGATGCATCAGGCTCAGCGAAGGTCATGGCAGTTAGGTGGCGCGATTTGGACGGTAGCACCTCACTCTGATTCCGACGGCTGCCGACGGCCGACGGCGACCCCCGCGCTAGAGCCCTCAGCTACTACTGTACACCCCCGTCTTTAACTATAGCTCCATCGATCGCCATTACAAAGTCTTTCGGTCCATGTTTCCAGATTACGATCGGTCCTTAATAACACATCTACTAGTATATATAATCCCATGCACCATGCATCTAAATATATAGAGGATAAATCCCCTCAGCTCATTATACTGTATACACTCCTTGTGCAAATGATGATTATTTTCCGTATTGCACTGGCACGAATGTATAGTTTCTTTCTACCGTACGTACTCGGTCGCCTACCGGTGTACCGTATAGGTTTCCTTAGAAATTACTACTATTATACTGTATTGCTACATGGAGGGCATGTATGTATGCTTGCTGCTTGAACAGTTCCTTTAATTAGCTTGGTAGCAGCAAGCACGTATCTGAACAGTGTACGTACCAGCGTCCGCTTATAATCAATCAATGGGTGAGGTGACCTCCTGCAATACTGACCTGGCATCGTCCCTGAATCCGACGTGCCACTGGCATCGCACCTATCCTTTCCAGCTGGCGCAAGCTGACAACCCGTCGCCCTCGCCACGTCGGACGGAGCCCCTCCTACGGTGCTTGTTTAAGTCCCGGCTGCCGTTGGGACTCGCCAATCACGTACTGGTGGGAGTGAGCTCCACATAGCTGCCTGCTAAGCACAGCCTAGCTGGCCAGCTCTACTAATTGATTGCCATATAAAATCGGCCTCGCGTTGGGCATGCAATGTTGCATGCACCCTGCGCTTTTGTTGGTGTTGCTTCTAAGATACTCCGATGTTGCATCATTTCGTTGGCAAGCATGGCAGGAGAGAATACCACATATAAGAGTTGAGTTGAGTAGGTGGGCATTAGGTGGTGGTGAAGGCATATCTGGGATCGCATGCTCGGCCGGAGAAAGAAATGGTTTGAAATATGCAGAGGGAGAAAAAGAGAGAAAGGAGTAAAGAAATGGAAAACATGGGATCACGATGGCTGCATGTGCACAACCATGACTCCGGAATAATTCTTGTCGAGCGAGCTAGTGACCAACTACTAATCTATTGCTTAGGTTGTGCGCGTATTATAAAGGAAAAAAATTGAACAAGAGAATCTTCCACTCTTTAGGCTTGTTTAATCGCCTTGAAAAAACAAAGCGAAAAATGTATATAAAATCAAAATAAAATCCTATTGTTAAGATATAAAATGAAGTCTTAATGTTTTAGTTAACTTTTAAATCGTATCTGCGAGCACTACTGGCACGTAGGCCCAGTGCAGCGTACAACTCGGATGGACCCCGCAGAGACAGTGACCTGCGACAATATTTTTCGTCGGTGAACATATGCTAGTCACGGAAACTGTCGGCCAAGGAGCCCACACATGATCTTGTAGCCTAGTGAAAAGGGAAAAACATACTATGATAACCATATAAACATTTATTTGAGGTGAAGCATATAAACATATTGCTGGGAACGGAATGGGAATGGGGAAGTGGGAAAGGAAGAAAGGGAAAGGAGTGAGCTAGAGCTAGGAGAGGTAGCGTCGGTCGGGTCATGTGGGGGGCACAGGCACGGCAGGCCAGGAGTATATGCTACACAACATTTTTTTGTCTTTGCGGCACAGCTCACCAGGCGTTGCGTTGGTGACGCGCCGATGCCGATGTCTCCGGGCCGGAGGAGCGGAGCGTCGGCCACCGACACGGCGACCGCACCGCCTGCAGCCGGTGCAGAGAACCGCCGGTCACCGGTCTGTAATAAGATGGGTTAATGGTTATTATAGGAGCCGTTCTTCGAGGTGCCTCGGGATTACCACCGGAACAGAGATGTCAATGGTCCCGGTCAAACCGTCCCGGCCAGCCATGTTAGCGCAACAGTAGTAGTTTTCATTTTGTTTTGTTTTAGGTACAACAAAGCTTGAACACTGTACCAGTACGTGGCTCAGAGTATTTTTTTTAGGCTCTCAGCAATGATCGGCTATATTCCTTTTTGACAGCAACGATCGAGTAAATAAAAGAGGTGGTAAATCTTTTTCCCACACCAAAGGTAGTAGTACTGGCAAAAGTTTGTTTTTCACACCAAATGGTTGTTGGAATGAGATAAACCTTCTGTCATCACCATTCCGAGGGTAAAAAAAAAGATGTTCAATTGCTGACAAAGGTTGATGCTACCAGCATTCGCATGCAAGGGTTCATCTGGATCATTAGAAGCCTCACATGAACCGGCACATTCCGTGTTTGAACTTGGAACATGTTTTCCATCTTTTCCAAAATGGGGACTAAAACAGTCAATTTTTTTTTAAAAAAATCAGCATTGAAGATAAAACCATGTGTAAAAAAGAGAGCAGTTATTTTGTTTGTAAAAGAAAAGCATGATAATTTTGCACAGCAGGGCATTTTTTTCCACCGATCCACTAGCACCATCCATGTGCCAAGAGTATTATTCCCGCCCAAAAGAAGTTCAGGCCGATCTGAATCTGGGAGCCAAGCCCAGCAACGTGTACACGTCCACGGTTGGAGCGCATAATGCCGGGCACAAACCAAATATAAATGGCGTTCAAAATTCGTTGAGTCACATGCATTATGCGCAGGCAGATCCAACCATCTCATCTCACCTGCTGTGCTGGTGTGGTGGTGTGGAGACGATGATGATCATGGCCAAGTGAGCTGAGAGCCTCTTCCTCCCTTTGCTTCCAGGACAGTGCGTGCATGCGTCCCATGTGACATGTTCTTCAGTTCCATCCTGAATCCTGATCACCTTCCCCCCTTTCCCTCCTCCCCAACCCCACCCCACCCACCCAACAGCACAATCTCTGCCCCATCTCCCTCCCTCAACGGAATCAGCTGCAGGCTCTACTGCACAAACAACACACATCATCAGCAGCAATGCTCCAACAACCATACGGTTCGGATGGGAAAAAAGGCGTCCGTTACGTAACGTACCTGGTTGGTGTCAAGAACATCATAAAGATTAAAGAGGCCACTACACCAGCTAGTGATAGTACTGCCACCCTCTCTGTTGACATGCATCAGTCCCAGGGTGCACCTCCTTTTTCCCCAGGATTCCAAGTATTTGTCTTGCAGCATGAGAAAACTCAAGTGTCAGGTTGAAAAATTTGCGGAACAGATGCACGGTGCGCCGAGGTGTCTAAATCATACCTTTAAACTCCATCAGAAGCAGAGACATACATATTTGAACCGACCAGCACAACCATTGCATTCTGAATCTGTGATTCTTTCTTGGCAGAATCTTAACATTTTCAGCTAAAGAAGGGCAATAGAGAGTCGCTTAACTGAACAACCTCTGCCTGTGCCTGAAAAACAAGGAACTCATGCATATGAGATATGGCATTGGCAGCAATGGAGAAGCATGGAGGCTGTACGTTTTTGTTTTGCTCCCCAGACAACTTGTCAGGAGTTCTGGTTCAGTTCATCTGAAGCAACAATGCCTGGGCAAGTGGACATCCTTAATGCCATTTTGAAACAAATACACTGTAGCTGTTATTATGATATACAATGTACCCTCCACTATACAACAGCTGCTATACACCAGAAGGGCCGTGGCCGGGGTGTCTCTGTACTGCCGCGGTATCTATTTATCATCCCTGTGGTATCTACGTAATCACAATTTGCGTGATCTGATGACTCTGAAACTATACAGCTTAGCTCTTGGGCACTAGCTTCATCATGAACTCGTATCGCACTGATTGATCTATCTTGGGTGCTGGCCACTTGGCGTCTTCTGGTACACGGATGGTTTTGTAACCTTGGCTTTTGTACAGCCGCAGCGCGGCGAGGTTACTTACATCGCAGTGCAAGGCCACTGACCGGCATCCCCAGCTCCTTGCTCGCGCCTCGGCTTCCGCGACGAGCATTTTAGCAATTCCTTTTCGACGCTCCTCCTTCCGAACCGCGACGTTTGCTATGTATGCAATTCCTGTTCTGCATAAATTTGGAAGGAACTAGGATGAATTTTAAGGGGGGGAAACAACTTGTATGTACATAGCTAGAGAAAAAAAAAATCCGATGTGCAATAAGGGCATGTATTCAGCATCTCGTACGGAATGATGTGCGTGAGAAGGCTTTTAACAGTTTACCACTTCATGCATACTACGTATGCATTGTATTCAACCAAATAACTGTATACCCTACATGTTACATGCCAACAGCTCCATTTGGATTACAACAATGATCAGACTGAAAGTTTCCTTGTGGACGGGGTATTTTGGAATGAGGAGGCTCAACTAATTCTGTCAGACACTCAGATCTCTGAAGAGGTGCCATGTCCTCGAACTTCCTTTCCTGAAGCAAAGGTCCCACCCTCCCCCCCTATTATTTCACATTTATCCAACTTTATGCAGGAAAGGAGCCTATATTTGCCATCAGTAGCTATAAAGTAGAACCTATTAGGAAATTGACATTGCAACGAAACCTAACCATAAAGTAAACCTAGATACTAGATGGAACGGAAAAAAAGGGAAGTATGATGTAGTAGTATCTAAGCATGGTACTGTTTAACAAGGATTGGCAAGGTTGAATGGACTTCCAACGAGATAAAAAGCTGCACTAGAAACAAATGAAGCTTGTGCTATATTTCTATTCTAAAGAACAAGCAAGAGGTTTGCATATCATTTTAAATTAAGCAGGAAGCTCTTCCTAAATTTTTGTCATACTTCTGTTTGAGTCATGCATGAATGTTTATTTTTCTAAACATGTTAGTTTCTATGAAAAAGATCAAAGTCAATAATGCACAAACTTTTACTCTACCTCTTGTCTTAATCCAGCTGAAATTCAAAATCTAACACTGTTCACATACAATTTCTTGAATTAAGCAACAATGAACCTTAAATTCTTCAATTAAGCAACAATGACCCTCTAATGTGTTCAGCCATTAAGTTGGCTGGGCATTGCATTTTGTTTAAAAGGTGGGTTGAGTTCTGGCATCTCATACTTGTAAAGGTGTTTTCATCTTGTACAAGTAAAACTAGGTAACAGTTATAGGTCCAAATTCTAGTCAAACCATGTTGTTTATTTGGGGTAATGAAAAGGGTCATCTGGAACTATGACATTCAACTTGGGAGTCTATGCCAATGCAGACTGGACTGCCAAGGCAGGAAAGCATGGTGCATGCGAAGTTGTGCTTGTCTAGCTCTAGATGACTATAAATTTTTTTGGTTCCAAGTCAAGCATCAAAAGAAAGATGAAGAAATTAAAAGAATGTTTTGGGGTCCCCAGATCCCACATTAATACATAACTATAAAGGAAGCGGAGCAGGTCATGTAGAAACATCGGGAAAGATAGAACATATTTTGTTTTCGACAAACTGAAGAGCAACATACAGTTCAGAAGGACATGAGCCATCAGAACTACACAAAAAGGTTGCATATTTAAAAAATTAGTACCATAGAGGAAATCGCAGAACACATCGTAGTCTGATGAGGTGTCTATCCTTCTAAAATATAATGACTAAATCGACTATGCAATTCTGGAACACATGGCACACCACATTCTAGGTAATTATGTCTGAGACTGCATTGTTCGTGATTAATCTATTCTATGGGTTGTGTAGGTTCACCAGATGGATTCCCATAAAATCAAGACAGTGAGAGGGTGATGAACTTCTGTTTGCAAAGTCATGAAATTCACTAGCAAAATAGCAACATGGCCACACAAAGTTAGCCCAGTCTTGCTGTTAGCATGGCCGGGTCAGCTTTTTTTTAATCGCAAGGGACAGGCCATCTCCAAAGGTTGAGTTAAGGAGTTCTATACAAAAAAATATATCATTGGTTTTGCGAGTCAGTTCTATAAACATTTCATGCTACATATCCTTACGAATGTTGGACTCTGCATCCCAAGTTGGATAAGAATCAGTAATGGCTTTATTTCTGCGTTATCAGTGCAAAGGTGCCTTAAATGCCATAGTCAGGGTAATATTTTCCTCATCTCCAGTGGCAGTGGGTTACAGAAAATTGTTGCCCTGAGTCACTATTTTGAGCCAAGGAGATTTATATTTGTTTTAGAGTGAAAGGAAACCTGACATCCATTTGTTTCGAGCAAAACCCTGGAAAATGGTTCCCCAGGCTATTTCTGTTTTGAGGAAAAATAGTTCAAGTTTCAGTACTAGTCAACTACACATTGTTATCTCATATGCTTCTAATCATCTGCCACAATTAGCTAAGATAAAGTAGATTAGACCTTTGAATTTTGGTTTGGCTGATATTGCTCTACATGTAGTAAAGAACTACTAGATTTCATCTTCTGGTAAACCTGGTATTTGTTCAGGTATTTCCTCACATCTGCTATTAGCAATCAGGACAACCAATTTCTGTTTTTGCCATACGATGTTATTATTACCTTTGCTATAAAATTTAATTCTTGACTCAAACGTGTTATTGGTGTGACAGATCAAACATTTGAAATGCACAAATACAGAACATCAATGACTTGGGTAGAGGACTCAAGGATATCAAGCATATGGAACATCAATGTCAAGAAAACAAGGTCGGAGTAAATAGCAATGCATACAAGTAGAAATGATAAAATAAGTAGCCATGAAAGAGTAAGTGAAAGCATTGAAATCACAAGGAATAAACAAATGGCAATGATAATATGGGTCTATAGGAGCATTTATAGCTTACAGCTGCACCTCTTCGTCTAAAAAAGATTCAGTATCTACTAGAAGCTAGAGAAAAAACCTGCTTATTTGAACTCCAAGAAAATAATGATGTACCTTCTCTGCTTGAGACGTCCCCTTCTTGGAAGAAAGTCTGCTACTGTGTCGACCGTAAGAATGCCAGCTATAGAGCCTTTACTGAGACTGTATTTCCCATGAAATTCGGCGTCTCTCAAATCTCCACATTCGATACTGATAGCACTGTTAGCTGCAGAGGGGTTAACTGCAACAAGGCAACTTCTCGTGCAGCCTGGCGGAACTGAAAAGCCGGATAGGAGGGCGATGTAACGATCGAGCCGTAGAACAAGGTCTAATGGGAATTTGTAACCCGGAAAGAATGAGCTGCAGTGAGTATCTGCTACTTCCCAACAGTCCTCCAGCTTTGCGTCTCGAACGATGACGCCTGTCCCCGGGTACAAAGACGGCAACAATTCAACCGCTTGACTGGCATAGCATATTCCTGAAAATAAGCATGGAAGCCAAATATGTCAAAAGGAGACATAACTGGCACCATCTGTAGTGATGTTCACACACAAAAATGCATCTTACAAAGGTTAATCTGCGGTCACATCGTATACGAACAATATATAACATACTAAATGGGCAAACTAGTAGATTGGATTCCTCGAATTAGGTTCAGTTTGCGGTGGAACAGGGGATTGGCGACGGCCACACGACAAAGCCAAATGCCCAATTTGGCCAACCTAGAACCCACCACTACTACTAATCTATAATACCCATTCTCGATTGTGAGACGCAAACACAGAATTATCCATGCCGAATGACGCGGTGTCGAATCGACTAGGCTCCGCATAACCCAGTGCCCCAACCGTACAGAGGATTCCAATCGGAGGGGAAAGGTGGAGGGACCTGCGGCGGGTCTGGAGGGGATCGACGGGCGGTAGCGCTGGACGGCGGCCGATCGGCGGCCGGGGCAGAGAGGAGAAGGGGATACCGACGGCGACGAGGAGCGCGGTAAGCTTAGCAGCGCCGGCGGCATCATGGCCTCCTCCGACCTCCGCTCGTCTCCACCGATTTTTTTTTAATCTTCTGTTCGGCGCAAACCCACCTGTACAAGCCTTCACATTATACTCTACGCGTTGAGGTGCGGAATGCGGAAACAGTGAATACGTCTTAGCATTTTTTTTTCTTCTAGGAAACCTTTGCTTTCATTTTCGAGAAGGCTAAAAATCTCAGATTTTTAGTGGTCTCACACGGACGCATGCATTGCTGTTGGATCTGCCGCACCAATCTTGATGCACATAGACTTGCCACATCGGAATCGTTTGTTTCAAAGACCGACCCAAGCGAACGCTGCAACCCACAACTTCCTTTGTCCCTTGCCAATGAAACGGTCGTGCATTTTCCCCTTCCTCTCACTTTCTTTCTCCCCGGGATCCCCATTAACTCGATCCCGACCAATACACCAACGAGCTGCAATGGCCAGTGTGTGATCGCAAGGACCACAACAACTTGGATGTGGCGGTGAGCTCAGAGGGCACCAAGGTGGTGCGGCGAGCAGCTTCATGGCGACTTCGAGCCCGACGAGGACGAGAAGGTGGCCGCCATGAGGCTCCATGGTCCAAAAGCTGAGTAGGCAACACAAAAAGCGCCACTCATCCAGGGCCAGCGATAGAAAGAGCCTGGCTAGGCAACCCCCTTTCGGATTCAAACGAGACCAGCTGGTGAAAGCACCTAGCTCACAGTGTCCCGCCAGCCCACGACCCAGAGATAATCACTCAGGGCCACACCCGGCAACTAGCACGATGTCTGACCTTACCCGACGCATGTGAACCAAACAACCCGCACATAGGGGGAGAGCCAGGGTGTCAGACGAGCCAGCCTCAGGAATGTCACCATCCCATGCGTCATGAACCCCAAGGAAAAAGGTGCAGGACGGTGTAGTAGTATGACGGATGCAGCCGCGCTGGCCAAGGTGACGGTGTCCTGGACTAGAGGGCGCTAATCAGATCATCCCCTTTTGTGGTGTGCTAGGCCGAGGACCCCTGGATCATCAGCAAATGCCCGAAGACTGCCACGCCCTCTGGCATGATTAAGATGGAATCCTCCGAAGACTTGGCGCATACTTCAAGACCTGTTTGAATCTTCGGCATGCTTATCCCTAGATGTAACCGGCCTCATGTAAACCTTAGGTACTAATGGCCCCTATATAAGCTGAGTTTTTTAGTTTAGAGATTCATATTCATAGACATACGATCTCGAGCTAGATCATCCTGTAATTTGCACCCCAACACAACCAATACAATAGAAGCATGGCATAGGGATTTACCTATTCAAGAGGCTCCGAATCCTGGGTAAATATCGTGTCCCTTGTTCATCCTGTTACCACCAAGCTAAGATCACTAGTTCAGGACTCCCTATCAAAGATCTTTCGGATTTAACCCCGACACAAGGCGCCTGCAATTGCATGACCGATATCTGCAGATTTGTACACTTTACCGGACGAGGCACTGGGAGAGTGGCCACCGCCAAAGCCTCCTTTCTCTTCCTCTGTTTGCGGTGGCGAGCCGCTATGTTGACCTTGCGAGTGGCCACCACTGATGAGTCCTCCGCCTCCGGAAACATCTTCGTCGCCTCTTCCTCCGGCTCCATCGCAACGGTGGACAACGAAACGGGTGGGAATTGGGATGGGTGGCGGCAGTGATCGGAGCAAAGACAACATGGAGAGGGAGGACTTTCATGTGGAAAGATTGTAGAATTGTCCAAATGTGTGGGCTCCATGTCGGTTTTGGCTAGGTCCGGGGTGTCGGACGCCTACATGGCGGTTGTTTGGATTCCCACAAACTTTCCCAACTTTGCTTATAGTTTCCGGGAATTCAGACATGTAGACAAGTCCACAGACGTTTGATGCATGGTGTTTGAGGACATAAACAGTCCGAACCGTGCAGTCTCTACGTTTATAGGCGGTTCGAGAATACTCATTTGAGCCCAGGCTCATCTGCTCCCGAGCATGAACATAATAAATTTTTAAAAATTAGAAATATTCAGAAAAATGATTTTTTTTGTCAACCAAGACACTCAAATACGTGATGTCCGGGCAAATTTAATCGTGTTTGGACATATAAGGAGCTCGTGGCAAAAAATAAATAAACAAAATCGGCCATGAATAGTAAACTTGCTCACCCCTCCCCCTTTTGTGTCGAGACCTACTCAAATGTCCAAACATCACCAAATTTGACACCGACATCATGCACTCAAACATCTTTCATACCAAAAAAAAATCATATTTTTTGAATTGACTGTTCATTCTCGGAAGAAGATGAGTACGAGAGCCGAATTGCTGCTTAGAGATGCCCTTAGTAACATAGGTGATAGTACCAGGTGTTCTTTACCTTCATCTTTACTTGCAGAATTAAATTCTCTGATCATTCAAGCGCCATTGTAGAACTTGATAACATTTTGGAGAGAGTTCATGCGCTTGCACTGAAAACTTAATCACGCTTGCACCATGCTGCTTAGAACATTAGTAATTAATTATCGGTATTATTGACTGCGGGTACTGATATTTACATCCAGTTACATATGTCGTTACTTTTGTAACCCGTACAATACAC
This sequence comes from Triticum urartu, assembly GCF_056163025.1. Taxonomy (NCBI): domain Eukaryota; kingdom Viridiplantae; phylum Streptophyta; class Magnoliopsida; order Poales; family Poaceae; genus Triticum; species Triticum urartu. The sequence goes on along the minus strand of NC_141878.1, from coordinate 576,501,448 downwards.
ATCGTTTGGTGCATATTTTGGTTTGCCGCACAGGCTTCAAGAAGCCAATGCACTAGTATTGTAGACAAGAAGAGCACCGCCCAGCAGAATTCCAGCAAGAGTCACTGCCCAGAGAAACAGCCCTGTCTTTCCTGTATATATAAGTCATCAAGAAAATAGAAGGTCAAATTTATTGAATTTGGGATACAGTAAACATTTTATGACACGCTTAAAGAAACGTCACCTCCAACATAAACGTCACCACTTGGAGACCATTCTTCTGGTGTATATATCGGGCTGCAACGTAGTAAGAACCGAATAAGATGCCATGAGAGCTGAACTCCATGGACGATCTCTGAATTTTGTAGATATTTGTTTTTACTGACAGAAACTGCAGGTTTGGGTTTGCGTGTTTTTACCTGTACCCATCAACGTTTGCTCCATACTTGTCGGCAAACTGGTAAACACCCTTCCCCTGGTTAAATTGGAAAATTATTAAGCTACGCACAGTAGTGCCCGTATAGAAAACACAAAAAACAATAGAAATTGCATCTAGATTGATAGACTAACCTTGGCTACCCTTCCAGACGCATCAACGCCTTCCTTGAACACCACTCCACCACCAGGCCCTACATGTCGACACACACAAATTCATGCGAAGGTGAAAGATATGCTTGTATATATAGTTCTCAACTCTAAGGCCTCCTTTGGTTCATAGGATAGGAATTTTATAAGAATAGAAAAATCATAGGAAGTGAGATGACATGCATCTTAATTTCTATAGAGAAAGAGATGCCATTTGATGCATAGGATAGGAATTTTTTCATTGAGTCTAGGCTAATGTTTTTTTTCCTCCAAAATATGAAGGATTGATTCCTATCCTACATGGGAATATAAATTCATTCCTACAAATCAAAGAGCTTTAAATAAATTTTTTCTTTACAAATCCTATCCTATAGAATTCCTATGAAATTCCTACAAACCAAAGGAGGCCTGAATATTACGGCGTGTATATACCCACCATAGGGCTGGGCAGTCTGGACCTTTTTCGCCTTCTTGCTGGCTACTATGAGCAGCGATGGCCTCGCCGATGGTCGCCCGCCTCGAAGCTTCGCTCGTTCTAACAGTGGAGAGGGAGATGGTTTCAGAACCAAAGACGCCATGACAGAGGCAGACATGTTAAACGCTTGCTCACTGGCTCACTCTCTTTCAGTTCAATTTAGTTTCTCTCACGGGTAATGCATGGGTTTAAATACAGGGAGTCTGGGGAGTGGCTGACAGTGAGTGACAAGGATTTGATGGTCTATTTTAGGTTGGAAGGTTGCTATAATGGCGTGTCATGGGTCCATGATCACGTGAACAACCCTTGTCTCTTGCTTGGCTGATCAGAAACGCCGCACTTATGCAATCTGGAATGGATAAGTACCGAGGGTTTTACCTTCCTTTTATTTTTTCCATGGTTGAGAAATTTCATCAGGTGTCCCTCACAGACAGGTCAACTTTGGGAGTACCGCTTCAGATGATCTTATCTTTAACAGTAACATCAGAATATGACAATGCTTTTTTTAATAAGGAAAGAATATGGCAATGCTATTTGTAAGCAAAGTGCTTTGTAGAAAAAAAATTAGGGAGCCTCAATTGGACAAGCGACTGAAATTTTTGAACCGGCCAGTCACTTTTTTTATTTCTTTGCATAAACAAAAATATAAACTATAGCAAAAAAAAACAGATTTTCTTTTACATAGAATGAATTAAGGGCATTGATATTATTACCTAAAAGAAGAAAAATAAAAAACTTAAAACAAACAATGACAAAAAAATTGCGCATAGATTGCATAGAAATTACAGTATTTTAGAATATAAAAAGAATAAACATATAATAGCGTAATCCTCAACAATAGTATGACTTGCACACCTGTTGCATAAAACATTCGAGGAGCTCGTAGAAAAAAAACGAGGTCTTCGAATGTCTTATCATGAGGAAACAATTTGGACACACCTAGCGCACTCGAGTATCTTGTATGCTAAAAAAGTCAGATTTTTTTGAAGTTTTTTTTCATTTTTCTTGATTTTATTGTTTTTTAGGGATTCTTGATTTTATTGTTCATAGGGAGCAGATCAGCCTAAGCTCATCTGTGGATTACCGTATTGGCACTGAATATATTGTGGATGGGCTCCTAGCCCAGTGGTCAGCGAGCGGTTGTGTGACCTGGTCGACACCGAAATCACTAATTAAGGAGTACTCGTTGCAAAGAATACTCCACTTTCCTAGGTCGCGACAAGTGGCGCACATATAGCGCGCCACTTGTCGCAGCATGGAGTTTTTCCTTTTTTCGTAGATCCGTTTATTCAAAACGTTTTATCTCTTAAACCGTGCGTCCAAATCTCAAACCATTTTCACCATTGGACTCCTCGCGTCGAGATCTTCAAAACTAGATCCCATGTTGATAGGTTTTGACAAACTTTTTTTTCATGAAAAAACCGGACGAAAAAGACCAGGCGAAAAAACCGAACCGGGAGCACGGTTTTTTCCCTTTCCGAAAGAGGCACGCCCGTGCCTCTCGCGAAATCACAACTGTGCCTCTCGTGGAAGCAAAACCGTGACTCTCGTGGAAAGAAAAAAACAGAAAACACATTTTTTTTCGTTTCCGAGAGGCACGGCCGTGACTCTCGCGAAAGCACAACCGTGACTCGCGAAAAAAACAGAAAACGCGTATTTTTTCCCTTTTCGCGAGGCACGACCGTGACTTTCGCATAAGCACAACTGTGCCTCTCGCGGAAGAAAAACCGTGACTCCCACGAAAGAAAAAAAAACAGAAAAACACGTTTTGTTTTTTCCTTTCCGAGAGGCACGGCCGCGACTCTCGCGAAAGCACAACCGTGCCTCTCGCGGAAGCAAAACCGTGACTCTCGCGAAAAAAAATAGAAAACGCGTTTTTTTCGTTTCCGAAAGGCACGGCCGTGACTCTCGCTAAAGCACAACCGTGCCTCTCGCGGAAGAAAAACCGTGACTTTCGCGAAAGGAGAGAAAACACGTTTTTTCATGCAAATTTTTTTTCGAATTTTTTTTGTTGAAAAGATAAGAAAGACCGGGGGAAAACCAAAACATCAAAACCCCCCCAAAAAAACCCGTTTAAAAAGCCAAAAACGCGTGCGGAAAAAAAAACAAAATCCGAAGGGAGCGTCCAGAGCGTGACACGTGGCGAATGACTGAGAGCGCGCCAAGTGGCGTTGATCGTTGCGAGGCTCCCGAAGGAGCCCTCGTTAACTAGTTGCTTCCGGTCGACACAGGTTCGAGCCTCGGCTCGAACGCTGCTGTTTCACATTCTCCTCTTAATTAAAAATCAGCAGGGACTTCTCCATCTATTGGTTTAGTTTTATTTATTATTTCGTCTCCCCCCATATGTGTTGGAGATATGCCCTAGAGGCAATCATGTAGGTTCGTGGTCGACATCATTGGAACGAGAAAGAGGCCGGGCTAGCACAAGGATGACAGACTCGCCTTGAGCCTGACAACATATATCATGTGGAAAAATGAATGAAAGTGTGATGTATAGGTTCGCCAACCGGCTTCATTGTCTACTTGGTCGGTATGCCTTGCTAGAGGCCACTACCAGCCGAGCTGGTCGGAGGTGATCCGACCTGCGACCAAGCCGACTTGAACCTAAGGGGTCGCGCGCTTAAGAGAACGAACCTGTGAGGCCGGATCGGACTCCATGAGTCAGATGTGATCCTACTCGGACTCGGATCCCGGCCGAACAGATTTTGGGCTTTAGGGTCCGTGTGAGGCCCAAGTGTTGAGCCCGCAACGGACGCCTATATAAAGTGGAGGTGCGGCACACTCATTCGGTTGATCGCCTTAGCACTGTCACTAGGGTTTGCATGTGTTGCGAATAGCCACCTCCACTCGCCGCCGACTGTGTGATCGGACCTAGCAGTCCGCCGCATGGTGTTCCTCCTACACGCGCGGATACCGTTAGAGGCGGTGCACCTGTGCTGCTCCGGCGAACCTGTACGTGAGATCCGACGACCGACTGTTCGAGGGACATCGGACGAGGAGGAGATGAACCACGCGGACGCGCTGCCCCAACTCTTCTTCCGCTGCACGGCACTGCGCGTCTAGTGGTAACGATTTGTGATCCATCTCCCGTAGCATGTTCCTGGTTGTTCTGCGAGTAGGAAATTTTAATTTGCAGTCAACGCATCATGTCGTAGAACCCAACAATGGTATCAAAGCCTCTATTATAGGATTTGGATTCAGATCGTATGCATATTAGATATGTGGAGGTGGCAGATGAGATCTGTTGTCGTTTTATGAGATCGGCTGTGTGCACGGTTGATGAGATCAACTGCACACGGGGATCGATGAGGCTATGTTTTCTGTCAATCGGGATCGATGAGGTTGTGACACAACTTACCTGTTGGGGATATAACTATTAGGCATGATCCGCCCAGGAGGGGCCGGGTTATACCAGCGGCGGTTCATTGTCATGAAGCCCATGAAGGAATTGAAGATGGCGGTTCATGAGGATGACTTATGAAGAGCCCAAGGCCTAAAGGCGGCTTAAGGCCCGTAGGTGTAAACCGCCATATATGCATGACTTGTATCGTAAGGCAAGTGTAATTAGTGAAGGAAATATGCCCTAGAGGCAATAATAAAGTTATATTTATTTCCTTATATCATGATAAATGTTTATTATTCATGCTAGAATTGTATTAACCGGAAACATAATACTTGTGTGAATACATAGACAAACAAAGTGTCACTAGTATGCCTCTACTTGACTAGCTCGTTAATCGAAGATGGTTATGTTTCCTAACCATAAACAAAAGAGTTGTTATTTGATTAACGGGATCACATCATTAGGAGAATGATGTGATTGACATGACCCATTCCATTAGCTTAGCACCCGATCGTTTAGTATGTTGCTATTGTTTTCTTCATGACTTATACATGTTCCTATGACTATGAGATTATGCAACTCCCGTTTGCCGGAGGAACACTTTGTGTGCTACCAAACGTCACAACGTAACTGGGTGATTATAAAGGAGCTCTACAGGTGTCTCCAAAGGTACATGTTGGGTTGGCGTATTTCGAGATTAGGATTTGTCACTCCGATTGTCGGAGAGGTATCTCTGGACCCCCTCGGTAATGCACATCACATAAGCCTTGCAAGCATTGCAACTAATGAGTTAGTTGTGAGATGATGTATTACGGAACGAGTAAAGAGACTTGCCGGTAACGAGATTGAACTAGGTATTAAGATACCGACGATCGAATCTCGGGCAAGTAACATACCGATGACAAAGGGAACAAACGTATGTTGTTATGCGGTCCGACCGATAAAGATCTTCGTAGAATATGTAGGAGAAAATATGGGCATCCAGGTCCCGCTATTGGTTATTGACCGGAGACGTGTCTCGGTCATGTCTACATTGTTCTCGAACCGTAGGGTCCGCACGCTTAAGGTTTCGATGACAGTTATATTATGAGTTTATGAGTTTTGATGTACCGAAGGAGTTCGGAGTCCCGGATGAGATCGGGTACATGATGAGGAGTCTCGAAATGGTCGAGACGTAAAGATTGATATATTGGACGACTATATTCGGACATCGGAAAGGTTCCGAGTGATTCGGGTATTTTTCGGAGTACCGGGACGCGCATAGACAAGTGGCAATTTTTACTCATCTTGAATTATACATGGTTTCTTTAAAAACTATCTTTTTGCACGACAACTTTTTCACCTAAGTTCCTCTCTTTTACAGATGATCATCGTGCTACACCCGTCCAGGATACAGCACAATGGAGACACAGGCGCAGACGTGCAGCAGGGACCCGCTCCAAGGATTCTTTTTAGATTAAGACCATGTGTAAACCTTTTTTACTGTCTCTTGTTGAGACACATCCACCGAATTCTCAGCATAATTGAGAAGGATGCTGACGTCTTGGCATGTGGCCACGTCAGAATAATGCACGTACCTGGACACAAGGGGCTTCTTACAAAGGGCACTATTTAGGCCCGGTTTATACCATAAAGACCGAATACCTTAGGGAGTGTTCGGCGTCGCGAGTTTGGCCTTATATGCATCAGCTCCGAATCATTGTCTTTGGTCAAATGTTGGGTTTGCCCGGCTCCTGTGTTTTGGTGCCTTACGTTCCGCTTTACCGGCTAAGGTAGCACCAGGAGAACTACTGCGATTGTGCCCTGGTTCATCCGGACGAGCACCTCAGTAGAGAAAGCCGAAAACTGACTGTCATGATATAACGTGAGACTGGTCAACCACTCGATGACCTATAGGGATGTTCGAATTCCTCCGCCTTAACGAAGGGCCGTTTCCCGGCCAGGCATGTACGCACACCGAGATCGGGAGAGTGCGGAGCCACCAGGGGCTATCTAGTAGCCCCACTGTCAAACTCCTATGGCTAAATGAAAGTGTTAAAGCATTATAGTCCGGTTGCCTCGTTCGCTGCGCTATCACCTCCTTAATAGGACCAAGACGTTGGGTTAAGTGCGAACACGCGTTTTTTGCGAGCACCTCCGCATTATATGCGTGGATGCTGAAGTCGACGACTGCAATCTTTCAGGTTATACACATGTATACATAAACGGCCGCACAGGAGGCATCATATTACTTTCAGGCAAAAGTATAAACACAGCCTTATAACATTTCATACAAACATTGTGCGTACAATAGGAATACATGTCACTCAAACATAATATTCTTCGAGCACTGGGCCTCTATCAAACGAGCACCCTCAAGAACCTCCTCGAAATAGTGCTCGGCAGCCACTCGGCCTATGGCTGAACCCTGCGCCGCAACAGTGGTAGCGTCCATCTCCGCCCAGTATGCTTTAACACGGGCAAGGGCCATCCGCGAGCCTTCTATACACGCCGACCTCTTCATCGCATTAATGCGCGGCACCGCACCAAGGACCTCCTGCACTAAGCTGAAATAGCTGTTTGGCTTTGGCTTTTCTGGCCATAGCTGATCCACGACAAACCTCATGGCGAGTCCGGACAACCTATTCAGTTTGGCCCATTCGGCTAGTTGGTCAGTCAATGAAAGTGGACGTTCTGAAACGTTGAATTGCGACCAGAACAGCTTGTCCACTTCACGATCTGTTTGACCTTGGAAGTACTTGGCCGCATTGGCAGCGCTCGCCGCCAAGTCCATATACGCATCTGCCGAACTCCACAGCCGATCCAGAGGGGCATACCGTGGAACTCCATATACCAAGTACTTGGAACTTCCTCCATAGCATGAAGGGCTTCCCAGCCGCAATATCCCCGGCTTCCCGCAGCTCCTCCTTCTTCGCTCTCATAGCAGAGCGGGTATCTTTGTCCACCGTCGTGGCCTTCTCAAGGTCCGTGGCCTTCGCTCAGTTTTCTTTTTCAAGGAGCCGGCAACGGTCGGCAGTGCCTTTTAATTCTACGGCCATCTTGGCCATCTTCTCTTGGCTCTCGCAATGTGCGGCCTTCTCGGCTTTCAACTCTTCGGCGCCTTCAAAGCAGCCGCGTTACTAATCCTCGCTTGTTCCTTGGCTCGGGCGAGCTCCGTCCGAAGGGTCTCCATGGTGGCAGCTCCGTCTGCAGTCACAACATATTAAAGATACTGGCATCATGCTGCTCTTATTGTGTGACATTCACCAGAAAGCATTACTTACCCTGTGATTCATCAAGCCTCTTGTTAACAAGCTCGATGTTGGCGTCTGCCGCATCCAGTTGCCGTTTTAATTCGGCAAACTCACTAGTCCGGCTAGCCACCGGAGCTTCCACCGCTTGCACATAAAGGCAGTCTGGTTATTGCCTGGGACTATGATCCTCTGTTCGCCACCATTCTCGTCGACAACCAGAGTCTCAGGGGCTGCTATCTACATAGGGCACACCTAACATGCGCGGTACTATCACGTACCTCAAAGCCTGTCAGTAGACTCATAAAGGCTTCATGTAATCCGCTTTCGGCGGACGAAATTCTTTCCATCACCGTACCCATCAGCGCACGGTGTTCTTCTGAGATGGCCGCTCGCCCCAACAGCTCCCTCAGAACGTCCGACCGCATACCAGACGGTGTCGAACTCTTTTGTTCGCTCTCCTCAAGAGCCAGACACTGGGGACTTCGGGGGTCTATGGGATTATCTTCTGGCTTCACCGGATCTGGAGAGGCCCTCCGTGACGACACTTCGGGGTCGCCCGCTTCTTGAGCGGAGGAGTCCAGGGGAGGCGTTTCGCTCTCCATCATCTCCGGAAGAAGATCCCCCGAAGACGAGCTCAACTGAGAAGGGCTAAGACCCGAACTGCAAGATATATGCGGCGGTTATTTTCTCAGAAGAAAGATGGTATACCTTCACTATTAAAGTATTTTTTGGATCACTTACGACTCGTTGGAGGGATGATCCCCCGCGGACTTTGTGCGGCAAGAGCACCCCCCGAGGCAGGACCCTCTGTTGGAGACTTCTTCTCCCATTTGGAGGCCTCAGCTTCCGGATCCACGAAAGCAGTCCTCTTCCTCCCTCGGTCATCCTCCTTTATGGAGGCGCTCGTTCCCTTGGTTGGAACTGGCAGCGATGGGGGCCCGCGTTTGCCCGTATTATCCTCCCCTGTATCTTCCTTCGAGGGCTGGGCAAGGTGCGAGCTCGAGCATCTTTTCCAATACCGGATTTTCCAAACCCTCAGGGAGGGGGGCCAAACACCAAATCATATTCGCCTTTGTTAGCCAGTCCTGGTCAAAGAGCGAACTCTCAGAAATAACTTCATGATGAATAAAAGACAATGTGTTCGGTTAGAGGGTTTCTTACTTGTTCGGCGGCGCGGTTGCTGCTCAGGCCCACGTCCTCGGTAGTATCCGGACACTCTATTTGAGGTCCGAAGAATGACTTGTACATCTCCTCGTGCGTCAGGCCGAGGAAACTTTGAATGGCGCGCAGTCCTTCTGGGTTGAACTCCCACAAGCTAAGGAGTCGGCGTTTGCAAGGCTGGACTTGACGAACCAGCATAACTTGCACTACCACAACCAAATTAAAATCTCCCTCGAAGAGATCTTGAATGCGGCTTTGCAGTATAGGCACGTCCTTAGCTGGAACCTAGCTCAGACCTCTGCTAATCCATGACATCAGATGTGGTGGGGGGCCCGAGCGGAAAGCGGGGGCAGCCGCCCACTTGGCACTTCTGGGAGCCGTGACGTAAAATCACTCCCGTTGCCATAATTCGGACACCTCTGGAAAGGAACCTTTCGGCCATGGAGCTCCTGCCATCTTGCTTATTGATGCGCCTCCGCACGCTGCATGTTGCCCCTCGATCATCTTCGGCTTCACTTCAAAGGTCTTGAGCCACATGCCGAAGTGAGGGGTAATGCGGAGGAAGGCCTCACACACGACGATAAATGTTGAGATGTGGAGAAAGGAGTCCGGAGCTAGATCGTGGAAATCTAGCCCGTAGTAGAACATCAAACCCCTGATGAAGGGATCCAAAGTGAGACCTAGGCCTCGGAGGAAGTGGGAAACGAACACAACGTTCTCGTTGGGTTCGGGAGTAGGGACGACCTGCCCTCGAGCAGGCAGCCGATGCGAAACCTCGGCGGTCAGGTATCTGGCCTCCCTCAACTTTCTGATGTCCTCCTCCGTAACGGAGGAGGGCATCCATCGGCCTTGAAGGCTGGGTCCGGACATGATTGAAGATCTGGAGCACCTAACCTGGGCTTTGGGTGTTAGAACTCGAGGTGGGGGAAGGGTTCGATTGAGCACGAGAGGGAAAAGCGAAAACCTTGTCCCTTTATAAAGGGGGTGAATATCAAGCGTCCTCTTTGTAGCCGTTTAGGACTTGCCTATAATCTAGGAGTCCTAGACACAGTTGGGTTACCCACGCCCGTATTAATGAGAATCCCGTAATAAGGGGACACGATCTCTGCTTTGACAAGACGTGTCGAAAAACTGCCTCGTGTTATGTGCGGGGCTGGTTGAAGGAAATGGTTCGAATAATCACCGGGCCATGACATAACATCATGCTACCAAAATAAGTCAGCAAATTGGATTTGCGAAAATATTATTCTCTCTACGGCGGTATGTGGAACTTATTTGCAGGGTCGGACACTATCCTCGTATTCAAATTCTTCTGTGATGTATTCGGAGAAGGAACCCACCTTGCAATGCCGAAGACAATACTACGCGCCGGACTCATCATCATTGAAGCCTGGTTCAGGGGCTATTGAGGGAGTCCTAGATTAGGGGGTCTCTGGACAGCCAGACTATCTCTATTAGCCGGACTGTTAGACTATGAAGATACAAGATTGAAGACTTCGTCTCGTGTCCGGATGGGACTCTACTTGGCGTGGAAGGCAAGCTAGGCAATACGGATATGGATATCTCCTCCTTTGTAACCGACCTTGTGTAACCCTAACCCTCTCCGGTGTCTATATAAACCGAAGGGTTTTAGTCCGTAGGACAACAACCACAACATACAATCATACCATAGGCTAGCTTCTAGGGTTTAGCCTCCTCGATCTCGTGGTAGATCTACTCTTGTACTACCCATATCATCAATATTAATCAAGCATGACGTAGGGTTTTACCTCCATCAAGAGGGCCCGAACCTGGGTAAAACATCGTGTCCCCTGCGTCCTGTTACCATCCGGCCTAGACGCACAGTTCGGGACCCCCTACCCGAGATCCACCGATTTTGACACCGACACCCTCCCTCAAGTGCCTCTCCTTCAAGGACTTTACCTCCCTCAGTAAGATTGCTCCTTGTGTCCTACCCCCTCTCAACCTCTCTTCGTATGGTTTAGGACCCTAAACCCCATCGGATATGATGATTCTTGGTGATTTCCTCGCTAACTCTTCCACTATCTCCTCCGTCGTCTCGTCCTCCTCGTTTGAGCTTGATCTCGTAGACTATCCCCTTGAAATGCGTGCCGCACACCGAGCTTCCCATGCGTGCACCTCGGCCGCGACTTCGTGGTGACGCCGCGTCACCAAGGCTCTTCCAACACTCGTGATGGGTTCTAGCAATTGCAACGATAGTAAAAAGAAGGAGGATTGAAGGAAGGGGTGGTGCACCGACGACCCTGGTACAGGGAGAGATGTGGCTTAGTGGGGTTGGGTTCTATGGTGTCCCAATCGACTTTAAATAGCCGACACCCGGGCTGACAAAGCAGCGATTTGAATGCGGGCGCCAGATTTGGCTTATCGTTCACCGCACCATTGTGAATGCCGAGTAGACGCACTGCTGGTTAACCGACTTGAATGCGGTTGGAAGCCATCCCGTCGCCCCGTTTGGTCATGCCTGCTCTGAACCGATATGAATGTGGCACGTAGAGCGAGCGGGTGCAGCGGGAGAGGTGACTTGAATGTGGAGCGGCGGTGTGAATGCCGGACAGGGGGACGGCTGGTCAGCCGACTTGAGTTAGGTAGAAAGCCATCATGTCTGCTTTGAACTAGCATGAATGTGGCGCGAGTAGCTCGTGGACGCGGCGAGAGAGGCGAGCGAGAGAGGCGGGATAAGGGTTTTGGACATGTGCCATCCGTGTCGGAGACATACATGATGGATGTCCGGACGCCCACAAACCACCCCTATGTTTGGTTCCGGTTTGTGGGATTCCGCACATTTGAATCGGTCAGGACAAATTTGATGGCCGGCGTTGATGACCAAAAATGCCTGAACTGTCCAATCCAGCGATTAAGAATTGATTTGATGAACCACCTTAGAGTTGCTATAAAGGTTGCAGTTCGCTAAAGCCGGGCAAGTGCCTTTCAACAAAAGAAAAAATAGAGTCAATTACACCGGTGGTGCTACAACTTGACGCAAATGGTCACTTTAGTGTTCGAACTTGTGGCATACATCGAAGTGGTGCAAAAACTTGGCTCGAACATGCAAATACGGTGCAAATCTCGTTTCTATACGCCGGTAACGCCGACGGGGCATGACAGCATGGCGTAGGGTCCGTTATTAGTGACCATATTGGGAAGACATGTGTGTGGCGTGCTCTTTTTGCAAAAGGGCCCTTGAATTCTTATTTTTCCTTTTTTTCTCACATAAAGGCCCCCATTAAGTTTATACAGTAACTGCACGTGTGGCATCAGATGGTCCCACTTGTCAGGCAAACAACACAAATTTTATTAGTTTCAGAATAAAAAATGGAAACCACGCATTACTCGAATCGATGACGCTTGGGTCAAACGGAGCGCGCGGCTAGCCAACCCAGCAGATAACAATTGAAGTCATATAATGATACTAAGACTTTTACATCCTGACCTAAAATAATGTAAAATAAGAAGAAGGAAAAAAATCGCGGGGAAAATAAGAATTGTAAATTTGAAAAAAAAAGATACCGCCCTGGGATTTCGTACTAGAGACCTGACAATTACCACTAGCAGGACCTAGCAATACAACCACTAGCATTTCATGCCTTAAACATGTATTTTTTCCTTTTCATTTCTTAGCCTCAAAATATGTAAATTGAATTGTAAAGTCGTATTCATTTGCGAATCTGCAGTCTGAGGCACACTAGGCTAATTTTTTTTCATATATTAAATTAATTTAGAAATACAAATATAATTTATAGAAAACACACAAAATTTAAAAAATTGCATGAAGACTTATAAAACATCATAAACGAATTAAATCTTGGACAATTTTGTATACAACATAATTATTTTATAAAAAAATGTTTTTTGAACTTATAGGATAATTTACTTAAATGGAAATATTTTCTAAAGTTACTTTGATATTTTAATTCATATAAAAATTATAAAAATATTTCATAATTTAATTTGATGGATTTTAAAATTAATAGGTGAGTATTTTTTTTTGGTTTATATATTTATTTATATGTATATTATTTATAATTACAATTTTTTGGTTTGATATTTATAGTTATAAAAAATCTGTTATAGACATGTAAATTGTAGCCCAGGAGCACGTTCTGTTATAGACATGAACTGTAACAATTATATTTACACATCAGAGTCCATTTGTCTGACAAAAAAAAACATGTGAGAGTCCATAGTTGGAGTAGCACACCCTCCTACATGTTTTACACGGGTAGCTTGTTCACGGGCGAAACTTTTTTTACGGATTAAAATTCTTGATTTATGTTACTTAATTCAAATATATCTTTATCTTTATCTTTATCTTTACCTAATATTAAAGGGAGGATTGTTTCTCCAGTTTTTTGGCTTTAAGGTGGGACCTAGATAATTTTCGTACGTCCCTGTTGTTTCCTCCTGCGGGAGTTTTCATGTTCTCCGGATTTGTTTCGGTCAAAAAGCAAATCACAGGACGCACAAGCCGCAATGGGCCGGCCCATTGGCGTACGACCAGAAAAAAAATTCCTCAAAAAAATACTACAATACTAGGAATCGAACACAGCAGCTAACGCTAGAGAGTTCACAATACTATCACTAGACTAAACAAGACAGGGTGATTAATTGGCCGCACGAAAATTTAAATTAAACTCACTTGCGCCAGATACTAAGACAAAAAGGTTTTTTTTAAGTGAATATATTTTAGAACATGAAATTTTTACAAAGTTGTTAACATTTTTTTAAATCGAACATTTTTTAAAAGAACAATATTTCTCTTTTTATTTTTTTTAAACCTGAGTATTTCTTAAAACACAAACAATTTTTTAAAAGTAGGAGGTCAGTTGTTGTGATTATTTTTCAAATTTGCAAACATTTTAAAAACCAAAATATTTTTTGAACTTTAATTTTGAAAAGGAAAATATTTTTTAAAACATAATTTTTTCATCTATACTTATTAATAAGACTTGGGGAATTTTTGAAATGTGCCCACTTAATGCATTGTTTTAGTTCAATTTATTAAACTAGGATATGAAAGGAATATTTTTATCCGTTGCGTCTTCATGTACAACCAGTCTTACTCAGCCCAGTGATTCTCAAAATGCATGATGAGTCCAACTAGATTTCATGGTCTATTTGACAAACTACTCAATTTACATGATGACACTGACATATATTATGTGTGCTTTTCTCTATTATATTAGCCAGATTATAAAAAATACTTTGTTCAATGCTTAGCCAGATTATAAAAAATACTTTGTTCAACGCTCTTATCTTCGCCGGACACGAAGGCGGCTCAACAATCCAGCTGTTGGACTATCCAACCTTGGTTAGTGACAACTGGTACCGTGACCACAGGCAATGAGGACGATAAAGATGACAAGCGGAAAACATGTGTCTCGTGTTATATTAAAATGGAGGATATGGATCTGAGAATGAGGTATTAGTCATGTTTATTATGTTATGGGCACAGCGGATAAGGGCGTGTGAGGACTGTTTTCTCCCGTTGCAACACACGGACATGTTGCCTAGTAAAACTTATATACGCTTATGCATCAACAACTGAACTCTGGGCTGGTGGGTAGCCGCGCACGTCAGTTAGACCGCGGTCACTGATACGGCGGTACGAATCCCTCTGCGCCATATTTTTCATTCTAACCAAATTTGGGATGTTTCACTATTAAGTCAGACCCATCAGTGCCACACGCCTAACAGGTGCCTTTTCGTGAGAAAAAAAAGTAAAAATTGACAAGTGATACCCATCAGTTCCACGTGTCTAACAGGTGCCTTTTCATGAGAAAATAAAAAAATTCGAGGGCGTTTCTATAAAAGGAGCACGCCACACGCCTGGCCTTCACTATGCAGTCACTTACAGCGGGCCCTATGCCATGATGTCATGCCTCATCAGGGTTGCGGTCATATACAAACGAGATTTGCACCATATTTGCACGTCCAAGCTAAATTTTTGCACCACTTTAATGTATCCTACATGTTCTAGCACTAAAGTGACCGTTTACGCCAAGTTCTAGCATCATTGGTGTAATTGACTCGAAAAAATAACATGGCACATAGTTTGTGCAGCAATGAAGTTTTGATTTACGTAAAGCATGTAATACGTTTTCCGGCTTGAGTCACAGCTCCCATACTCCACTGCCCCCATGCTCGAGTCCGGCCTACAGTGAGGAGACCGGAGCCAGAGAGGGGCGGGCGAGCGCGAAGCGAGTGGGCGGCGGCGAGCGGTGGATGGCGATGGCGGGCGGCGGGGGACTGAACCGGTCCTCATCGCGGGGGCAGCTGCCGCCGCAGGAGCTCCTCGACGATCTCTGCAGGTGCGTAGCCCTAACCCATCCCCCGATCCCCATCTCCGCAACTCCATCCGACCCAAATCGAATCCAATCCAATCCAATCTCGTGCCGCAGCCGGTTCGTGCTGAACGTGCCCAAGGAGGACCTGGAGTCGTTCGAGCGGATCCTGTTCCTGCTGGAGCAGGCGCACTGGTTCTACGAGGACAACTCCGTGGAGCACAACCCCTCCCTCAAGTCCCTCTCCTTCAAGGACTTCACCTCCCTAAGTAAGATAAAGATCGCCCCTTTCCCCTTTAAATCTACTCCTATCTCGTCACGGTCCGGGACTCTGAGCCCCGTCGAGGATGATGATTCTTGGCGGATTCGTCGCTGACCCCGACATTGTCGCCGTCCTGGTCGCCGTCGTCCTTGTGTGTGCAGTGTTCAACAGCTGCGCCGCTCTCAGGCCCTACCGCGCGCACCTCGACGACATCTACAAGGACTTCACGCACTACAAGTTCCGGGTCCCCGTCTCCGGCGCCATCATCCTCGATGACAACTATGACAGGGTAATTCTTTGTTCACTCTGTCTTTTACACCCATCCGAGAGCATGTTACTGCATCCCTAGATGTGGTTTAGGAAGTAGGAGCAGGCTGCTAGGTCGGAACATCAACAGATGTGCTAAAGATTGGAATTTGGAGATAAGCAGCGCGTCTGATATCAGTTGCCCTGCTCGAAAGGATGCAATTTAAATCCTAGCATGTGCTACCTGTTAGCCTCTTATAGACGAACCACTTAATTTTCTCAATTTGCATATAGTTTCACACTATGTTATGCAATAGCCCTCAATTTCCTCAGGAATTTTGTTGAATCTCAAGGTTTGCTGACTTCTCCCTTTTTCTCTGCAGTGCTTACTTGTGAAAGGATGGAAGTCTAGTGCCAGCTGGAGTTTCCCCCGTGGAAAGAGGAGCAAAGATGAAGAGGATCATACTTGTGCAGTTAGAGAAGTAAATTTCTGGGCTTGATCCACGCTGCGCTTTACAGTTTCCATCAAACATTCTGCGCTTGTAGGGAAGCAATACTATTTGTTGATATTGCTGGGCAGTTATTTTCTGGTTTGCTGAACATGGAAGTTCTCTTTTTTTTACAGATTAGTTTCCTAACAATTCAAATTTCAAAGCCCTAGATATTCTATGCACCCCAACTCATCGCATTCTTGAGTTAACGCCTGCATCCGTTCTCTACATATGGGCGTCTTCTTATGCCAAAAATGGACCACATCAATTTTCCTTTTGGCAATGTGTCACTGTCACAATGTCAAAGATAACAAGTGAATCCCCAATTTGTAGCATATTTACAGAAATAAAAGTCTCATGTTTCAGCTATTATTTCATTCTTAGATGTGTTCTTTGCTAGGTGGGATATCAAGCTCTCTAGTCGTCTATACTGTTTTCCTCGACCGAGAATGAGGCAATTTAGCACCAATTAGCTGTATTTATGCCCATTAGTTCTCTGCATAAATTACTTGAAGATCTGAAGTCATATTTTTTTCTTTTGTCCAATTACGAGCTCGTCCTGTCCATGTTTTACACTTCGCGGCTTTTCATTTCATAACCAATTTTACCTAATGGACATTTATTTGCATAACTATGCAGGTTCTGGAGGAGACTGGGTGTGATGTTTCTAAGCTGTTGAAAATGGATGACCACATTGAAGTTTCAATTGGACAACAGAGAGTTCGACTCTATATTATTACGGGTGTTAAGGAAGATACTGTTTTTGCTCCTCAAACTAAGAAAGAAATCAGTGTATGCAAATTCTCAAATCTTTCCTTATCTTTCTTTTCGTTAAAACATTTTTTTCCGCACCTATCAACATCATGTTATGAAGATATGGCATGGTATTGGTATGCATGTCATGGTTCCTTGATCGGTAGTCTTCAATTGTTGTTAGTACTGTATATGTAGTAATAGTTTCTCCTTTCTGAATAACATATTGTAATTGAATGGTCCTGATGTTTTGCAACAATGCATCCCAGCTGAGAAGTGGCACTGTGTAGATAAGTGTTACTATTTTTGTAACCGCTGACACATGCCCAGACTCTTTGCAATTTCACACATGTTTTTCTAATCAGCACATTGCATCCCCACATGTTCTTATTTCCTTGGTTTGAACATTACCACATGACCAAACTGCTTGCAAATTTCTTATTACCCCGTATACGTTGTGTTAGTAATTTTTGTGTTTGCTCGAGCTTCAAAGCTATTGTATTTGCATTGTTTGGTTTTTATTTACTATTCTCTTTCTTCTTTAAACCTTTTTTTTGGTAAATGAGTGAAATGGCCACTGCTAACCTTTTCTCTCTGCGAATATGGCAGGAGATCTCATGGCACAGAATTGATGATCTTCTACCTGCTAGTGATGATGCAATATCTCGTGGAGTGAATGGGATGAAGCTTTATATGGTTGCACCATTTTTGATGTCAGTACTTCTTTACACTATTTTTTATATCTTCCTTTGTGCAGAAGTTGTTATATGCATTGCTCCCATGGTGGCTGTTAAACTCTTAGCATGTTCTATTGGTTCTGCTTCTTAAATGTATTTTGTTGGTTCCACATTATTTGGCGCCTTACGGTTTTGCTTGTCCCAGGGGTCTAAAATCATGGATAGGCACACATCGGTCCCAAGTATATCAGAAGTCAGATACATCTGCTAGAGGTTTCTTCTGCTCCCTCTTATGCCCATTGTGGTCATTGGCCTAGATAAAGACATTCCTGAGTACCCACGAATTAATTCTGTATTAACTGTTTTGCTTCAAATTTACCAAGCCCTGTTCTCTAAAGTATAAAGTGAATCCACAGATGTCTTTCCAAAGTGAACCAAAGCTAATACACAAGTATAACATATTCGAGGGCAATACTATATTCACGAGCAACTTGTGGTGCTTGATATATACCCATGGTGAACCTGTTGTGACATGTACTGCTCTCTTACATTGCTGTGAACCCTGAGGTAACATCTACAGTAACATCACTGTGCAGGTACTGTGTGGAAAGCGAAGAATCCCTCGGGTGTCTTTGTGCCTGTCGAGAACCCTGTTATTACTAGAGCAGGATCTGACACACAGAACCCTGTAATTACTAGAGCAGGATCTGGCACGCAGCACGTCGACAACCGCCCTGGCAAAAGCTTCAGAAGCTTCAGATTCGATACGGCCAGTATCCTGCAGTCCATGGAAGCTTCCTTTCTGCATACCTAGGATCCTCACAGATCATCAACTCCTGTACCCCTGATGTGTATAGACTATGGAAAGCCGTTGTCCCTCATTGTTAACTGGAATCCTTGACGCCACGGCATTTCGTCTTCCCCATCTCCTCCTGTTGGTATCTGTAATCTAGAACACGACAATTGTCACATCTTTCTTGAGTTGTTATAACGTCATCATGTCTTTCGTACACTTAAGTTCTCGCTTTTGCTTTAGGGAATATATGTGTCTGAAATTGTTTGCATGGTAACACTGGCTAGTGCAGGAAGAATTCATGTGTGCTATGGCCCTTTTCTTAGCATGTGGGTCATATATTAACCAGCTTTCTAATCGGTCGGATGCTGAATAAGACAGTCCTTTTTTGGCTTATTACAAGCCTCTGCACAAATGGCTTAAGGACCAGTTCTTTTTTGAGCCTATTTGGTTAAGGTGTACGTACACAGCTTTCATATTCTCTTGCAACGTCACCTCTCTTGTGCCACTCTCCTTGTAACAAACATAGGAATACATACAAGTGAACTGCAGGAACGGCATAGGTGAAAACACATTGATTTTTGGAGCTAGCAGTACATAAATCAATGAATCACATCACTACAGGAATAAATCATAACACTTGCAGTTCTTCGGTTACCACATGATGAGCTTTCTTTGCAGCTATTTCCTATCACAAATGCAGCAAGAAACAGTGAAAAGTACGACAACAAAAAAGTTGTAGCAACAAGAGGCAAGTCTTGTAGCACCCATGAACTAACTCAACATGGATCAAACATAGGTTTTAGTAATTCAACAAGAAGGCTTCAAATCAGCATTCACCGCAACACACCGATATCACTAATTCAACATTGAATCGAACACAAGTTTGCTAATAACTTGCAGCATTACGCAGGTGAAGTAGGCATTGTCTGATCAAAAGAACAAGGAGTCCAGAACTCTACTAGCCAACACGAAAGAAGTACCACCATGACCGAAAATGTACTTGCTATAGGGTTTAGGGATAGGGAACTCGGTAAGATGGCAGTATGGCATATCAATCAATTGCCATTATTTGCACGGACAATATGGACTTCCATGGCGCTCCTTTTGTTGGTCAACAGCCCAAAGGGGCAGATATCGTCCATCTTCAGATCATTGTCTTTGACAAACTTCTTCCATCCACTTACAACTCGATAATTCTCATGTGAACTGCTAAACTTCCCCTTCCATTTCTTCCCAAGTAGCTGGAAATGGACGACTCGCTCATCTCCAAGATATTGCTCGGGGACAATCTATTCCAGATTTCAACACATTAATATTGTGTGTGTGTGTGTGTGTGTAAACTGAGGTATGACTGGTTATGAATGCATAAATCCTGATCAAGAATACTGTAGTGTTTTCATCAATAAAGAGAAGTACGTAAGTTTCAACAGACTTAAACGTTCATGATCGAAGATACAACAAAATATGGAGGGAGCCACTCACCAGGATGAATCCTTTATGAACATTGGTCTTCCCCATCAAAGCAATAAAGATGGGAATGTCAGAGTCTTCCCTGCCATTGTCGTCAGTACTTCTCTACACTTTTTTTGTATGTTCCTTTGTGCAGAAGTTGTTTATAAGCATTACTCCAATGGTGGTTGTTAAAATCTTAGCATGTTCGAGTTCTTGTGTCTCAGGGGTCTAAATTTATTTTGGTGGTTCCACATTATTTGGCGCCTTACAGTTTATCTTGTGTCCCAGGGATCTAAAAGCATGGACAGGGACACATCGGCCCAGTATATCAGAAGTCAGATACATCCGCTAGAGGTTTCTTCTGCTCCCTCTTATGCCCATTGTGGTCATTGGCTAAGATAAAAACATTCCTGAGTAGTCACGAACTAATTCTGTGTTAACTGTTTTGCTTCAATTTACCAAATCATGTTCTCTCAAGTCGAAACTCGATCCACAGATGTCTTTTAAAAGTGAACAAAATGCTAGCTAATACAAAAATATATAACATGCTCGAGCCCGGAGAATTATATTCGGGAGCAACATTTCGTATTCGATATATACCCATGTTGCACCTGTTGGGACATGTACTCCTTTCTTACATGCTTGTGAACCTTTTGATAACATCTACGGTAACATCACTGCAAGGTACTGTGTGGAAAGCGAAGAATCCCTCGGGTGTTTTCGTGCCTGTCGAGAACCCTGTTATTACTAGAGCAGGATCTGACATGCAGCACATCGACAACCGCCCTGGCAAAAGCTTCAGAAGCTTCAGATTTGATACAGCTAGTATTCCGCAGTCCATGGAAGCTTCCTTTCTGCGTACCTAGGATCCTGACAGATCATTCAACTCCTGTAGCCCTGATGTGTATTGACTATGGAATGGCGTCGTCCCTCATTGTTAACTGGAATGCACAACGCCATGATGTTTCACCTCCCCATGTCGTGCTCAGTTGGCATGTGTAATGTGGAACGCAACAATTGTTACATCTTTCTTCAGTTGTTATAAATGTCATGTCTTTCGCACACTTAAGTTCTAGCTTTTGCTTTAGGGGATATATGCAATGTCTGAAATTGCTCGTATGGTAACACTTGTTACTGCACTTAAGTTCTAGCTTGCGCGCTATGGTCCTTTTTTTTTAAAGTATGTGGTCGTTCTAATCGGCGTTAGCTGAATAGGAGTCGGGCGTTTTGGCTTAAGCCTCTCAATAAAGGGAATGATAAGGGCCACCTCTTTTGGGCCTAATTTTTTGTATATAAGGTGTGTACATAAATGAATACACATGGATTTTTGGAGGTGCATAAATCCATGAATCACATCACTACATGAATAAATCATAATACTAACAATTCTTCTGTTACCACATGATGCTCTCAATCTTTGCAGTTATTTTCTACCACCAATGTAGCAAGAAACAGTCATAGCAACAAGAGGCAAGTCTGGTAGAGCCCATGAACTAATTCAACATGGATCAAACATGAGTTTTAGTAATTCAACAAGACGCTTCAAACCAATATTCACTGTGACACACCGACATCACTAATTCAACACAGGAGAATCATCTGATCAAAACAACGAGAAGTCCAGGACTCTACTAGCCAACATGAAAGAAGTACCACCATGACCAAAAATGTACTTGCTTTAGGGTTTAGGGATAGGGAACTCGGCAAGATGGCAGTATGGCATGTCAATCAATTGCCATTTTTTGCACGGATAATATGGACTTCCATGGTGCTCCTTTGGTTGGTCAACAGCTCAAAAAGGCAGATATCATCCATCTTCAGATCATTGTCTTCGACAAATTTCTTCCATCCAGCTACAACTCGATAATCCTCACGCGAACTGCTAAACTTCGCCTTCAATTTTTTCCCAAGTAGTTGGAAGCAGACGACTTGCTCATCTCCGAGATATTGCTCGGCATACTTGTCAGGGACAGTCTATTACAGATTACAACACAAGAGTTAATAGGTCACCAGCAAATTAATATCACGTGTGAGGCCAGGGAGTCCCCCCTTTTTGAAAAAAAAAACGTGTGTAAACTGAGGTATGACCGGTAATGAATACTATACATCATGATCAAGAATACTGTAGTGTTTTAATCAATAAAGAGAAGCAAGTTTCAACAGACTTAAACGTTAAAAGAAAATAGGAGGGGAGCGACTCACCAGGATGAATCCTTTATGAACGTTGGTCTTGACCATCAAAGCAACAAAGATGGGTATGTCTGAGTCTTCCCCTCCGCTGTCTGAGCGGATAGACTGGACCTTCTCCTTCACCTGCTGCTCCTGAGCAGAGGTTAGTCTGGTTTTACTCGTGGTAATATATCCATCCTTCAACTGCTGCTTCTGAGCTGAGGTTAGATTGGCTTTTTTTTTCTAGAAGCACGCCTGTAACTGCGTGCATTCTGGACATGATCTTCTGAGGAGAAAGAAGCTGCTGACAAGCCATCTCCTTCTCCTGTGCAAGTACAAAAAAACTAGTAAATACTATAGCTGCAAAAAATTGATGTGCGTGTGTTCTTTTTTACAAGGGAGGGAATATGTTTTGTACTCTTATCATACCAGCTAATGATTCAGAGGAGGAAGAACTATTCTGCACTGTCCTGTTACCCTGACTTGACTCAACCGACTGAGGCTCTGTATGTGTTTCCAAAGTTGGTGGTGGCTGCATCTGCAAACAGTTCATAGTTCTCTCGAAGCCGGGGGGCTGCATTGCCATGCTCTGGGGATCAACATGGGAGCAGCTCCCGACTTCAGTAGTCTCTGTGGGAAGATGCGGATGAACCTGAGAATGGCTCACGGCCTGAGCAGGTGATTGCATTTGCATGGCCTGATGATGATGATGATCAACATGAAACTGAGTAGGCGACGGCGTTAGCATGAGCTGAGGAGAGCGGTCCATGGTTTTAGCAGTTTGCATCGGCTCACGAAGAAAAAGAAGGAGGTCAGCGGCGGCTTCAGTACGCGGCGTTTCCATGGTCTGAGGATGACCAGAAGAATGTTCGTTCACGGTTTCAGCAGCAACACCGGTGCGCCTTTCGAGCGCGCGGGGCGGGAATGGATCGACGACGGATAGAGCTTTCTCGCAGCCACGCCGGTCAAAGATCATGACATTGAACTGAGAGTTCCCCTTGTATCTGAAGATTATGGTGTCACCCATCTGTAGGCTGAACTTCTTGACGAAGGTCCCCCATCCCGTTGTAAGCACAAGCTGCTGTTCTTGGTTTCTGGCAACCTTAATTATGTAACTACATCCATTTTTTGTTTCTAGTTTAATCTCTTCTGGCATCTCTCCCTTCAAACGCTGAACAAATTCTTTCGCGATGATCTGCAGAAAAAAGTTTTAGAAGACTATTGCTTGTTTGCAAGGGCAGTTTGTAAACAGGATATACATTTGTATCAAACTATGCATGATGTGTATGTCTCTAAAGCAAAACACAGCTACACACATGAGAATATAAATTACCATCTCATCTTGAAAATCACCCATAATGCGCTTCAACAAGTATTTTTTTTTCATCATCCAAGTTCATATAGTGATATTCATCCCAGCTTTTGCACCTTCCACAAAGAGCATCCATCCTTTTAGCAGACCTGCAGTGCAAAGACCATTTGGTGTGAAATTTGGTCCGGTCCTATATATGAAAGAAAATCATGTATGATAAAGGCTAGTACTTCACCCGCTTTCATGTGCCTGGTTGCGTCTTTCTTGGACTTGAGGTAGAAAAGGATCAATAACGACCGATGATGCTTCCTCACGGCCATGCTTATCAAAGATTATGATGCTAAACAGAGAGTTTCCATTGCTTGTGAATAGTAAGGAATCACCAATCTCTAGATTGAAGTTTCCAACAAATTGTTCCCAACCCATAGTAAAAACACGCTTCTCTTGGTACTTGGCAACATTGATTGTGTAACTATAACCATTTCTGGTTTCTAGCCTGATCTCATCCGGGATCTCCCCTTTGAGACGTCCGACAAATTCTTCTGGGATTATCTGCAGAAAGAAATTCAAGAAATAGATATGTAAGAGGATAGATCCACATAAAGACACTCAAAATAAAAATACTAAAAGCACACCAAAACAAGGAAAGTGGGTGTGGATCGGATCCCCCTGTTTTGCAACGGGAATGTTTGAAGGAAATTTGTGCAAGCCAAAAGACGTAGCTAAATGTGCAATGGTGATGATGCTTGTGCCAGGTGGCGCCAATTTGAGCGCCAAATCTAAAACTTAAATAGACAAAAAGTTGCAAATTTGTAGTACATGAAGTATGGAACAGTATGTGAGTTCTCGCCCTTAGTTATTGACTACTATATACTAGGCAGAATTAGAAGTAGTAGTAGTAGAAATTAAGTAGAGACATCAAGGATCTCCAGAACAAAACATAAAGAATCGGAGTTGGACTGCGTCTAACAATAGGTATTGCTTACCATATAGTGTTTGAAATCACCCATCATAGGCACCAAGAAATGTTTGTTCTCATCATCCTGATTCCTGTAGACTGTAGTGATGTTCATCCCGCAGTATGCATCTTTCACAAGACGAGTTTATCTTCTCCTGCAGATCAAAAAGTGGAAGATGACATGAACCAACCGGGGCTGGGCCGGGGGAAGAGAGAGCTGCAGCAGCAGACGAACCAATCAACGGAGGACGGCCGGCCGGTGTGCGTCCGAGGAGAAGTCCAAGATCAAACCATATATGGCCAGGAAGGATCACAGTGAGACACAGGCAAACAGCGCTTACGATCACACCGGAAGTTCAAGCACCAGAACTCTTCGTCTTATAGTACTAACACAGAGGAAGGACGGTGAATGCAAAAAGTTTTACATCCATGTGAACACGAACAAGATTGCAAAGGACTAAAAACGGCCGTCTAGGGACTCCACCATCGAGCCTTCAATGGCGCGACTCTCGAGCTGACTGACTCACGTAATGCATGCATGCGCTCAACTAATCTAACCTAAACACCGACCTAAAAAATAAATAAAAAAATCTCCGTTCACACCAGGTTCATTAGGTTCGTAGAATTATTGGAGGATTTTCGTAGGATTTTTTCCTAAGTATTTTTTTGAGAAAACTTTCAACCTGTTCATCGTCAATCATAGCAGTATAAAGAATATCATAAATAATAAAAATTACATACAGATCCGTAGACCACCTAGCAAGACTACAAGCATTGATCGAAGCGAACCGAAGGCGCACCGCCATCATCATCCCTCCCTCGCTGGAGCCGGGCAAAACTTGTTGTAGTAGATAGCCAGGAAGTCGTCGTGCTAGGAACCGATAGGACCAGTACACCAAAACAACAACCGTTGCCGATGAAGATAAGCGTAGAGCAGAAGGATCCAACTTAAAGACACATGGACATAGATGACCGAAGATCGTATCCAACCGCATTGAACAACGTTTGGTACTTCGTTTGGTGGCTAGGAAGGTTTTATCCAACATGGGAGGCAGCATATCTTCGAATCGGTCCACCACCTCCTTTGACATAAGCATAATGTTGGTCCTATATGACTCTACTATTGCAAATATGGTGACCTTTTTTCGTGAGACAATTGGTATTTGGTTGTGTGCATCTTAGTTATGCAGAGGCTGGGTATTATTCATCATGCTTTGTAATTTTTTGATGCTACATTTTGAGTTAATAAAAGTGCTATTTATCGAAAAAAAAATACGCAAATTGTTTAGCAAGTTGTTGCTAGTGAGGGTCTCTTCTGCCATTTAGGTTGCGGGATTCCTAATGAATACATGCTTAGCCATGGTTTTTCTTTTCTTTAAAAAAGCTAACTCGGTAGTCAGCTGGTTGCAAAAAGACCCCTGTAAATACCAAGGCATCTCTAACAGATCCCCTATCCGTTAGAGAAGGATACAACTGATTATCTTTAAAGTAGGATAATTATCCCCTCCAACGGTGGCCGGTCCAATCCTCTATATTTAGAGGAGAACAATTTTTTCCTCATTCTTTTATTCTAGATGCATACATTTCAGGCAATTACAAAATGTATTATCAATCATTTGAATATTTCAAAGTAAACACTCACAACATATAAACCACAAACACACATATAGTTGCACGGATCAATCAATTAAAACATGCAAATAGTTCATCCAAAAGGCATCACACAAATCAAGTTTGATCCAAAATCACGACAACATAGCATGTTTATGTTGCGGATCGAGCCCAACCAAAGACAACAACATGAACTCAAACACCGTCGCTACCAAAGAAATCATGACCACCTACAAATTCCAAAATCACCACAACATAGATTGTTTTATGTTGCGGATCGAGCCCAAACAAAGGCATGCTCAAAGCATAACAGAAAGCAAACCATCTTCATCTTGGGAATAGTTGTGAGTCCTTGCTCTTGATGGTGGCTTCACTGTTTATTGTGTCTCCATGGGATCACCAACTTCCTCGGCCTCGTCCTCCTCATCGACCTCGGCATCCTCTTTGCCGTCTTGATGATTGAACACTGGGTCATAGTTAAGATCTTCAATCCCAAGCATATGTGGCTCCTCAAGATGACACGAATTTAGCCATGTTCATCTCCACACTATGACAACAACAACAATCGTCAACACCCTACGTTCGCAGCGGCCAAAATGCAAAGACAATATTTTTTCCTTGATGGCATTTCATCGACCACTGGCCACAACCCTTGTTGTCGGCAGTGGCGGCCGGACGCACCAGAGGAGTGGCCGTAGGGTTACCGGAGACAGGGTACCAGGCACCGGATCACTAGTAGAAAAGGGCCCATTTGTCCTGGTTCCAGAGGCCCATTTGTCCTGGATCCGGAACCGGGACTAAAGGGTCGGTACTAAAGCCCAATACCTTTAGTCCCGGTTTGCCTACGAACCGGGACAGATGGGGCTCCACGTGGCCGTTGCGGCTTGCCTAGGTAGGAGGGCCTTTTGTCCCGGTTGGCAGCATCAACCGGGACCAAAAGGCTTCCAGGCGTCAGCAGTTCAGGGGCTGGGGTTTTTGTTTTTTTTGAAGGGAGGGGGGGAGGTTTGGGGGTTTTGTAGGGTTAATTTAGGGGTTTCATATATTGTGTTAGCTAGCTAATAGAGAGAAGTGTCCTCTCTTATCTCCGTGTTTGGTCGACGCTACGTACTATACATATAGAAAGGACTCGACATGCTAGCTAGTAAGCAAATGAAGGAAACCTAAGTACAGAAGATCGTCATGAACATATACAGAGAGAACTGATCGACCTCTCCTTCTCCGAGAGATTGGTCAAACAACAAGTTTTCGTATATCTATCCGACGCTACTGGCTACATATATACAATATAAGATCTCTTACAATCCCCTAACATCTGAACTCAAGTTCCACATGGTATTCTCCGGTTCTATTGATGACGTGGTCAAGAAAGAATTCCGCCAATTCCTCTTGAATTGCTCGTATGCAATCTTGTGGCAGGAGTTCATTCCGCATCTGCCACATCTAATTTGAAGAAGGGGTCAATACATCTATATGAATGAAAGTCAACACAAATGATGGTAATAAAATGAAATTGTGAATATTATTGCTTACACACTTCAAATTGTCTTTTAGAGTAGCCCCGCTTATTCTTGGCCATCGCCTTGTAGATGAACTCGCAAACATAGTATCCACAATAATCATTCCTGGGTTCCTACCACAAGCACTTTACGAGAAATAGAGGTCAATCAAACTGATAATGAATCATTATAAATGGTATTGATGAAAGTAGTTAGAATCAACGGGAGATGCACAGAACTAGCTAGCTAGTAGTACTTACTTTTGGGTGTGTAAATCACAGCTCCCCCGGCAGTCTCAGAGCCTGCGAGACAAAGAAACTAATTACTTGATATTAGGAAATGAACAAAGTTGCCGATATGGTGCGATAATGATTGATTGAACTTACTTCTCGAGCATTTTAGTCATGGTCGCATACTCCTCGGGATCTTTTTGTCTCGAGTCTAAGACGGTTACTAGTCCCTGCTCAAGCTTAATCTCTAGGAGAATAAAGTGGAAGCTGCGCACACATGCATAAATCATCAATTACATTACTATAACCTCGAGTAATAAGGGAAACCGAATATGCACAAGACAATAACACTCACTTCAAGTTGTAAGGAAAGAGTATTTTATCTTCGTTTTGATTTTGAAGCAACGATCGTAGCAAGTTGGCGTCGGTTTGTTTGGCATCATATTTAATCGTCCATTCATCTATGAGATTTATGTTAATGAACCCAATATCATAGATTTCTGCCTTTCTGCATTCGACTATCTTCAATCTGCATAATATAGTGAGGACAATTATATATACATGCAATGAAAGAGCTGAGCTATATATAAAGACTTAATTACAGAAGTAGTACTTGCAGACAATAGCAAGTGACGATTATTTTATCGAGGGCCTTTTGATTGAAAAATTACAAGAACTCCTCAAATGGAACAGACAACATATCAATTCCAACGAGGTCATGCTCCTCTTTAACTCTCAGCGTCAAAGTATCCTTCCCAGACTCGCTGCAGGTTTTCATGTACCACTCACGGAATCTTCGCATCATCGTTGTTAGAGGAGGATGACCAGGTTTGACGGGAGGCTTCCAGTGCCGGTATTTGAAATCGTCCACCTCCGTTGTATCAAAATGTGCATCGTCGGGCAGGCAATCTCCGGGATTGGTACCAGGCACCATCCTCGGATGATTAGCGACGATATCGCTAGACACCTTGAGCGGGGGGCACGATTGGTTCACTTGTTTGCCGAGCTGGGGAATTTTTTCCCACTTCTTTGTTTTGCTAACCTTGGATCACTGCAAGTACTTCCCGACCGCTCTACTTCGATATATGACCTTTCAATAATGCGCTCATAGTTGGTTTGCGGCGTAGACGGTGGTGGTCGCTTCAAAGCATCCAAAGTGCGCTTCAATTTCACCAGATCTATCTTCTCCTCCAGAGGTGGATGTTTATTTGCAAAAAAGTCCTTCACATAGGCTTGACAGATCTCTGTGTTTTCCTCCTCGATCATCTCGTATGGCAACTTCTCTAGAGGCTTGAGAGATGGATCGAATCTGTATTGCCTCCCGCCTCTGGCTGTACTGCTACACGCCGGAGCAGCCAGAGCGGCTGCGGCTGTCTTATTTCGTTTCTTACAAGGCGAAGAATAAGGAGGCGGAGTGCTACGACGTGCCGGAGTAGCCGGAGCGGCGACGGCTGTCTTCCACTGTTACTGACGAGGCAGAGGAAGAGGTGGGCTGCTCGGACGCGCCGGCGCAGGCGGAGAAGGAGGCAGAGTGCCGCCACGCGCCGGAGCAGCCAGAGAAGGAGGCGGAGTGCCTTGATCACTCGCCGATGGAGGAGGAGGTGGAGTGCCCTGATTCGCTGGAGGAGGAGGAGGCGGAGGCGTCCAGTTCGGAAGGTTGATGAGCTCCTTCCGCCATAGACATGGAGTCTTCAGAGCAAGACCCAGCTGAGTCTCCCCTTCGCTGGTAGGGTGGTCAAGCTCAGGTCCTCAAATCCCTCCATTATTTCATCGACTATCACAACAACATAGCCTTGTGGAATCGGAAGGCAGTGAAAAGTTGCGCCGGGTTCAGGAGGTGCAACAGAGCCGACAGCCGCCTTGACTTTGAGGTGCTGCCATTGCACCATAAGGTGGCAATCACAAGCCTCCGTGATAGCATCCACGGGGTAGCTGGGAGCCATGAAGTCAGGCTGCTGAAGGAGCTCGGTGGAAGCCACACGGCTTCTCCGATGAGATGGCGGGGTAGCTTCTGGGGTAGCTCCGACGGGTCGCTAGCCGTGAACTGCTTGTTCCTTTAGCGCTCGTACCCTTGCATTCAGCTTCTGCAGTTTGGTCTGCTCCACTTTCCTCTTCCTATCCCGGGTTTTGTAACCGCCTGCGTCGGGAAACCCAACCTTCCATGCAACGGAGTCTGTCGTGCCTCATGTCCGTCCAGGGTGCTCAGGATTGCCGAGGGCCTGCGTGAGCTCGTCATTCTCTCTGTCGGGAACGAACGTCCCTTGCTGCGCTGCGGTGATATACTTCTGAAGCTTCTTGACGGGTATTTCCAGTTGCTGGTCCGTCCAACGACACTTCCCTGTTTCAGGGTCCAAGGTTCCCCCAACCCCGAAGAACCAAGTCCTTGAACGATCTGGCCAGTTCAATGTCTTTGGTTTGACCCCTTTATCAAGCAGGTCATTCTCAGCCTTGTCCCACAACGGTCGGGCTTTGAGGTGGCCACCTGACCCCGTGTGATGGTGATGCTCCTTCTTTGCAGCATTTATCTTGTTTGTCGCTGACATCTTCTACTCTTCTCTGATGTCTTGTGGGCCACAAATACGGGCCAGTGATCTCTTATCTTCTCAAATCAGTTGGTGAATTATGGAGTCTTCCCTTTGTCGACAAACATTGATTTCAACTCATTCTTCCACCTCCTAAATAGATCTGCCATCTTCTTAAGAGCATGAGCCTTGACCAATGGCTCTATAACTGGCTTATCCGGATCCTCCTCTGGCGGTAGGGTGAAATTTTACTTCAGCACGGTCCAAAGATCATCTTTCTGTCTATCGTTGACATAAGACACTTGAGGGTCTTCACTCTTAGGCTTATTCCATTGGTGGATGCTAATTGGGATCATGTCCCTAACAAGAACCCCGCACTGAGCAGAAAATGCTTCCTTGGTCCGGCTGGGTTCAATCGGTTGGCCATCGCCCTTGATTGCTGTGATCGTGAACCTTTCATCCTGGCGCAACTTTTTCTTCGGGCCTCGTCTCGTTACCGAAGTTTGTCTCGATCTTGAGGGCTAGAAAAGTAGAAAGAAGAGAGTTAATATGTGTACATACCAAAACAATTAATGCATCAATTAGCTAGTCAGCACATGCTTAATTAATATATATACCTCACCGAATTTTGCAACAACTCCTTCCTCCGTTCGTTCACCGGACTGCCATCACGGTTTCCTTCTTCCACCGGCATTCCGTCACCGGAACCATCATAATCATGTCCTTCCACCTCCATTGTTCGATCACCGGAGCCTGCTTCACCCTCTCCTTCCAGACCATCAGTGTCGTTGAGATACGACAAGACATCACCTCCGCCAAGGATTATGTCCCCCAACAACTGTCCTGCTTCGATGTCTCGGTGCTCCATAGTTTCTGCAAATATTACAACATGGCAATTAATATACAAACATGACACATGGATATATTAGTGGCAAACATAGACCTAGCTAGCTAATCACAACAAGGAATCATAATAGTGGCCTCGACGCTTCTACGGTTTGGGGTGGGCTCGACAATGCTTCTAGGGTTTGGGGTGGCCTCGACGACAACGCTCTTTTAACTTGGTAAATTTGGGTGCCTCGGCAATGCTTCTAGGGTTTGGGGTGGCCTCGGCAACGCTTCTAGGGTTTGGGATGGTCTCGACAACAATGCTCTTTTAACTTGGTAAATTTGAGTGGCCTCGACAACGCTTCTAGGGTTTGGGACGGACTGCCTCTCTCATGAATGTCCGACTTCCGGACCGACAATGGATTTAACAAAATGGCGCCATTCTGGATGTGCAAAAAATGGTCCATATTTTTCCTGATCTCATCTACCCTTCTATATGTCACATTGTGTAGTGTCAAAGAATTCAAGAAAATCATGGCTTCATCATTAGCCGGAAATGACAGGCGCATAATGGTACGAAGCTCTTCAAAGTTGTTTTGGAACGGAGTTCCCGATAGAATAATTCGCTTTTTGGTACAAAGTTCAGCAAGAGCCTTCCGAATATCGCTATTGGAAGGCCTTTGCTGAAATTCGTACCAAAAGGCGAATTATTCTATTAGGAACTCCATCCCAAAACAACTTTGAAGAGCTTCGTAGCATCATATGCCTGTTACTTCCGGCAAATGATGAAGCCATGGATTTCTTCAATACTTTGACAGACAACGTGACATATAGAAGAATATATATATATATATATGTATATATATACATAAACACTATTCTGATCACGGGATCAGAATAATATTCTGATCACAACCTGAACTTCCCATATAACGCGCCTGAACTTCCCTGTGTATGAACCCGACCTTCGGGCTATCTTCGCAACCGTGGCTTCCCCCGCGAATTATTCCGGTCGGTAGTGTTGTCTGGGATGTGACTGTAATCCAGATACTCATACCTGCATCTAAATCCTCGTTTTGATTCGTAATTTTGCATTTTGGTGGATTCACTCTCGGGGCGGATGAACTCGTGTCTGTTTATAAGTTTAATGCATTCACTGGATGTTCTGGAACCTCCAACATGATGGTAATTTGGTTTAAGTACGAGTTTCATGGGCAATTTGTCATTAATTTCAACGGATTTGATTTCAGGCTCTGTGTTCTTCGTCCGCGGGAGTGGTTCCGCGGCTTCTGTGGATTTGTTATTTTTATTTGAATATAGAGGGCGGATTTGATTGCAGTAGTGAGATTGGACCGTTCATGCGTTGTTAATTCAATCGGGAAGGCGAATACACCCCTGAAATCGGGCGACTGGATCTCGTGTCGGCCCATGATGGTTTTCGGTTCTTTAATGAGACAGCTTGGTTGATTTATCGTTTTGATGTTAGGGCGCAGTAGGATATCGTTCGAGATCGCGGACTGAGAAGGTGTAGTCACCCAAGTGATTAAATCTGAAAAGCAAATTCGATAATGCGTTTTTTTAGTGACTCTACTGTCTGTGTTATAGAGTTGGACTTCTGCACCTTTTGTGCTTGAACTTCCCTCATTTTAATGCATGTTTTTTGGGTGATGCTGCAATACGATCTGTTCAGTTGGTGTTGTTATAAAAATTTTGTGTATGTTTTTTTGTTTTTCAGAGTACTCATATACGTAAATGTGGAGCTGGTCCATAGATACACAAATCATCCTTTTTATATTTATTCTGTCTTGGGGACTAGTTTTTTGGATCATCCACATTCTGTGGTAGTAATTGGACTTCTATGGTACCAGTGATTGAACTTCCTGATTTCCACATTGCAAGGTGGTGCAACATCGCGCTCTGTTTTTTTCTTTTTTTGTAATTTTCAATTTTCTAATTTGGGTTTTAGTTTGTTCTGTGGCAACTATGGGAGTATTCCCAAATATGCATGCATACCTTACTTTTTTTTGTAACATGTTTGCATACTTCAAATAGTGGTAGAACTTCAGTTTGTGTTTAACGTGAACTTACAAGATTTTTGCTTCTGTGTAATTTGTCTTCCTACATGTTCATTTGATGTTTTTTCAAAACGCCGAACTTCTGTGTTTTTACAACTTGAACTTACCTTTATTTAGAACATTTGATTAGTTAACTTACGGCTTGTGCATTTTGTTTCTTCGACACTAAACATTATTATTCCTCAGGTGCTTCTTTCTTGGTTTTTTATGTCACGGCAAAACTTTTCTTGAATGCAGGTTCGTCTTTTTGACATTGATATTCCAGGACAGATTACATTCCAGAAATCAAAAACCCTTAGTAGATTTCTTCTGCAATTTGTTGTAACTAGTGTGTAAGTGTGGAGATGGACCACAGGCACTATCTTCAGTAGGATCTGGGCTTCTTTTTTATTAATGGTTGAACTTCTGGTTTTGGAGATTGCACTCCACATTGGAAGGCGAAGGTGCATGATGCTCTATATTTTCTTTGTTTGATTTTCTTTGTAATTTTAATTCTCCAGATGTTTTTTAGACTTTTGTCTCGTGAGCAATCATGGGATTAGCCCAAGTATGGGCCGAGACAGGAACGAGTCGGAGCAGGCGACGACGCGGCGTGCCGCGTCGTCACATGCGGACGCGAGTCCGTCACATCCGTGACCCCACTATCTATCTTAGAGTTTTTAGGGTTTAGGGTGCGTGCGGTGGGGGTGGAAACAGAATAACCGCATTGCGTCCTATCAAATCCTAGCGCGTAGCAATGCGATAGCGCGAGGCCGAGCAGGGGGGGTTGGGACCCCCCTCCCCTCCCCCTGCGAGGCCGAGACAGGAATGAGCCGAAGCAGGCAACGACGCGGCGTGCCGCGTCGTCGCATGCAAAGGCGAGTCCGTCACATCCGTGACCCCACTGTCTATCTTAGGGTTTTTAGGGTTAGATATGAACTTCATCTGTTTTTGTACTTGAACTTCTTATTTTTGTTTCTTTATGGTTTATTTATTCTTATTCCTTTACTTCTTTTATTAGAGTACTTGAACTTCTGTTCTTTATTTTTTGAACCTCTTTTCTCTTGTTTTTTAGGGGCATATTTATGTATGTATGTTTCTTCCTTTAGTAGTGTATTTGCCATCTATTTTTGGTTTTGAGGATATCAGCTGTGCTATTTTGTGATCTTATCTCATTATAATAGATGCATTCAAATGGTGCATTTATTTATCTACACATGTATTTACTATTTTAGCTGTTGGGGGGTAAAACTGTAAATTCAGTGGCGCTGCAAGTCCCACGATAGAGAGGCATTAAGTGACCATCTCCCTCGCCACCACCTGTCAGAAAACTCCTCTCCCCTTGTCGCTCGCTCTTTCCCCCCTCTCCGTCGCTCCGCTGCCTTCCTCGCCTCCAACTCCCCCCGATTTCTCCACCCCTATCCCCTGCCCTCGTGCTGGAGTAACCGGCGCACGCCCCCGCTCCTATTTCTCCCCCACGCCCCGCTCTCTCTCTCGCCCAGCCTGCTCTCTTCTGCTCTGAAGCAAGGGCGGCAACTGCCTGCGCGGTTGCAAGGTGTGCGTGGCGTCATGGGGAGTGGAAGAACCGGCGCGGATTCGTGCGTGCGGGGGTCGTCTGGAGAGGTACAAGTGCTGCCCCCTCCTAATGCTTGCTTCTAGTTTCGCCAGATCTATCGAGTCCGCCTCCTGTGTGCTCTCGCGTCCGCGTCCTACCCCCTTTCTTCTGATGGTTTGGTGGGAGATTAGGTAGGGTTCTTGTGCATGTGGTGGGTGGATTCCGTTCCCCCGTGGTCAGATTTGTCTATGAGATGCTTTGTGTGTGCTATTTTATCCGTTCAGAGATGAGTGGATTTCATTTCCCCTTTGGTGATTTTCAACATTCAGATGCATGTAAGAGAGGGTGTGGTGTGATGGTTGATGGCAAATCTGATGTATATAATTGTCTTAGTATTGTTGATTTCGAAGTCTAGATTGTGTCTGTCACATGCTATTTAGTTTATGGATTCTTTCTTTGTTTGTGCTTGCCTATATGTGCTACTGTTCATGTTTTCATACTTGTTGATATGTTGTAGTTGTTTCATCCTAGGGTTTCATTTAGTTGTTTTTTGTATTTGTTGTATTATTTCCTACCTGCTAACTATATGCAATCAATCCCCTGTTTTTAGCAGGTTGTTCTAGTGTTTGGAGTTGCATTCATCAAGGCGGTTGTGTTTTCATGGCTTCAAAACCTTCTCCAGGTATCTTAATGTAGTTGTATCTTGTATTTTAAATAGCATTATTCTCATATATGCCTGCCCATATCTTCACTTAGTATTCATGTTGGACTGCCATTCTTAATAGTGTGAACTTCTAGTAATGGTTATGTGTATGCTTTTTACCATTAGTTTGAGTTAGTAGAGTGTTTGCTTACTTTGTAGTTGATGATTTTGCAGGTGAAACTTTGTCACCGAGTGTTGTTGGACTTCCCAGATGTTTCATTTTTGTAGTGTATATCTTTGTTTTTTTTGTTATCATGTTGATGGTATTGATATTTAGTTTGCCTGTGAAATACTGTTTGTGGTCATGCTACATCTTTTTTATGTGCTACTTGCTTGGGTCACATAGTTGAACTTCTGGTTTTAATTATTGTTTGAATGTAATGAAATTTGGTTGAACTTCTGTTATGCACATTTTGTTTTACTGCTTTGTTATGTATCGTTGAACTTCTGGACATTCATGATATATGTAGTAGCCCCTCTGGTGTAGATTGTTTTTATATTTAGTTTGTAGATTTTTAGTTTGTTTTTTGTGTTTACTGCTTTGTTAGGTATTGTTGAACTTCTGGGTATTGGACATTGTTGTAAAAGTAGAAGTCCCTTTGGTGTAGGATTGCGTATTAGAACTCAGCTGCCTTTTTACTTGCATTTTTTGTAGTTGGTGATGAGTTGAATAGTTTTGAAAATAATGCTTGCGATCAAGATGGAGCTTCAGAGGTTAATACTGATGCTCCAATATCTGATGCGGCTAAATCACCCATTATCCCTTTGACTGTGATTGCCGAGGTTGCTTCGAGCCTTGAGAATTTTTCAAGCCTTGAGGATCTTGCTTCTGCAGCTCTTGCTTCACCTAGTATGTGAAACCCCTTTTCTTTTCATTTTAAAGTTTTGAGCCATGTTTTTTTAGCTTGTTCATGTCGTTTGTTTTTGTTTTTGTTCCTGACTTTTTTTATTTTTTGCTTCGATTTTTTGTGTTCTTTGCAGATGTGTCCACAGAGGAGGAAGCTGTGAACACCATCATCGATGTTTGATATGAGTTGGGTTTATCAGAAACCCCTGCTGCTGCTGAGGAGGGGGCTCCGTTAGTCAAAGGTTGTGATTCTGTTCCAGATCCTTTGTGCTCTCTTCAGATGTCAGAGACGCAGTCGCAGTCTGTTGATGGCACTGAACCTATCACGCAAGCCGAGGATGTGCCTCTTCAGCTTCTCCTGGAGGACCAACATAAGAGGAAGAAGCAAGAAGATTTTGACAAGAAGAGGGCGGCCCGCCTTGAGAAAGGTTCTGATGTTCCTGGATCTGTTCATGCGGCTGAGCTCACTGTTGAGGAAGACGTGCCGTGTGGTAGTGATGGCAAGGTTGTCCCTGTTAAGAAGAAAATCAAGAAGACTGTTGCGAGGAAGCTAGTAGTTGGTGAAGTTACTCCTCGGAGGAGCCCACGTGTTTCAAGGCCTGCAGAAGTTGTTGAAGATGAAGGGTTAGGCCTTGGTGGTACGCCACGCTGTAGTCATCGTGTGCTTGCCACTGCCGCGCCTACACCTTCTTCGCTTGGTGCTGGTGCATCTGGTACGGGGAAGAAATGTGGCGTGAAGCGCAAGGTTCCACCTGCAAAGGTCAACAAGGGTGTGAAGAAGCGTTCTCGTGTTAATCTAGAGGACAAGGATGATGCTGATTTCAATGCTGATGATGAGGACGATGTCGATGATGATGCTGCCGCTAATCAGGTATGAATGTCTCATGTTTACTGTTTTTAGAGCATTTGTCGCTATTGCTGTAGTTTTATTGTTTTTAGCACTGCCTTGGCGTACATAGCTGACCTTCTGCTCCATCTCCATATAGACGAATAAATTAGCCGACGTGCTTTGCTTTTATGGTATTACTGCCTTTGTGTACATAGTTGGACTTCTGGGTATATACATGAAGAAATTAGCTTAACTTGTTGGTATACATGTTTGATTACTGCCTTAGTGTATATGGTTGAACTTCTGCTTTTTAAATTTCCAACATTTTTGAAAGCATGTTAACTAGTGTTCATACATGGTTGTACTGCCTATGCAGACATAGTTGGACTTCTGAGATACATGTTTGATTAATGCCTTGGTATACATGGTTGAACTTCTGCTTTGTAAATTTCCAACAATTTGAAAGCATGTTAACTTTTGGTCATACATGGTTGTACTGCCTATGTAGACATAGTTGGACTTCTAAGATGCGATGCGTATGTAGGCATTAGTGGAATTTTGGTGAAGCTTGTGTGTCTCATTGTTCTGCCTTATTTCCTTGTGAATGTATTTTTTTTCAGTATCAGCTTGTGCAGCGGCCTGAGAGGAGGAAGAGAGGAGGCAAAGCGCCCAAAGAAGGTGGCCAAGGAGGAGGTGAGGCGAAACGTTTTAACAAGATGGTTCGCTGCTCACTGAAAGAGGTCAAGATGTGTGCGGAAATGCTACAACTTAGGCACAAGACGAGGGTTATCAATGTTGGTTTTGGTTGTGTGTTTGACTTGAAGGTTGATTCCAACATTTCTTGTCCTTTGATGGGCAACATCTACACGAGGATTGACCCTTCAACTATGATTTTGGACATGGGTGAGGCGAACAAGGTTCTACGTATTACAAGTGATGCTATTCACCATCTCTTTTGGGTTCCCTCAAGGTAATCATACCCCCTAGGCCCTCGAATGATGGTTTTGATGATGCTGTTATGAGGTTGAAGGGCAAGCTTGGGTATGCTAGGAGTGACGACATCAAGACAAAGGATTTGTGGAATATCCTCGCTGAACTTGTGAAGGATGAGACGAAGGATGATCTTGCTCTGCAGGTGTTTTACCTTATTGTTTTCATGAAGGTGGTTATCCCTGGAACGTCTACACGAGTGTCCAGGGAGGCAGCAATGGCCGAGAATCTTGTGTTTGAGGACATGGAAGACATGGACTACTGCCAGTTGGTTGTTGACGATATTCGGAGTGCTGTTGTTAGATATCAGCAAGGTACTAGCAGAGGAAAAGCTGTCACAGGCTGTGCCATCACGCCGCTGCTTATGTATCTGGACTGCCTTATCATTGGCAAGACGCCTAATATTGACTTGAGGACCCCTCGCATCAATTTCATGGATCAGGCCAAGCTTCTTGAGCTTGTTGCGGCTGACTTGGTCACGAAGGGTGATGATGACCCAGCCAACTGGGTGTTTGGGGGACAGCCTGTGAGTGTTTTCTATGCATTATTCTTTCCTGTGTAGTTTAACTTGAACTTCTGGTATTGTCTTGTATATTTTTTGTTCCCATGTTCCTTCATTTGCTTTCTGACGCATTGACTCTTGTTTTTGTATGCAGTGGAAGACACAGGCTGAGGTTGTGTTCTTTAGGGTTATTGAACGTCCTGTTCTAACTATGCCTCGTTCCGCCGGCTAGGGAGTGGAACTTCCCCAAGATTTGAATTCTCCCCGGATGTTAATACCGGTGTCCGCCTGTAGATCCAGGAGGTTCTTCTGCCCGTGTGAGTGCTGCAGGTGGCGTTTCTTCTGAGAATTTGTTTGAAGCCGCCAATGTTTCTCTGGTTAGGATTGACAGTCTTCTTGAAACTATTTGTGGGGAGTTGGCTCGTGTTCCTTCAACTGTTGAGCGTCTTAGTCGCATTGATGGGATTCTTCCTCCCAGACACGGATTTGATGCTGAGTCTTCGAAGGGGGTCTTATATATTGAAGCTAAATTTCTTGAAGAGCTTCGTCAGAGCACTTCCCACCTCCGGACTAGCATTGGGCTGTTCAAGGAAATGCAAGATGCTTGTTGCAAGCCTTTTGAAGATGAGGCAAGTGTTGTTGTGAGACAGATTCAGAGGCAGGATTCTGTTCGTTCGGGTCGTGAAGGAGGCCACGTGGAGCGTACCAAAGAGGTTTGTTTATGTTGGCTTTTGATATTTCTTTGCAGTAATGTTCAATGTTAGCTTTCAGTTATTACTATTTGTAGTCATAGGCGACCGTTATTGATTTCCTGTGTCGTAAACCGTTTTTTAGCACAAGTGTTCCTATGTGACCTCTGTTTATAGAACCTGAACTTCAACTGCTACAGCATCTGAACTTCCATGACTGGCCCTTTTTTGTTCCCTTTTGTATCTTAGAGTAGTTTGATATCTAACCTGCTATGTTTACTGTATTTGGACTTCCATTATATGTCAGTTGTGATAGCTAACCTTCACTAATTATGCAATCTGAACTTCTGCTGATTAGGTATTTGTTTTCTACATGATTTTTTTGTAGGCTGTTGATGATGATGCTAGGGTTGAGGAGGATGTTTTACCTGCGCATGAAGCTGCTCCTGTGCATGAGGCTGCCCCTGTGCATGAACCTGCTCCCGTTAGTGGCGTAATAGTTGATGAGGTTCATGGCAGTGAAAATAAGGTACCATTTTTTCTTGTCCATTTGTCTTGTTGCCCCTGAGACGGACTTGCTGCCCCTGTGCATGAGGTTCATTCAACCCTTTGTAATGACTTTTTGTTTCTTTTTGCAGCAGCAGAATGATGATGTTAGTGTTGCTCCAGAGAAGGTTGCAGACATGTCCGCCTCAGGCACCGGCTGCTCCGATGGGGTGGTCCTGACTGAACCTCAGCCGTCCATTGGCGCTGAGGTTTCTGATGCTGAGCAGGGCAAGACAACTAGAGACATCATTTTGGAGAAATATCATGTTGAGTCTGTTGTACAAACTGGTGGTAGTGCTGCTGCAAGCCCGGAGAAGTCTCCTGCAGCAGAGCCATCAGTGGATGTTGATGCTGTACAGGCACAATCAAAAGTTTTTCTTGTTTCAGATTCTCCAGTTGCTCCAGCTGCTGCTGGTGTCCTTCCTGACGACGCTGCAATGTCTACTGGAGACGACGATGAAGATACCGAAAGCGATAGCTATGGAGAGGAGGTTGATCATTCCAGTGCTGCCACTGGTCTAGGCAAGGATCCATGAAGAGAGGAGCATGCTTCTCTCTTCTTTCCCCATCCCCTTCCCTCTTTGTTGTTTGGTTTAGTCCATGATATCCCCTATGAACTACCTGTGTGGTCTAAGTTGAACTTCTGGTTTTGTTGTTTGTCGTGTGTGTTGTAAAGAATGTTAAGTGAACCTATTTTCTATGTGGGTGGAGGTTTGTAATGCATGGGTTGTGATGTCTATGATGCTGTGGTTTTATCTTTTCTGATGTAGCAGCTGAGATGTGCTTATGTTTTGAATGTTTGTGCTTGAATGTTGGTCTTAATTGAAACTGTCGTGAATCTATGTGCTTTGAGTGTTGCTGTTAATTGCTATTTTCTTTTTGGTGAGCAGATAGTGACCTTGCTGTTGTCCGAAAGAAGGTTGATGACTTTTATTACAGTGTAACTAGGCTTAGGAATGATCGTTCCAAGAGGTGAGTGCAGCTGCTCAATATTTACATCATCCATGTACCCACTGCGAACTGCCTGTGGTTTCTTACCTGAACTTCCCAACTCTATGTACCTGAACTTCTTGTTTTTTACTTCTCTGGTGCTGAACATCTGGCCTCTTTTGTACTGTACTACCTGTTGTGATATAGCTGAACTTCTGTGCCTGGTCAATATTTACATCATCCATGTACCCCCTGTGAACTTCCTGTGGTTTCTTACCTGAACTTCCCAACTCTATGTACCTGAACTTCTTGTTTTTTACTTCTCTGGTGCTGAACTTCTGGTCTTTTGTATCGTACTGCCTGTTGTGATATAGCTGAACTTCTGTGCTTACATGTGTTATGAACTTCCCGAGTTCCTGCTGCTGAACTTGTTTTACTTTCTATTTGCTTGTTTTAGATCAATGATTATGCTCCAAAACAAGGAGTGTGAAGCTTCTATTGAAGATGTTGCAATATCTTTTGGTCCTCGTGGAATGCTTCGATTTAATGTGGCTGAGTGTGCACTCTACCGTCTACGTGTGAAGTACCAGGGATTAGATAGGTTTGTGTAAGTCAACCATACAGTGATTTCTTTTCTGTTTTGTTCGTTACCATTTTAGGTAAAACTTGTTTGTCTCATTTTTGTATTTTTTTTTCATATGTTGGTGTTGTCTGCATTATTTTAGGACAAGATTTTCAGAGGTCAATTTGATTCCCGTGTGAGGAAGTACTTCATGGCGAGTGGTCCAGATAGCATGGATGCACATGATTTGGTATGCAATATCTTGTTCTTTGCCTCTGTATTAGTTTTGCAGTGTGATCTACTGTGTTAATATTTTTTTTATTTTTCTTTGTACCGTTCTGATATTAATTCTCATTTTTTAATGATTCGTGTGTTTATGATGCTTCAGGTTGTTTTCCCCACTTTTGACCCGCCTGAAATTCCTACTTCCATGGGTGGTGTTGGTCATTGGGTTTGAACATTTCTTGACCTGAAGAATTCAAGGTTCCAGCTTCTCGACTCCTATTATGGACCAGGAGATGAATGTGCGGTACGCCTGTTTCGGCGGATGACCGACAACATCAAGAAGCTTTGGAAGGATGCCAGCAACGACAGGGAGACACCCTTCAGTCCTCTTACCATCGACCATTTCCCTCTGGATTGGATTGATGTCCCCCAGCAGCAAAACAAGTATGAGTTCCACTTTTTCTCCTTATCACATCTGTTTAACTGTAGTTGTACTTAAGTTGCGACGTGTTTAATTCGTTGGCTTTTTTCTGTTCTAACACTATTCTTTTACTTCGTTTGATGGCAGTATCGACTGCGGATTCTTCATGCTTACGAATGTTAATTCGTATCATGACAGGGTTCTTGCAAATTATTCCCATGAGAATATCGGGGATATCAGGAAGACGTGGTTGTACTCAATCGCTTCTTCTAACCTGTTTGAGACAGACTTCCAAGCTCTGTTTGGCTACTACACATGTAAGTATTTGGAACTTGGACTGCTTACCTGCACTGCATCATTTATTCTACCTGAACTTCATTTTTTCTCTGAACTTGGACTTCTGCTTAAGATCTAGCTAGGCTGCTGGTTTCGAAAGGAGAGGAGCATTTTATTTGTACATGAACTTCATTTCTATCTTTTTTAATTTTTCTTATGTGTTTTGTTTCAGTAATTTCTGTCCTTTTCCATTGCTTAAATGGACATGAGCATTTTCTTTTCTAATTGAACTTCAGAGATGATGCCTTTCTATGGTTTTGTTAGCTGTAGTTGAATGATTTTCAGTTCATTGGTTTTATCTTGAACTGTGCCTCTGGTTATGCCTGAACTTCATTTAGTTTTTTACCGCAACTAATTTTTTTAGGTCAGCTTGAGTAGTAACCATGTCATCTTTATTAGTTGGACTGCACAATTGTGATGTTCCTGAACTTCAGTTGTTTTTAATGGTGGTGTTTTCTCTTCCTTTTTTCTTTGACAGTGGAACCGTTGGAGTTGACCGATTACCACTACTCATTCCTCGGGTCACAGGAATACCAGCCTAGGGAGGAACCGATGAGTACAGCTTCGATAGAAGATGATAGACCTCGGACCCTTAGTCCTTCCAAGTTGGGGAAGCAGGCTGGTGGTATTTGTGGTACTCCAAAAACCCCTTGCTACAGGAAGGCTAATGCAGTCGAAGCAGCCAAAGCAGAAGTGATTTCGTCCGATGATGATTTTGAGAAGATTGCTTACCCGAAGGATGGTAAATCTGTTGCTGGTGTTGTTGCTGGTAGAGGTGGGAAGAATGTTGTCATCACCAGGAGGAAACCGGCAGTTGAGTCTGGGAACATAACTTCCTCCAAGAGAGCATCAAGATTGCCTTTGAAGTGGCGTTCTCCTGTCGCTCCCCTGAAAAAATACAGTTACCCTCATCTATCCGAGGCTCGGAAGTTGAAACAGTATGTGCTGAGTAAAGCCGGTCTGGAGAAGTATTCTGAGTGAGTTTTCTTCTTCTTTAACTTTGTTGCTGCCGGAGATGCTACTCTGTGTCTGAAACTTCTGTTGTTGTATAGTATGTGGGCTTCTCTTCATTTCTCCCTTGCCTTGGAGTTATAGTGTCTGAACTTCTGTTTGCTGTATTGTCTGAACTGCCGTTGTTGTAGTATCTGAACTTCTGTTTTATGTCTCCTCTTTGCCTTTTGAGTTATAGTGTTTGAACTTCTGTTTGTTGTTGTATCTGAACTTCTAATATATTTTTTACCATCCTTTTGTATTCTGCATGACAAGCTACTGCATGTTTACCATCCCTGCGAATGTGATTGATCTCACAGGACGTGTCCTTTATACACTTTTTGGTGAAGGGCAGCAGATGGAAGGAGACATAATGGATTGTCTCATAAATTTGTGGAAGGATAAGCCGGAGACCTCTGAGATATTCACTAGTGCTGGCAGGGTTGTACTTAGTTCCTACTTCATACAGGTTTTAGTTCTTTGCACCCCTATCTCCTTCTTTTTGCCTTAGTTTTGTTGTAGTGGCATTTGGGAGGTGTTTTAATTGTGTTTTTGTGAATGCACAGTACTGCCTGGAGTATGATTTCTTCGGTGCAGCAGTTCCAAAGTTTGATGCAAAAAAATCCGCTGGTCTCCTCCCAATGTTTGTTCGCAAGGAAGAAGACCTTCTTAACGCAAAGCTGGTTAGTTTTTCATAACTCTTGCTTTTTTAATTTCATGTGCATCCTTTTGCTGAGTTTGTCAGGAAGTTTTTGTTCATGTCGGTTCTTCAGTACATATGCTTTTATAGTTTGTGTTCACCGGTCCTTTCATTCTTAGCAGGTTTTCTTGAGTCTATTCAAGCCAATTGGCACAATGGCGCACTACAGTGTGTACGTGGTGAATAGATATCATAGGAGCATTGACATCCTTGATTCACTTCCTTACGATAATATGAAAACGCCGCGATCAAGTTTCCACGGGGACTGCCAAGATATCATGAGTGTTTCTTAGCCTGAACCTCCTTTCACATTCTCTTGTTTGACACGAAGTTTATTATGCCTTGTGTTGACAAAATATGTTGTTGTCTCTGTTTTGGTAATACTGCTTGAACTGACTATCATTTAGAAGTTGAACTTTTGCTATTTTGTTTAGGTGGATCTTATGCAAGTGTCGCTTTTTAATGTACCTGAACTTAACTATTTTGGTTAACATGTTTTTGACTTCATCTAATTTTGTTATTTCTGGCAGATGAAGAGATTTGTTGGGTTGCTCGAGGAGGTGTACGGCAAGGCTGCGTACAAGGCGAGCAAGCAGCCTAACTGGGTGACTATTGCAAAGAGGCCGACTTTCATCGATGTTCCAAAGCAGAAGAGCAATGATTGTGGTTTCTTTGCCGTGAAGTTCAGCTCTTCGTATGATGGCGACGAGATTGTTGAAGATTTTGGTGATGTGGAAGTATGTTCTATCTTTGTTCTTGTCTCATCATCCTTTGATTTTTCTTGTGTGTTTTTGCTGAGACGCTCCTGCTGTGGTTTTAGATATTCGTTACTAAACCATCGTTTTCACCTTTCTTTGTTTGCAGGCTGCTGCAGATGACTGGAAGGCTGAGTTCATGCACACTCTGATTTTTAGCAAGAAGAATGAAGTCATACGTTCAGAGCTCCCTAAAGAGATCCAGTCCTTTGGCCCGTTAAT
This sequence comes from Triticum urartu, assembly GCF_056163025.1. Classification (NCBI taxonomy): domain Eukaryota; kingdom Viridiplantae; phylum Streptophyta; class Magnoliopsida; order Poales; family Poaceae; genus Triticum; species Triticum urartu. The sequence continues at coordinate 576,456,711 of NC_141878.1, read as the reverse complement.
TCGAAGCATTAGTTTCATTGTAGATTTGATTTCGTACAGATTTTTAGGTTTGATAATGATTGGAACAATTTCATAAAGATTTGGTTGTAAGAATGTTTTTAGTGATTTGTGTATCTATAGGTGCAGCACTATTACTTATGATATTGTGGACAAATGTATTTGGTGTGAAGAATGATTTGGCTTTGTGAATTTCAATGTACTGAGTCGTTTTTCAGTATCCATGTGTTGAATGTTTTTGCCCCAACATATGTACTTGAACTTCTGCCTCGGTTTTGGTTGAACTGCTTGATTTTTTTGTTGTTTATTTTTAGGCCCCTGAACATATGATCGTAGACTTGAACTTCTGCTTTGAGATGTGGCTGGGCTACTGGTTTCAGATAGAGAGGATATTCTGTGTTGTGTAATGTATTGATAATTTTCAACCCAACCAATATGTATGCTTTTGCATAGAATCTATATTTTGTTTTTTTGTGTTTTTTCAAGTGCGAATGTATTTCATATGTAACTTTATGCAGAAATATTGTTGACGTTTCTTTATCTTTGTCGGCATTGTACATGAACTTCTGCACGTATCCAAGCAGAACTTCACATTTGAACGCGTTGTCTTAGGCTTGCTAACCTTAGTTTATGCGGCGAAACTTTATTTTTTAAGCATATTCTTTTCCTACATCGATTTTACATACCAGAACTTCTTCTGTAAGCTGACATGCACTTCAAAACTGTATGATTATTTGCTGGTTGCTCTTTTATGGAATACAACACGAGCACCTCCTGCCATAACATACCAGGACTTTTGCAGTAATATTACTTGAACTTCACAATGTATGTTTTTCAATTTTTATTACTGCTTGCACTTTCACGCAATACAACACCAGCACATCACTTCCTGCCATAACATACCAGGACTTCTGCAGTAATATTACTTGAACATCACAGTGTATATTACCAGGGTATGGCATAATGTTCTGCACATTGACATGACATAAGTTTGCATTTGTGTTAATTGACCTATTCTAACTATTCATGAGCCTTGCGCTCCTCCTAGGCTTTGGTGGTAGAGGTTTTTGCTTGACATGTATCTCTTCCTCTTCATCGTCCTCTTCCTCTTCATCGCCGTCTTCCTCTTCATCGTCGCATTCCACTTCCTCTTCCTCTTCGTCTTCCTCTTCTTCGACGGTGTCTTCATCTTCGTCTTCCTCTTCATCTTCCACCACTTTCTTGTTGTTGGCTCTAGGTCTTGCTTTCTGTTTCTTCTCTGGCATTTTGCTTGTCTTTTCAGCATCTGCGCGCTTCGGGCATGTTCTTGCATTATGTGGTTCATACTCCTTGCATATGCTACAAAGTCTGCTGCTTGCTTTCTTTGGGTGTGGTCCCTTCTTTTGTTTCATAAGTTTGGGCTGCTGTTTTTGAGATTTGGGTTGCTTGACCTCCTCAGCATTGTTTCTTTCCAAGAGTGTTGGACAGGTCAGCTTGTTGTGTCCCGCAACCTGGTTGCACACACTGCATTTCCTGTGTCCAAGTGGCACTCCGTTCTCATCGTGCACGATGACTCTTCCTGCATGTGGTGCCTTTATTTGAGCTCTCTTGTCACTTTTCTTTGCTGCAGTAATTTTCTTCCTACCCTTTGTTTCAGAATACAATGGCAATTTCATCGTCTCTTGTTGTCGCTGCTCCATTGATTGGCCATCACCCTGCTTGCATTGGTTGGCTTCAGCAGCGGCGTTGAGCATTTCAGGTGCATAATAATGAAGGTCATCTTCAATTTCAGCGTCCTCTTCGGCCATCCTTTCGTCAGCATCCGCTTGATTTGCTGAATGTATTGCATCAAGCTCTTCCACAAGCCTCTTGAGAACATAGTAGGCTCTGTCATATTGCTGGTCACATCTCATCGCTTTCTTGCTAACTATCAAATTCAGCTGCAGCAAGATGTCTTGCTTCGATAGCCTTGAGCTGCCATCCGATGCGGTTGTGTTGTAGTCCCTTGTATCAATGGTTGGTTGTGATCTTGCAGTCTTTGTGTACCGTTTGAGGATATACTTGTTTGGAAATTTGTCAGGCTTGAGGTAGTCCAGTATGTTCATGATGTGAAGGCAGAACAGGCCTGCATTTTGTGATGAATGCAGAATACATAGTTAGTGAGCCAGCAATGAGTTTCATAAATTTTGATATGATACTACTAGTCTAGCTATTTAATGAGCTTGTTTTTTCGCTCACCTGTGTGTGTCCAGAGCTTGCATTCACACTCGTATATTTCATTCTCTGGGTCAGCTACAACCTAGAATTCATGCTTTGACCAGGAAAATCTTTCTTCATCATCATCGCCAGGCTTGTTGTGGTAGTACACAAGGTACTTAGTGGGCTCCGCTGTATGCTTTGCGCGAAATAGCATGGTCTTTATCATCCTATTCCTCATCTCGATGTACAGGCTCTCGTGTACTTGATAGACATGTCTTCCTCGTAGCCGTAAGTTGTTTTTGTCACAGGATTGGTCTGCACATGTCAAAAAGTGAGATATTAGTCGAAGCAGAGTCATGGGTTTCATTTTTTTAAATTCAAAGTGCACATGTTGAAGGTAAAACAGAACATGATGGGGGTGTTTTGTGTTGGGGATCGTAGCACAAATTCAAAATTTTCTACGCATCACCAAGATCAATCTATGGAGTAATCTAGCAACGAAGGGAAGGGGAGTGCATCTACATACCCTTGTAGATCGCTAAGCGGAAGCGTTGCAAGAACACGGATGAGGTAGTCGTACTCGTGGCAATTCAGATCGCGGTCGATTCCGATCTAAGCGCCGAACAATGGCGCCTCCGCGTTCAACACACATGCAGCCCGGTGACGTCTCCCACGCCTTGATCCAGCAAGGGGAGAAGGAGAGGTTGGGGAAGACTCCGTCCAGCAGCAGCACGACGGCGTGGTGATGGTGGAGGAGCGCGGGACTCCAGCAGGGCTTCGCCAAGCACTACGAGAGACGAGGAGGGAGAGAGGTAGGGCTGCGCCAAGAGGGAGATCAAATCATGTGTTGGGCAGCCCCCAATACCTCAAGTATATATAGGGGAGGGGAGGGGCTGCGCCCCCTTCTAGGGTTCCCTCCCTAGGGGGGGCTGCAGCCCTAGATGCCATCTAGGGTGGCGGCCAAAGGGGAGAGGGAGATGGGGGCGCACCGGAGTGGGCCCTAGGGCCCATCTGCCCTAGGGTTTGCCCCCTCCCCTCTTGGAGGCGCCTTGGGCCTTGGTGGGAGGAGCCCCAGCCCACCTAGGGGCTGGTCCCTTCCCACTGTTGGCCCACGTAGGCCTCCGGGGCTGGTGGCCCCTCCTGGTGGACCCCCGGACCCTTCCGGTGGTCCCGGTACATTACCGATGATGCCCGAAACAGTTCCGGTGGCCAAATCCTCACTTCCTATATATCAATTTTTACCTCCGGACCATTCCGGAACTCCTCGTGACGTCCGGGATCTCATCCGGGACTCCGCGAACAACATTCGGTAACCGCGTACATACTTTCCCTATAACCCTAGCGTCATCGAACCAAGTGTGTAGACCCTACGGGCTCGGGAATCATGCAGACATGACCAAGACATCTCTCTGGTCAATAACCAACAGCGGGATCTGGATACCCATGTTGGCTCCCACATGTTCCACGACGATCTCATCGGATGAACCACGATGTCAAGGATTCAATCAATCCCGTATACAATTCCCTTTGTCTACCGGTATAGTACTTGCCCGAGATATGATCATCGATATCCCGATACCTTGTTCAATCTCGTTACCGGCAAGTCTCTTTACTCGTTCCGTAACACATCATCCCGTGATCAACTCCTTGGTCACATCGTGCACATTATGATGATGTCCTACCGAGTGGGCCCAGAGATACCTCTCCGTTACACGGAGTGACAAATCCCAGTCTCGATTCGTGCTAACCCAACAGACACTTTCGGAGATACCCGTAGTGCACCTTTATAGCCACCCAGTTACGTTGTGACGTTTGGTACACCCAAAGCATTCCTACGGCATCCGGGAGTTGCACAATCTCATGGTCTAAGGAAATGATACTTGACATTAGAAAAGCTTTAGCATACGAACTACACGATCTTGTGCTAGGCTTAGGATTGGGTCTTGTCCATCACATCATTCTCCTAATGATGTGATCCCGTTATCAACGACATCCAATGTCCATGGTCAGGAAACCGTAGCCATCTATTGATCAACGAGCTAGTCAACTAGAGGCTTACTAGGGACATGGTGTTGTCTATGTATCCACACATATATCCGAGTTTCCTATCAATACAACTCTAGAATGGATAATAAACGATTATCATGAACAAGGAAATATAATAATAATAACTAATTTATTATTGCCTCTAGGGCATATTTCCAACATTTTGTACTTGTCATCATACCATGCTGGTCATTGTTTGCTCGTTCTCCTTCTGCATCCGAGTTTGTATGCAAGCATTGACCCTCCTAGCAAACTTGTATAGGTTCTGGGTCCCCTTGACAAACCCTTTCTTTAGCATGTGGTTCATGCTCTCGCTTCATTGTGTGGAAGTCATTCTAGCACAGAAAATGTTCCTGTAATATGCTGAAATCCACATCTTCCTATCACTCCAGAGCTGCATCATCATCTGGCCGTTCTCCAGGTTGTAGTTGTGCACTAGTTTAGCCCAGGCATCTTCAAACTCCGTTGGCATCAGCGGCTAGTTTAAAATAGCTGTGAACTCCTCTTTGAATGTTTTATACTTTTTGTACAGCAACACGAGGTATTCCCTGTACTTCTTCATGATGTGCCAACGACATAGCTTGTGGACGGTGTTTGGAAATGATTGTGGTATAGCTTTCGCCATCGATGGGCATTGGTCTGCATGAATTAAAAAAATGAAACTTGATTCTTTTTTTGTACTGACGGTGAACTTATGTTGTACAAGTACTTGAACTACACATCTTGGCAGTATGGTATCTAAGAATGTCACTTGTATTTTTTTCTTTACAGAAGTGTTGCTGAACTTCTGTGGTATCAGTGCTTGAACTTCACAGTTAGTAGTAGGATAAACTAGTAGTGTCGCAATCAAAAATTTTCTTAAAGCATTGTTGTTGAACTTCTGTGGTGGCAGTGCTTGAACTTCACGTAAATAACTATATTTTTCTGAACATGCTACATATATTTATCTTACAGATTTGTCCTTGACCTTCTATGATTCATGTATTTGAGCTTCACATTCATAACTAATTTTTTTCTAAACATGTGACAGATAATTTTGCTTTCTTTGTACTGCTAGTTGGACTTCTATGCTAATACTAGTTGAACTGCATTCATTACATTATTTTCAGACAAAACCAATGTACCCAACACAGACCCATAGACTGAAAAGATGATGAAACTTGAAGAGTTTTTTTTTGAACTCACCTGTTAGAATGCAAGTTTGGTGCTTGTTGTTCATGCATCGTAGAAATGTATCGAACAGCCACTTGAATGACTTTGCATCTTCGTCTCTTATCAGGGCAACAGCAAATATCGTTGACTGCAAGTGATGGTTTCTTCCAACAAACACTCCCAGGGGCATATGAAATATGTTGGTCTTGTAAGTCGTGTCGAATGTTACGCAATCGCCGAAGTCTTGATAGGCTCCTCGGCAGCTTGCATTGGACCAGAAAATGTTTTTAATTGACTTGTCCTTGTCCACTTGGATGTCATAGAAAAACTCATCCTTTATTGCCTTCATGTCTTTGAAGAATGAAACAAGTTTCAATACATCATCCAAATCTTCTTTCCTTGCATTCATGGCTTTCCTGCAAATCACATGCAAACATGCATTTGTTTATTTTTTTCTAGCAAAGGGTTGTGAGCTAGGATGCTATTTTACATTTCAGTATGTGGGTGTTTGAATACTTACTGGTTTAGCAGGTCTCGTCCGGTCATGCTTAGGAAGTAGCTTCCATCTTCATTTTTAGATAGCATGGACATGATTGTTGTGTGCTTGACATCATGGTACTGCAGGAGCTTTACGTAATCCAAAATAGTGGGGTCATAATTCTTGTGTGAGTGCAAAAATACCAGCATTTCATCAGTTTGCATGAGTTCGTGATTATGATTGTACTCAATGTCCACCGCCACGCATGTGTCATCCTCCTGCACCTTCACCCTCATTCTTGCATTGCAGCCCGTCCTCTGCGATGTTTTGTTTCGCTTCCTGTTGGCCTCTGAAACAGAAGATGTGTGTATTCCTTGGAAGGCGCAAACAAAATACTTGTGGTTGTCATTTCCTCCCGTCTTCATGATTCCAAAACTAGCGTGTCTGGCGTATTTGTTATAAAATTCCCTTGCTTTCTCTACATCTTTGAATCGCATCTTTAGTCTAGGTATTAGATAATCCGGTAGATCCAGCGTCTACAGAAAAAGAAAAAAATAATCCAAAACAGCACGTTAAAATGCAGTTTATGAACTTGTTATCCTGGAGGGAGCAGAAAATTTGCAGATAATACAAGATGCGTATATAAATATTTTTTATTTCACTTACGTGCGTGTATGATCGCAACTCCGCCGGTGTCGGCTGCTGTCCCTCTGGGATGGGGCATGGCGGAGTAATCATAGCAGGATGCAGCAATGGGTCACGAGGAGGAAGGAGGGCTGAAGATAGCCTCTCTCTTATTTGCGTCCTTTTTGCTTGAGGTGGTTGTGGAGGTATTGCGATCCTGGTCTTGGTTTGCTCTTTTGTTTTGTGAAGCAATCTATCTACCTTATGCCCCGTACAATTCTGACTTGTAGCAACAGTAGCAGGATCCAACGGTGGTAGTGTGCAGAGCACTCTCCTCTGTGTGTGTGTGTGTTGCTGTTGGATTTGTCCTGGGATCCGGTTTAGTTGCTTTGCTTTGGCATTGATGAGGCACACCAGGATAACCTCCAGAGTTACATGCAGGACTTGAGCTAACCCCCTCCTCCATCGGCATGCTTGGGAGTCTGCTGGTGGATACAAAGAATTCGCGGGGGATTTCCGGCGTCACCCAATTAGGTGGAGGCGCAAACTGGTGCGGATAGGGTTGTGACCCATCATCTTGTAAGTATCCATGTGTTTTGGGTGTCATCCATTTTTGGTCTAGAGCAGGTTGGTAATGCTATTGGTGCGTTTGAGGTGTGACCCATTGAGGGGGTGGTGCAACGCGTACAGGCTTTGGATTGTGTACTTGCTGCTGGGAACTTCTAAGCTTCTTCATGCGTCTCTCGTCTTGCTGACATAAAAGAAAAAAATGTCTATTAGCACACAAGTTATATCTGCATATACCTTTGTAACTAAACTTAGCATTATTCACAGCCTGAACTTCCCATATAAAAGTGGTGAGAGCCATCACACTATGCACTGATCCGAGCATCTGCCAATGCCTTCGTACCTGAACTGAGCACCCTTCACAGAATGAACTTCACACCCTGTTTTTTAGTTCTACAATATTTGATTACTTATATGTACCTGAACTGAGCACTCTCCACAACCTGAACTTCTTGTTTGCAAAGGGGAAATACTGTCTACAGTTAAAAAACCTGAACCTTCATGAGTTTTTGAATGGTTGGACTGCTAGTGCATACCAACCTGACCTTCATGTCATATCACATGCATGTTCTATTTTCCTTTTATTTATTTTGCACAGAACCAGACACATACCAACCTGAACTCTAGCACACTTACTAGTTGAACTTCACATGGCTTTTCCACATGTGAATGTGAATGCAGGCAGATTTTATAGTGTTTGTAGCCTGGACTAAGGCTCACATACTACCTGAACTTCACATGCCTGTAAGCAGGCAGGCAGATTTTACAATGCTGTTTTGTAGCCTGGACTGAGGCTCATACACTACAAGAACTTCACATAGCTGTAAGCAAATAACAAACCGAAGGGAGGAAGAAGTTCAACCATACCCTGGCTAGAAGTTAGGCCAACCTTTTTCCAGCAGCTGATAGGCCACCTTGAGAACAATTCGTCGTGGAGGTATGAGAGGAATTCCATGGCAATCCATGTCTTGCAGAGGGCGCAAAGTTCATCTGCACGAAGCAAGAAGGTCAGAGAAGGCAAGATTGAACAAGAAGGAGAAGGCAAAATTGGGAGGAAGCTCATGTACTGTTGCCGCTGAATTTGAGGGTGCAGCAGATGCCGCCTCCGTGGAGGAGTTGCTTCGTTGGTCGTGCCGCTCGCCGTAGCTTGCGTCGGGTCCGTCATCTGGTCTGCCAAGGCTTCGGGCGGTGGCGATGGGATGAGGATGCAGCTTCCTGAAGGCGTCCAGGCGACGCGGGCTCCCTCGCGTCGGCGTCCGCCGTCGCTCGCTCGCCCACGCCGGTGGCCGGCCAGGAGCTGGGGACGGAGGGGAGGCGGCGGACCCGGCCGGCTAGGAGCTGGGGAAGGAGGAGAGGCAGCGGATCCGGCCGGCCAGGAGCTGTAGACGGGGGGAGGCGGCGGATCCGGCGAAGATCGGCGACCAGGAGGGGGGCTGGGGCGGCTCGGGATCGAGGGGATCAGGTGGATCCTGTCGAGGCGTCTCGGATCGGGTGGGATCCTGTCGGGGCGACTCGGGTCGGGCCGGGCAGTTCAGGGAAGTTCGGGAGGGCCCTGTCGGGCCCTATATAGGGCCTGTTGTGATCTAAATAACTATTCTAATCCTGGGATTAGAATAGTGATGTCCTATATATATATACCTACTATTAAAGGGAATAGGTATTCTTGGTTTGGTTTAGTCCTTTACATTTGGTTTACACACGTTAAGCAATCTGGGCCAGTTACTTGTATATATATACATACATACATGTTATTCTACTATAGACAGAGCAAATCACGCGGCTTATTAGTAGCAATTGTCTGTGTTATTATTGGTCTTCGCACACATTTCTGATTACGGACCTGTTTGCCGCGCATCACACACATCTTGTTCAGTTAAACCGTTTCCATTGTGTTTCCTAATCACACACAGTTAATCCTAGTGAACCGTATGCTGTATATCACACACGCCTTCATCTGGCTGCCCGTTTCTTTTCTTTCTTCTCATCCCAAATAGTTAATTGAACTGGATCGTATGCCCTGCATCGCACACGCCTTCATTGGGAACTTCAGATGGTTCCCAATGCATTTATGTGCATAATTCAAATTTGAACTACATGCACATGCTCTAGTGCATATAAATTGGTTGAAAAAACAAATATGTGTCCTTGGGTGCATGCTTAGGTCTCATGCAAGAAATGGGAATGAATTTCAAACACCAGGGCACCGTTGATTGCCGGCAAAACGTTGAGATGCTTTATTTTTAAATTCTAGTAAATCCAAAACTCGTCTAAAATTCATGAAACTTGGCATTCTATCATGGAATGGCACCCGACATGCTGTGGTATTTTTCGTGTCCATTTTGAGAGAAGGCGCACTCGAATAATGACAGCCAACAAACGCATTTTGAAAAAATAGCTGCCACTTTAATATCTCAAATGTTTGTATAATTCATAGCGTGTATGTTCTGTTAACCATTCACATGACACCATGTATCTAGGTTTTAATCGCTGTAGGAGGTGTCGTGCGGACAACTGCTTGACCTTGACTGAACGGGAGGCGTGCGAGCGCAGTCCGATGCGCAGGCTGACCGAGAGGCATGCAAGTTGTCCTCGAATGTGCAGGCTTACTGGAAAGCGTGCAAGCTCTATGCTGCGCAGGCTCACTAGGAAGCAAGCCATTTGACTTCCATGGCCGCCCGCCTTCCTCTCCATGCGCGTGCCCCCTTAGCGGCATGGGACACTGTCGTCGAACGCTACCTCTCAGCGCCGCGAGCTGCCGTCCTCCCGCGCCCCGCCCATCGACCCCGGGACGACATGATGCAAAATGAGAGCAGGATTTGTGCATCTCTTCAATGCAAATGGTTCTTTTGGATGACCCGTTGTAGCGACCCGACCCGAATGGATCAAGTCTCTGTGCTTAAGTGTCATCCCTGGATTAGTATGCTAACACACACAGTACTCGAGGATTTATAACAGAGGTAAATCACATGTATAAGTAACGTAAGATACTATTACCTCAATCCAAAATAGCGGAAGTAACAAGGTTGTGGATTCCCATCAACACCAACGGCAAAGTTGAGTGTAGAAATCTTAACCCTAACGTATCACTTACTCGTCGTAAGATAAACCTGCAACATGAGACGTTGCAGCCACAGAGGGTCAGTACATTGAATGTACTGGCAAATTCACACCATAGAGAATGATGAATAAAGGCTATCACTACATGCATATTTGGCTGGTGGAAAAGCTCTATGGTATAAGGTTTTTGTGAAAAGCCAATTTTTCCCCTACTGCAAAGGAATAAATTTTATTTAACTACCATGGTGGTTGTTGAACATTGAGAATGGTTGACAGCATTCTCAATCCCAATTAAGTAACATCATTAAAACCCAACAATATTCATTTAAAGTAACGTGATGAGATTCACATGATAATCCAGGTACTAGATACTCAAGTTGTCCATAACCGGGGACACGGCTAATCATGATTAGTTTATACACTCTGCAGAGGTTTGCGCACTTTTCCCCACAAGACTCGATCGCCTCCGTTTGGTTTCTCGCACTACATGGTGTTTGAGAAATGGACGACCGAGACATAGTCTTTCAGAAGCACTAGCACCTTACGATCGGGTAGACCGTACCACCTACATCCCCTACATCTGCTAGTCTACCACTTTAAGAGTTTGCACGGCTTAATCAACTATGCTAGAGCCCATAATAGCTTGTGGCTGCACACGGAAGTTTCTAGCATGAAAAATCTCATGCTCCCTTTGAGCCTGGGTGGCGGTCCATAAAAAAACAGGCAATCCTGGTCTACCCAGGTGCCTAGACAGGCAATCCTGGAATAACCAGGTGCCTCAATCCACCCAGATGTGTGTTTAAGTTGCCACCTTAAGTAAACCATTAATTAACAATCTCACATCTGTCATGGATACTCTCAAAACCCAATCCACGTCTACGAGCATAGCATGGCGAAGTAAGCATAACGTAATAGTAACTCCCAAGGGTTTGATAATAAACAGGTAATAGGCTCCTACCTCATCAACTACTTCCCAATGCCCACAATTTAATTAGATCCTAATTATGCAATGTTTGAGGTTTGATCTAATGCAATAAAAACTGGGTATGAAAGAGGTATGATCAAAGTGTGAACTTGCCTGCAATGTTGATGAAGATGATTCGCACTCAAAAATCTTGATAGCTCTACTCGTCACACTCCGGTCAATCTATCGTAAGCAAGCAATAGTAAACACACATAAGCAATCACTCAAAGTATCAGAAAGATCGAAGAAGACAATTCGGAAAACATCAAAACCAAGCAAATAACTCTTGCAACACAAAACAATTTCTAACAGTACCAAAATTATATGAATTTGGCCTTATCAAAAAGTTTAGGTCAAGAGCTTAGATTTGCAAAAAGAATCAACTCAAACGGAGCTACGAAACTCAAGTTATGATCAAACGAAGTTTGAATTCAAATCTGATCTAATTCAAACTTTTGAACTTTTCAAAAACATGTTTGAGTTGGATTACTGGATAGAGGAGATCATAACGAAGACGTGAGCGTTGGTTTCGTTGGATTTGGACTAACGAGTAAAAAGTTATGAGGGTTTGAAGTACAGGAACTAATCTGTGAAGAAATTTATCACGAATAGGTCCCTGGCCGAAATTAAACAGAAAAAGAAAAAAAACTATCTAACGAACGTTCGCTATAGAAGCTTATAAAACAAAAACTGTTCGCTTCAAACACTAAACCAACGGACGTTCACTACTTAAAGAAAACGGTTGGGAGAAAAAAACGAACAGATCTATTCCTAACCGTAGATCTCGGATCGGACGGACGAGGGGGAGAGGCGGTGGTTACCGCGGCGTGGAGGTCGCCGGTGACCGGAAAGACGGCGGCGGCGGCTCGGACGTCGACGGGGCGACGACTCCGGTGGGTTTCCGGCAACGGCGAGGGCGTCAAGGCGCTCGGCGCGGCGTGGCGGTGACGACGGTGGTGGCGGTAGCGGTCGGGGGCGACGGAGTGGAGCGGGCAGCGGTGGCTGGATCTCACCGGAGCGGCGGCTTCCGCGAGCGTGGCGGGAAGTGCGGCGGCGGCGCGGCGTGCGAGGAGGAGAGGAACGGGGCCGGGGCCTCGGGTTCTTATGGAGGGAGGGGCGAGCGATGCGTGGGCGAGGGGCAAAGGCGGCGGGCGCAAAGTCCGAGGCAGGGACGGCGGCCATGGCGGCACGGCGGCGTGCGGGCGAGGGACTCCGCCCGGGGTCGGTGGCGACAGTGCGGATGGGCTGGGCCGCGGCCTGGCTGGGAGCTGGGCCGGCCCAGTCGGCGAAGAGGAGAAAGTTTTTTTTAAAAAAAACATTATTTTCCAGACAACGAAAATAACAAAACCAAAATAAATAAAAATATTATATAGGCATATAATATATCAAAAAAATTCAGAAAAAGATTTTCTACGACGTGAACATTTTTATAACTTCAAATAAAATCCACACAAATTCACATAAATCAAAGAGTGCTACTGGTCTATTAAAATAAAAAAAATCATTTTAAAAATAGCTAAATGATTTCAAATTAATTTTTCTCCAATTTCTAATGTAGGGAATCATGTTACCCGATTTTCCATATATTTTATTTTTGGAGAAAAATAATTTGAATAAAACTCAAATAACTCCAAATTATAAATAAATTCAGAAGAACTTTGAATTTAATTCTTTGAAACTCCCAACTCATATTTCATATAATTTGAAGAAGTCATTTTATCTTCTCTCGTGAAAATCATTGAGTTGCTTAAAGTTTCTGAATTGGAAATATTTCCCAATGGAATTCAAATATTTTTCATACACCCTTTTCATTTATTTAAATGGAAGAAGTCATGTCATCTTCTCTCTAGGGTTTTGTATTTGAAAAGAATTTGAATTCACGAAGATCATAAATGAAAAAATGAAAGTTTGGGAAAGTCCTTTTATTCCCTCTCATTTAACTTTCAAAAAGTTTCGAATTTCACTCAATCAATCACACAACAAACAAAAAATCAATCAAATATATCTATTTAATATAAAATTCCAAAATTTAGAATTTTGGGATGTTACAAACCTACCACCCTTAAAATGAATCTCGTCCTCGAGATTCGGAGAGGCTAGCAAGAAAAGGTTAGGGTTTGGGGGTCTCCTCAAAATCCATCAATCATCACCGGGGTCTGGGGTGCTACCACCCTTAGAAGCATGGTTACGGTTCCATCAAAACCCATATACTCCATCCTTATTCTTGACAGTGTCGGTCTTCTCAGATCATAAGGATAATTCCTTCTCTGGGCTCTTCCGGTAGTGACATAACCTTTTCCTCAATTCTTCTGTCCTTTTCTCTTGGTAAGGTTATTCCGAGATTGGGTCTTCTTAGCTGCCGGGTCTGGTGCCAATACTAACTAACTATCGATATCTCATGGTGGTTAACAATTTAGGGTTTCTCCTGCACGAAATGGGTCTGGGTTGATCCCCACCGTATAACCTACGGTTGGCAAAAACTGCCTTGTACAAGGGAAAAATACCTATACCATTCTAAGGCTTAAACAAGGTTTTGATCGTCGTCTCTTTACTATAGGTAAGTCACTCAGATTTACCATCCCATATAGCAAGGCGAATAATAAGAGTAAGTCGGTATGGTGATCAATCCATCCCGCACCCAAGTCATTACTTTGTATACGGTTTAGCGAATCTCGCATTCTAACACTCGGTCATCCTCACAAGCATTGCAGAATTTCTCTTATCGATGAACTAAGTTCGGATAATTCCATGGATTCTGCAAGCCAAACAAACATCTATCGTTCCTTCACAACCCTCAGGTTTTGCGTAACTCCTATAAGATCGTCTGCTGATAAAATCGTAACTTCTTCGAGGTTTTTTTTCCTTCAGCAAGAATGTGCTTTCTTCTTGGCAGGTCCTGGGGCCTGTGGGTTATGGCCCATCTCATCACTTGTAGTCCTTGAACTTATCATGGGGCAACTGATCATTATTCCAACTTCCAACTTCCTAGTATTCTTAAATCCATCCAATTGTATTGTTTTCCTTCCTTCTATTGGCACCAAACTAGGACATGATTACTCAGACTCATCATGGAGTTTCCATTGATCCATATTTCCGACATCATACCTCCTTTATATCCAATAGTAATTTATCTCTTCATCCTCGTGGAATATCCCACATACCAAGATAAAAACTTATACTTATGAAGTCCATATTCTACTTCGTGGAACATCATTATCCCTTCCAGGGTCAAGCATCCTTACACGGGAATATTGGCCATCTCTGCATGGAACTTCTTCAACTGGGAACCGTGAAACACATCATGAACTCCTGACAGTCCTTCGGGTGACTCCAACTTGTTGGCCACTTCTCCCATACGTTCCAAAACTCGGTATGGTCCTACAAATCTCGGGGCTAACTTTCCCTTAACTACAAATCGTTTAACTCCTCGCAGAGGGGGCACACAAAGACATGCTCTGTCTCCAATTTCATAGACTACCTCCTTGCGTTTTTAAGTCTGCATAACTCTTCTGCCTAGACTGAGCTACCTTCAGTCTATCTCGAATCAACTTAACATTCTCTTCTGACTCCTTGATCACATTTGGTCCAAAAACTGACGATCTCCAACTTCATCCCACATACTCTTGGGGCATCACACATACCGAGACAAAACTCGTATTCATTTTGTCCGAAATTCACTCAGTGGAGTATCCTTATCTTTTCCAGGGGTCAAGGGTTCTTACAGGGTACTACCACCCTTAAAATGCACAAATCTTCCATAGACCATATTTCTCATATCCTCAGAAATGGTCAAAATCCTTCTTCATAGAGTAACAACTCATAAAATCCATATCAGTACCAACGATGCTAACTTTATTCATTCTCAAGTGATTACAATCTCTCGCTTTTCCATTACATGTCTCAACTCAACACCTCAATATAAAAGAAAATGTTCTCACTTCTACTACTCCATTTCTTTTGTTGCAAACTCAAATATCTAGCACACGTTTCCTTCTCCTTGGGGCATTCTCTGGCAAAGTGCCCTACTCCATTACAACTAAAACATATTACTTCTGACAAGTCTTGAGGTTTCCTTTTTGGGCAACTGTTGAGGTAGTGCCCTGACTCCTTGCACCTGTAACAGGTGATATGACTCAGGTTCCTCCTGGGCTCCAATCGGTTTCTCTTCCTGGACTTTTCCATTCCAATCAGGGCTTCTATTTCATGTGGGTCATACTCTACTTCCTCCATCGGGAATTCTACTAGATCCCCATTCAAACAATTTTGGGAGATGTGTCCTTCTTCTCCACATGAATAGCAAGACTTTGTGCAGGGTTTACTCGGGTCCTCTTTAGGTGTGTCCTCCACATCTTCCTTCATCATGGGTTCTTCTAAAATTTCCATGAGGGCTCCTTTCATTACTTCTTTCTTCTGCTGGATGGTTCGTTGTACCATGGGGTAAATGTGACACTAAGCAGGATAGTGGGTAGTCCCTTCACACAAGAAACAAGTAATCTACCTAATTGGGCATTCTTCAACTGGGTGACTTCCTTCACAATTAGGGCATTCATCCTTGTGTTCTTTATGGGTGTGTCCTATTTCTCCACAAATCTTACATGCACAAGGTTTCTTCATATCCTTTCCATAAGGCTTCAACTTCTGGGACACAAACCGAGACTTTGGCAAAGTCAACTTAAATTCTTTCCAAGTGGTTATTCCTTGCCATCCATTGATGGTTTGGTACATCCTCCACCAAGTAGCAGCACCTCTTTCAAAGCACTGAAGAGCATGCTGGGTCATATCATTTCTGACTATAGGGTTATTCTCCATGTGATCCTCCATGTTCTGAATCCATCGGTCTGTCTCCAACTGACTCATCGGTCCAGAAAATACAAGCTCATCTCCATTCATCCTCTGTTGGGTCCATGTGGGTTTGGGGTAAGATTAGAGAGATAGAGAGGGATACACACAATACAAACAACAGTTTTGAAAAGACATATTTTATTTGTGGCCGTCGAGAAAAACATCAAACAAATGACAGCTCACAAACATCGCATCTAACATAGGTGTAATACAGGGGTTTGGTCTTCTAAAGGTCAATAAATCTTCTACATCTCCAAACTCTTCAAGCCTTGTTCATGCCTCCAATGGCTTCTTCCGATCATGCTTGTCCATCTCAAGTTCTTTTGCCAGATCATCTCCGTTGACGTGAAATCTCTCACAACATCCTTTAATACTCCGGAGTTGTATTTCAAACTTCTAGGTTTCAACATCCTTGGCATGAACCATGGTCTAGTTCCTGACGAATCTCCGGTTTCTCGAGGTTTTGCTCCTCTAGCTTGGCTACCCTCATCTTCAGGGTCCTGAGTTCCTCATGAAATACTTCCTTGTCTAATACGACTTCCTGGAGCTCCATTTTAAACTTCTTGATGTACTACTCCAGATCCTGGTGATACACCGGCTAGGGCTAAAACTTCATCTTATGATAGGTGCTCCATCAGCCTTCTTCCATCAAATCCATTCTGAAGACATGCATCCTTAACTCAGCACGGTGACAATAGCATCAGCGGGCGATGACATCATGGATAACCGTGTTTCTGCTCTTGTCATTCCCATGAGCTATCATTCCATAGTTGATATCTCAAAACTTCGAGTTCTCATGCTCGTTGTTTCAGTCTTTCTCCGATACACCTTGATCTCGGGTATTGACAACTTCCATAGTCTGCCAAGTTCCATAAGGATAGCCTTCCTAGGTCATACAAATCTGGGAATTCTTCAGAGCCTTCAAATTCTACTTGTCTTCGGTCTTCAACCGTTGTAGTTTCCATTATTCAGATGCACGAAAAATACTCTTCATTCCGAAGTGGTCTTAGTTGTCCGATATCTTGTACTTCTTGGAGTGGTCTCATCAGTCGAATCTTCATGTGGTCAAAAGGGGAAAAGGGGTATGGTCTCACTAAAGGGGATTTTTGAATAAGCTCAGAAGATAAGAGAAGTAAAAGATCTTTTGAAAATGAAGTTGTAGAGAAAATCTTTCCTATGGGCTTGCCAGTTTCTAGGGTCACGTCCTACAGTCAACATGTGCTCTGATACCATCTTGTAGCGACCCGACCCGAATGGATCAAGTCTCTGTGCTTAAGTGTCATCCCTGGATTAGTATGCTGACACACAGTACTCGAGGATTTATAACAGAGGTAAATCACATGTATAAGTAACGTAAGATACTATTACCTCAATCCAAAATAGCGGAAGTAACAAGGTTGTGGATTCCCATCAACACCAACGGCAAAGTTGAGTGTAGAAATCGTAACCCTAACGTATCACTTACTCGTCGTAAGATAAACCTGCAACATGAGACGTTGCAGCCACAAAGGGTCAGTACATTGAATGTACTGGCAAATTCACACCATAGAGAATGATGAATAAAGGCTATCACTACATGCATATTTGGTTGGTGGAAAAGCTCTATGGTATAAGGTTTTTGCGAAAAGCCAATTTTTCCCCTATTGCAAAGAAATAAATTTTATTTAACTATCATGGTGGTTGTTGAACATTGAGAATGGTTGACAACATTCTCAATCCCAATGAAGTAACATCATTAAAACCCAACAATATTCATTTAAAGTAACGTGATGAGATTCACATGATAATCCAGGTACTAGATACTCAAGTTGTCCATAACCGGGGACACGGCTAATCATGATTAGTTTATACACTCTGCAGAGGTTTGCGCACTTTTCCCCACAAGACTCGATCACCTCCGTTTGGTTTCTTGCACTACATGGTGTTTGAGAAACGGATGACCGAGACATAGTCTTTCATAAGCGCTAGCACCTTACGATCGGGTAGACCGTACCACCTACATCCCCTACATCTGCTAGTCTACCACTGTAAGAGTTCGCACGACTTAATCAACTATGCTAGAGCCCATAATAGCTTGTGGATGCACACGGAAGTTTCTAGCATGAAAAATCTCATGATCCCTTTGAGCCTGGGTGGCGGTCCATAAAAAAACAGGCAATCCTGGTCTACCCAGGTGCCTAGACAGGCAATCCTGGAATAACCAGGTGCCTCAATCCACCCAGATGTGTGTTTAAATTGCCACCTTAAGTAAACCATTAATTAACAATCTCACATCTGTTATGGATACTCTCGAAACCCAATCCACGTCTACGAGCATAGCATGGCGAAGTAAGCATAACGTAATAGTAACTCCCAAGGGTTTGATAATAAATAGGTAATAGGTTCCTACCTCATCAACTACTTCCCAATGCCCACAATTTAATTAGATCCTAATCATGCAATGTTTGAGGTTTGATCTAATGCAATAAAAACTGGGTATGAAAGAGGTATGATCAAAGTGTGAACTTGCCTGCAATGTTGATGAAGATGATTCGCACTCAAAAATCTTGATAGCTCTACTCGTCACACTCTGGTCAATCTATCGTAAGCAAGCAATAGTAACCACACATAAGCAATCACTCAAAGTATCAGAAAGATCGAAGAAGACAATTAAGAAAACATCAAAACCAAGCAAATAACTCTTGCAACACAAAACAATTTCTAACAGTACCAAAATTATATGAATTTGGCCTTATCAGAAAGTTTAGGTCAAGAGCTTTGATTTGCAAAAAGAATTAACTCAAACGGAGCTACGAAACTCAAGTTATGATCAAACGAAGTTTGAATTCAAATCTGATCTAATTCAAATTTTTGAACTTTTCAAAAACATGTTTGAGTTGGATTACTGGATAGAGGAGATCATAACGAAGACGTGAGCGTTGGTTTCGTTGGATTTGGACTAACGAGTAAAAAAGTTATGAGGGTTTGAAGTACAGGGACTAATCTATGAAGAAATTTATCACGAATAGGTCCCTAGCCGAAATTAAATAGAAAAAGAAAAAACCTATCTAACGAACGTTCGCTGCAGAAGCTTATAAAACAAAAACCGTTCGCTTCAAACACTAAAACAACAGACGTTCACTACTTAAAGAAAATGGTTGGGAGAAAAAAACGAACAGATCTATTCCTAACCGTAGATCTCGGATCGGACGGACGAGGGGGAGAGGCGGTGGTTACCGCGGCGTGGAGGTCGCCGGCGACCGGAAAGACGGCGGCGGCGGCTCGGACGTCGATGGGGCGGCGGCTTCGGTAGGTCTCCGGCAACGGCGAGGGCGTCAAGGCGCTCGGCGCGGCGCGGCGGTGACGACGGTGGTGGCGTTAGCGATCGGGGGCGACGGAGTGGAGCGGGCAGCGGTGGCTGGATCTCGCCGGAGTGGCGGCTTCCGCGAGCGTGGCGAGAAGTGTGACGGCGGCGCGGCATGCGAGGAGGAGAGGAACGGGGCCAGGGCCTCGGGTTCTTATGGAGGGAGGGGCGAGCGATGCGTGGGCGAGGGGCAAAGGCGGCGGGCGCAGAGTCCGAGGCGAGGACGGCGGCCATGGCGGCGCGGCGGCATGCGGGAGAGGGACTCCGCCCGGGGTCGGTGGCGACGGTGCGGATGGGCTGGGCCGGCCCAGTCGGCGAAGAGGAGAAAGTTTTTTTAAAACATTATTTTCCAGACAACGAAAATAACAAAACCAAAATAAATAAAAATATTATATAGGCATATAATATATCAAAAAAAATCAGAAAAAGATTTTCTACGACGTGAACATTTTTATAACTTCAAATAAAATCCACACAAATTCAGATAAATCAAAGAGTGCTACTGGTCTATTAAAATCCAAAAAAATCATTTTAAAAATACCAAAATGATTAAGTTTTCTCCAATTTTCTAATGTAGGGAATCATGTTACCCTATTTTCCATATATTTTATTTTTGGAGAAAAATAATTTGAATAAAACTCAAATAACTCCAAATTGTAAATAAATTCAGAAGAACTTTGAATTTAATTCTTTGAAACTCCCAAGTCATATTTCATATAATTTGAAGAAGTCATTTTATCTTCTCTCGTGAAAATCATTGAGTTGCTTAAAGTTTCTGAATTGGAAATATTTCCCAATGGAATTCAAATATTTTTCAAACACCCTTTTCATTTATTTAAATGGAAGAAGTCATGTCATCTTCTCTCTAGGGTTTTGTATTTGAAAAGAATTTGAATTCACGAAGATCATAAATGAAAAAATGAAAGTTTGGGAAAGTCCTTTTATTCCCTCTCATTTAACTTTCAAAAAGTTTCGAATTTCACTCAATCAATCACACAACAAACAAACAATCAATCAAATCTATCTATTTAATATAACATTCCAAAATTTAGAATTTCGGGATGTTACACCCGTGTGTAACCACTTACAAATAATTTGGTGTGATTTGCATCTTTCATATTGGGTATGTTGCCATTTGTCAAACTGGAAAGATTGACATTTGTTGATCTAGTAACATTGCCATTTGTCAACCTTGTAACACTACGATTTGTCAAAATATGAAGCAAAAAATCACTAGCATTATCTAATTTTTGCAACTAAAATTCAGTAATTAAGCATAGATTTCATTCATAGATTAAACAGTCGTTCTTAATTTATACAAACAGTTCAACTCGACAGCTGAACCGACCAAACTTTTCCTCAGTTATTGTCAACTGATACGTCTCCAACGTATCTATAATTTTTGATTGCTCCATGCTATATTATCTACCTTTTTGTACTATATTGGGCTTTATTTTCCACTTTTATATTATTTTTGGGACTAACCTATTAACCGGAGGCCCAGCCCAGAATTGCTGCTTTTGCCTATTTCAGTGTTTCGGAGAAACAGAATATCAAACGGAATCCAAACAGAATGAAACCTTCGGAAACGTGATTTTCTCATCAGATAAGATCCAGGAGACTTGGACCCTCCGTCAAGAAAGCCACGAGGCGGCCATGAGGGTGGAGGGCGCGCCCCCTGCCTCGTGGGCCCCTCGAAGCTCCACCGACGTACTTCTTCCTCCCATATATATCCACGTATCCCCAAACGATTAGAACAGGAGCCAAAAACCTAATTCCACTGCCGCAACTTTCTGTATCCACGAGATCCCATCTTGGGGCCTGTTCCGGAGCTCCGCCGGAGGAGGCATCGATCACGGAGGGCTTCTACATCATCATCCAAGCCCCTCCGATGAAGTGTGAGTAGTTTACTTCAGACCTACGGGTCCATAGTTAGTAGCTAGATGGCTTCTTCTCTCTTTTTGGATCTCAATACAATGTTCTCCCCCTCTCTTGTGGAGATCTATTCGATGTAATCTTCTTTTTGTGGTGTGTTTGTTGACACCGATGAATTGTGGGTTTATGATCCAGTCTATCTATGAATAATATTTGAATCTTCTCTGAATTCTTTTATGTATGATTGGTTATCTTTGCAAGTCTCTTCGAATTATCAGTTTGGTTTGGCCTACTAGATTGGTTGGTCTTGCCATGGGAGAAGTGCTTAGCTTTGGGTTCGATCTTGCGGTGTCCTTTCCCAGTGATAGAAGGGACAACAAGGCACGTATTGTATCGTTGCCATCGAGGATAACAAGATGGGGGTTTTATCATATTGCATGAAACTATCCCTCTACATCATGTCATCTTGCTTAAGGTGTTACTCTGTTTTTAACTTAATACTCTAGATGCATGCTGGATAGCGGTCGATGAGTGGAGTAATAGTAGTAGATGCAGACAGGAGTCGGTCTACTTGTCTCGGACGTGATGCCTATATACATGATCATACCTAGATATTCTCATAACTATGCTCAATTTTGTCAATTGCTCAACAGTAATTTGTTCACCCACCATAGAATACTTATGCTCTTGAGAGAAGCCACTAGTGGAACCTATGGCCCCTAGGTCTCTTTCTCATCATATTAATCTCCATCACTTTATTATTGCTTTGCTTTTACTTTTTACTTTGCATCTAAATACCAAAAATATTATTTATCATCTCTATCAGATCTCACTTTCGTAAGTGACCTTGAAGGGATTGACAACCCCTAAGCGCGTTGGTTGCGTTGAGCTATTGTTTTTGTGTAGGTACGAGGGGCTCGCGTGTAGCCTCCTACTGGATTGATACCTTGGTTCTCAAAAACTCGGGGAAATACTTACTCTACTTTGCTGCATCATCCTCTCCTCTTTGGGGAAATCCAATGCAGTGCATCAAGAGGTAGCAAGAAGAATTTCTGGCGTCGTTGCTGGGGAGTCTGCACAAAAGTCAACATACCAAGTACCCATCACAATCCCAATCTCCCGCATTACATTATTTGCCATTTGCCTCTCGTTTTCCTCTCCCCCACTTCACCCTTGCCGTTTTATTCGCCCTCTCTCTCTCTATCCTCCCTCTCTCTCTCTATTTGCCTCTTTTTGCCCGTTTGCTTTTTGTTTGCTTGTGTGTTAGTTTGTTTGCTTGTCGTTATGGCTAGTCCCTTATCTTCTCCGTTGACCCCTGAGTTCGAAATCTTTCACTTTAAACAAAGGTTAGGAGAAAACCTAAAATATGCCTGGTTGAGAATAATGGAATCTCATCATAATTGTACCTCTGAAATAAATCTGAGAATTTTTCTTCGCAATTTTTATGTTGGATTAAATATGTCTCATAGACAACTCTTGGATTGCGTTGCCAAAGGCAATTTTATTGAAATTGATCCCCATATTGCACTTGAAATTATAGAAGGTATAGTGGGAACGCTACCTCAACAAAAGGGGCCTCATCCTACTCAGGAAGAGACACAAGTTTTTGAAATTTTTTGTGAAGTTACTAAAATCTTGCAGAAATCTCTTGAACCTCTTAAGAACATTAGTGGAAATATTCACCGCACGAATATGTTGATTACCCTTTGCAATAAGCGGTTGGATTCTTTAGATCTAAAAATTTCAGAATATGAAGGGAAACGTAAAGAACCTCCCGGATTCGAGCTTGATTCTGCTAAAAAATTGAAAACCAAAGATGGCAATACCTAGATCTATTCTTGCTTGTTATGCCTAGCTAGGGGCGTTAAACGATAGCGCTTGTTGGGAGGCAACCCAATTTTATTTTTATTCCTTGATTTTTGCTCCAGTTTAGTAATAAATAAATTATTTAGCCTCTGTTTTGGTTGTGTTTTTTGTGTTTAATTAGTGTTTGTGCCAAGTAGAACCGTTGGGGAGACTTGGGGAAAGTCTTGTTGAACTTGCTGTAAAAAACAGAAACTTTAGCGCTCACGAGAACTGCTTCCATTTTTATTTGGAGAGTGATATTTAGTTAATTATTTTTGAAGATGATTAATATATAAAATCCTCACGTGCATCAATTTATTTTAGAATTTTTGGGGTTCCAGATCTTGCGCTAGCTACATATTACTACAGTTTGTTCTGTTTTTGACAGATTCTGTTTTTCGTGTGTTGTTTGCTTATTTTGATGAATCTATGGCTAGTAAAATAGTTTATAATCCATAGATAAGTTGGAATACAGTAGGTTTAACACCAATATAAATAAATAATGAGTTCATTACAGTACCTTGAAGTGGTCTTTTGTTTTCTTTCACTAACGGAGCTCACGAGTTTTCTACCTTAAGTCTTGTGTTGTGAAGTTTTCAAGTTTTGGGTAAAGATTTGATGGATTATGGAACAAGGAGTGGCAAGAGCCTAAGCTTGGGGATTCCCATGGCACCCCCAAGATAATCTAAGGACACCTAAAAGCCAAAGCTTGGGGATGCCCCGGAAGGCATCCCCTCTTTTTCGTCTACTTCTATCGGTAACTTTACTTGGAGCTATATTTTTATTCACCACATGATATGTGTTTTGCTTGGAGCATCTTTTATGATTTGAGTCTTTTCTTGTTAGTCTACCACAATCATCCTTGTTGTACAAACCTTTTGAGAGAGCCATACATGATTTGGAATTTGATAGAATACTCTATGTGCTTCACTTATATCTTTTGAGCTTTATAGTTTTGCTCTAGTGCTTCACTTATATCTTTTCGAGCATGGTGGTGGATTTGTTTTATAGAAACTATTGATCTCTCATGCTTCACTTAGATTATTTCGAGAGTCTTAATAGCATGGTAATCTGCTTAAAATCCTAAATATGCTTGGTATGCAAGATTAATAATAAAATTTTCGTATGAGTGTGTTGAATACTAAGAAAAGTTTGATGCTTGATGAATGTTTTGAGATATGGAGGTAATAATATCAAAGTCATGCTAGTTGAGTAGTTGTGAAATTGAGAAATACTTGTGTTGAGGTTTGCAAGTCCCGTAGCATGCACGTATGGTAAACGTTATGCAACAAATTTGAAACATGAGGTGTTATTTGATTGTGTTCCTTATGAGTGGCGGTCGGGGACGAGCGATGGTCTTTTCCTACCAATCTATCCCCTAGGAGCATGCGCGTAGTGCCGAGGTTTTTGATGACTTGTAGATTCTTGCAATAAGTATGTGAGTTCTTTATGACTAATGTTGAGTCCATGGATTATACGCACTCTCACCCTTCCATCCTTGCTAGCCTCTTCGGTACCATGCATTGCCCTTTCTCACATTGAGAGTTGGCGCAAACTTCGCCGGTGCATCCAAACTCCGTGATATGATACGATCTTTCACACATAAACCTCCTTATATCTTCCTCAAAACAGCCACCATACCTACCTATTATGGCATTTCCATAGCCATTCCGAGATATATTGCCATGCAACTTTCCATCATTCCGTTCATCATGACACATTCATCATTGTCATATTGCTTAGCATGATCATGTAGTTGACATAGTATTTGTGGCAAAGCCACCGTTCATAATTCTTTCATACATGTCACTCTTGGTTCATTGCATATCCCGGTACACCGCCGGAGGCATTCATATAGAGTCATCTTTGTTCTAGTATCGAGTTGTAATCATTGAGTTGTAAATAAATAGAAGTGTGATGATCATCATTATTAGAGCATTGTCCCAAGTGAGGAATAAATAAAAAAGGCCATAAAAAGAGAAGGCCCCAAAAAAGAGAAAGGCCATAAAAAAGGCCCAAAAAATGAGAGAAAAAGAGAGAAGGGACAATGTTACTATCCTTTTACCACACTTGTGCTTCAAAGTAGCACCATGATCTTCATAGTAGAGAGTCTCTCATGTTATCACTTTCATATACTAGTGGGAATTTTTCATTATAGAACTTGGCTTGTATATTCCAACAATGGGCCTCCTCAAGTGCCCTAGGTCTTCGTGAGCAAGCAAGTTGGATGCACACCCTCCCATGTTCAAGAATTCATCTGATTAAGCAGTTAACTTGCCGATTAATCCCTACTCATAGGGTCACTGAGTAGCCGATAAACTCATAAATCGTCCGATTAACTGATTAAATGGCCGATTAACTTGCCGATTAGCCTATTAATCCCCTACTCGCCAGCCAACCGAGCAGCTACCAGTTAACGATTTCCTCAACAATGACACCCACTAGTTTCTTTTGTTGAGCTTTCATACATTTATAGCTCTAGTGCATCCGTTGCATGGCAATCCCTACTCCTTGAATTAACATCAATCGGTGGGCATCTCCATAGCCCATTGATTAGCCTCGTTGATGTGAGACTTTCTCCCTTTTTGTCTTCTCCACATAACCCCCCTCATTATATTCTATTCCACCCATAGTGCTATGTCCATGGCTCGCGCTCATATATTGCGTGAAAGTTTATAGGTTTGAGATTACTAAAGTATGAAACAATTGCTTGGCTTGTCATCGAGGTTGTGCATGATGAGAGCATTCTTGTGTGACAAAAATGAAAACTGACTAAACTATATGATTTTGTAGGGACAAACTTTCTTTGGCCATGTTATTTTGAGAAGACATAATTGCTTAGTTAGTATGCTTGAAGTATTATCATTTTTATGTCAATACAAACTTTTGTCTTGAATCTTTCGGATCTGAATATTCATACCACAATTAAGAAGAATTACATTAAAATTATGCCAAGTAGCACTCCGCATCAAAAATTCTGTTTTTATCATTTACCTACTCGAGGACGAGCAGGAATTAAGCTTGGGGATGCTTGATACGTCTCCAACGTATCTATAATTTTTGATTGCTCCATGCTATATTATCTACTGTTTTGGACTATATTGGGCTTTATTTTCCACTTTTATATTATTTTTGGGACTAACCTATTAACCGGAGGCCCAGCCTAGAATTGCCGTTTTTTGCCTATTTCAGTGTTTCGGAGAAACAGAATATCAAACAGAGTCCAAACGGAATGAAACCTCCGGAAACGTGATTTTCTCATCAGATAAGATCCAGGCGACTTGGACCCTCCGTCAAGAAAGCCATGAGGCGGCCATGAGGGCGGAGGGCGCCCCCCTAGGGCGTGCCCCCTGCCTCGTGGGGCCCTCGAAGCTCCACCGACATACTTCTTCCTCCCATATATATCCATGTATCCCCAAACGATCAGAACAGGATCCAAAAACCAAATTGCACCGCCGCAACTTTCTGTATCCACGAGATCCCATCTTGGGGCCTGTTCCGGAGCTCCGCCGGAGGAGGCATCGATCACGGAGGGCTTCTACATCATCATCCAAGCCCCTCCGATGAAGTGTGAGTAGTTTACTTCAGACCTACGGGTCCATAGTTAGTAGCTAGATGGCTTATTCTCTCTTTTTGGATCTCAATACAATGTTCTCCCCCTCTCTTGTGGAGATCTATTCGATGTAATCTTCTTTTTGCGGTGTGTTTGTTGAGACCGATGAATTGTGGGTTTATGATCTAGTCTATCTATGAATAATATTTGAATCTTCTCTGAATTCTTTTATGTATGATTGGTTATCTTTGCAAGTCTCTTCGAATTATCAGTTTGGTTTGGCCTACTAGATTGGTTGTTCTTGCCATGGGAGAAGTGCTTAGCTTTGGGTTCGATCTTGCGGTGTCCTTTCCCAGTGACAGAAGGGGCAGCAAGGCACGTATTGTATCGTTGCCATCGAGGATAACAAGATGGGGTTTTTATCATATTGCATGAAACTATCCCTCTACATCATGTCATCTTGCTTAAGGCGTTACTCTGTTTTTAACTTAATACTCTAGATGCATGCTAGATAGCGGTCAATGAGTGGAGTACTAGTAGTAGATGCAGGCAGGAGTCGGTCCACTTGTCTCGGGCGTGATGCCTATATACATTATCATACCTAGATATTCTCATAACTATGCTCAATTCTGTCAATTGCTCAATAGTAATTTGTTCACCCACCATAGAATACTTATGCTCTTGAGAGAAGCCACTAGTGAAACCTATGGCCCCCGGGTCTCTTTCTCATCATATTAATCTACATCACTTTATTATTGCTTTGCTTTTACCGACGAGCCTACCGGCGAGCTCGGCAACCACAATACGGTGCTTGCCGCTGTTGTAGCTTTAGCGATGCTCACCTCGAACGCCCTCTGCCGCTCCAGACGACCCCTCTTGAAGCGGTGGTTTTCCTTGTAGATCTCCTGATTCCTCGCCTCTGAGGTGGCGTGTCTCGTGGCCACGGCGGTGGTAAGGCTCTTTGCGTGCTCGACGAGGCGCTCCTCCTCCTCCCGCAGGAACTCGGTGTAGCGCGCAAGGTCGCTGACGCACGTGCGGGCATCCACCTCCGCCTCCCGCCTTTGGGCGGCGGTGGCGGAGCGGGTGATGACCCCGGCGGTTGAAGGTGGGCTGGCGGCCACGGCGACCGATGATGGGGTGGCGGCCGCGACCACCCCCTCCCGCTTTCGGGCCGCGGTGGCGGAGCGGGTGATGGCCACGGTGGCCGGCAGTGGGGTGGCGGCCACGACGGCCACCTCCCACCTTCGGGTCGCGGCAGCGAAGCGGGCAATGGCCCTGGCTTCCGACGGTGGTGTGGCGGCAACGACGGCAAGCAATAGCTTCCGATTGGCACCAGCGGCGGTGCGTGTGGTGGGTGTTCCACGCATACCCAACAGGGACGCCACGCGCACTACACTACGCCGGGGACTGCGCCGCCGCCATGATGTAGCCTCCTAGCTGGAGTTGTCCTCCGATGAGGGTGGAGTGGCTGAGCAACGATGGTGGACCGGTGCCATTGGCGATTGTGGGAGAAGCAGACGAGATAAGCTACAGGGAGGGAGGGGAAAATGTGACGCAGGACTCGCCGGACGTGACAGTTTTTATAGCAGGCCGGTAAGCATTGGGATTTTGGGGGATTTCATCGAGTCGGGCGGGAAGCTTGCGCGGGAACCTGCGAGGTTGTGCGGGAACGGGCTCACAAACGATTCATTGGCACCACCGTTTGGCCAAAAGAACACCCCCGCGCGCTGCGCAAGCTTGCGATGTAAGCCGTCTGCAGCAGCGGGGTGACAAGACGTGTGAGAGGAGGACGAAAGGCCATGTACACACACGGTTAATAAAAAACGTTTGCGATTTAATTACCTACTATACCCCCGTCCTGGTTTATAAGTATGATTTAACTAATAAAATACGAATGCATATCGCCAAAGATTATATAGTTGGATTTGTATTTGAACATAGTTTCTGATTATATAATTTTTATAACATGCACTAACATTTTGTGGATTAAGTTTGAGGGCAAAATATGGCACAGAATATAAATGGGACTATAGACTAGCCGGAGGTGGTAGCACACGGCCGCTCTCTATGTAGCGACGCAACTGTCGGCCGGCTTGTAGGCAACCATTTCCTGCGTGTTCAACTGCTCTATGTGTGTGGTTGCTTGCGGTTCAGGAGGCCGCGGCACGCTCTGCTCGCGTCCCGCCGCGCGCGCTTTGCTCTCGTGTCCCGCCGGGTGCTCTGCCCTCGTCCCTTCACGCGCGCTGCCAGTGTTTGGGGCCGGCGCACGATCACGCACGTTCGTGTGCATGCGGTTGCGCTGGGTGCGGCACGACGATGCAGTTACCCGCTGCAAAAAACTGTCATGCAGACGCGTAGAGAATCCAGGCCGCCCGGCCCCCATTTATTCCTGCGGCCATTTACCTTATATCTCTCGCGTTACATGACACAATAAGCACACCCACGATGACACATACAGAGAGGAAATCCAGCGGCTCCAATGGCGCTCCCAGCGGCTGACAGCGACAACGACGGGCAGTTCACCACGCATCACATAGTGGACACCCACGTGAGGGGAAGGCCCTCTCGATGGTGTACATGAACGATCTGGTCTCGGTGGAGAGCTCCATCCAAACTATGGAGCAGTTCCTTGCCGAGGACAAGTACCGAGTGGTCGGCTTCGACCTCGAGTACACCATGGGTCGTGTCGGGCACGATCTGAAGGTTGCCATCACCCAGTTGTGCGTGCCACATGACGTCCTCGTCTACCACTACCACCTTGCCACAAGGCCTTGCGAGCATTTCTCCAGGTTTATCAACAGCTCCGACTACAGTTTTGCTATGGTGGACACCACCAACGATCTCAAAGCGCTCAAGGTTTCGGGCTTGAAATGCCCGAATCTTGTCAACATCCAGCACCACTACAAGGTCTGGGGGGAGCGACAACAATAAACTAAACTCCCTGGTTGACCTTGCCCCGGCCATCATCGACCCCTACTACGCGAAGCTGAAGGAAGAGAGCAAGAAGGACAAGAACGCCTGGCACAATGTTTGGCATGAGAGACTGGATGAAGAACACGTCAAGTACGCGTACACAAGCTACGAGATGTACAGGCGGATTGTTGACATGAGGAACTGTCTTCTTCCTGCCCCAGACGAGGGATCGAGCCACATAGCAGTGGTGGGAGCGTCACAAGAAGTAGATGACTAGACGACTGTTTCTCCTACTTTAGAATGCATGCAATTGTTGATTGAGGTGTGTGCGAGTGATCTATATAGTCACTTATGTAATTGGATATTTATTTCAGTTATATATATATACATATATATATACACATGTTATTCTACTATAGACAGAGCAAATCACACGGCTTATTAGCAGCAATCATTTGTGTTATTATTGGTCTTCGCACACATTTCTGATTACGGACCTATTTGCCGCGTATCACACACATCTTGTTCAGTTGAACCGTTTCCATTGTGTTTCCTAATCACACATAGTTCATCCTAGTGAACTGTATGCTGTATATCGCACACACCTTCATCTGGCTGTCCGTTTCTTTTGTTCCTCCTCATCCCAAACAGTTAATTGAACTGAACTATATGCCCTGCATCGCACACGCAACTAAAATCTGAACCGTGTTTGATGCATCCATCATCGCACACAGTTTCGTCGAAGGGTCTCTGATCGTAGTGTCGCGTTTGGACCATCCTACAGTAGTGATAGACCATCCCAAAGGTCTTACTTGGCACTTTATTGAAACAAAATCTATCAAACATGATTACTACAGTAGCATAATCATGTGAACACACAAAACAATTAGGGTAAATATTGGGTTGTCTCCCAACAAGCATTTTTCTTTAATGCCTTTTTAGCTAGGCATGATGATGTCGATGATGCTCACATAAAGCATAAGAGTTGAAACATAATGGGAGCATCATGAAGCATATGACTAGCACATTTAAGTCTAACCCACTTCCTATGCATGGGGATTTTGTGAGCAAATAGTCTATGGGAGCAAGAATCAACTAGCATAGGAAGGCAAAACAAGCAAAACTTCAAAACTTTAAACACATAGAGAGGAAACTTGATATCATTGCAATATGTAGAAGCATAAGTTCCTCTCTCATAATAATTTTCAGTAGCATCATGAATTATTCAACAATACAACCATCACATAAAGCATAATTTTCATGATTCATAACCATAGAAATTTTACTACTCTCCACATAAGCAAAATTCTTCTCATTTGGAATAGTGGGAGTATCATAAGAAACTCGAATACTGTAAATTGTCACATTAAAAGAGTAATGTTCAGAAAAAGGGTAATCATAATTATGACAAGTTTTATAAATATAATCATCACTACTTTTTATAACATAAGTGTCATCACAATAATCATCATAAGTAGCAGCATTGTTCCCATCAAAATCAATTGAAACCTATTCCAAGATAGTGGAATCATTACTAAATAAAGTCATGACCTCTCCAAATCCACTTTTATCATTATAATAAGATTCAACACCCTCAAAAATAGTGGGATAATTATTATCTAAAGTTGACACTCTTCCAGACCCACTTTCATAAATATTACAATCATCGTAAATAGGAGGCATGCTATCATCGTAATAAATTTGCACATCAAAACTTGGGGGACTAAAATATCATCTTCATCACGCATAGCATCCCCAAGCTTGGGACAAACATTAATTTCAGAAAATAAATTCTCAAACATGTTATTCTCATCAAACATAACATCCCCAAGCTTGTGGCTTTGCATATCATAAGCATAATCACTCTCATCATTAATAGCATGATAACACCAATAGTATAGCAATTATTATCATCATAATTTTCTAGGTGCCAAAAAGATTTTCAAGATTATAAGAAGTATCATTATTTTCCCAATCATAATCATCACAATGAGTAATAGGCATAACAAAATCATCCTCAATAGTTTCTTCGAACACTGTACCATAAGACAGAGAATCAATATCATCATCAAGTATATCATCTTCCACATTTATTTTTTGATTCATTCTCATGAGGCATAACCATAATAGGAGCAATATAATTTGGGAGGGATACCTTTCTACCTTTACTTCTTTGTCTTTTCTTTTTCTTCTCCACGTCATGTGTGGATTCAAATAACTTTTTGGAGCCCCTTATTGATGAGATTGGTTACATAGGGAGACAATAGGAGGGAAAGTGGAAACATTTACCCTTTCATTAGTACTTTTATATTATGTTGGTTTTCCCATCTTTTTATAGTTGGCAATATAAGCATTTTCCTTCCAATTTACCATGCAAAACATATATATTTCTTTAAGAGTAGTCTCAACATGGTCGGTGAATATGAATGCTTCAAACCAACTATTTTTATGTGACAATTCTTCACACCCCAAAAATAACCAAAGTTCATTATAAAGTTCAAGAGTGATCAATTTATTGCCATTTTTGGCCACGAATTGATCATGAAAAAGCGTGCATTGGAAATTAAGATGACCAACTCTATTGCAAAGTTCACAAGTAATGGGATGAAGAGAGCATAATTTTGTAGCAAATTTATCTATCACCTTAAGCCACCGATTGGTTTCATCATGTTTATGCTTCTTACAGAATCTATCATCCCTATAAGGCATGTCTTCACAAACTCTATTCACTCCACAAAAACTGACATGCTTATAAGAAACTTCTTTATCATGACTAGTGCAATCATCATTAGTATCATTAATATTCATAGCAAGCACACTAACAACATTGCAATCATGTTTATCATTCAAAGATCTAGTGCCAAACATTTTATTGACTTCTTCTAACACTTGAGCACAAGTTTCCTTTCCATCATTTTCATGAAAGACATTAAAAAGATAAAGCATATGAGGCAACCTCAATTCCATTTTTGTAGTTTTCTTTTATAGAATGAACTAGTGATAAAACAAGAAACTAAAGATTCAATTGGAAGATCTAAAGATATACCTTCAAGCACTCACCTCCCCAGCAATGGCGCCAGAAAAGAGCTTGATGTCTACTTTGCAACCTTCTTCTTATAGACTCGTGTTGGGCCTCCAAGCGCAGAGTTTTGTAGGACAGTAGCAAATTTTCCCTCAAGTGGATGACCTAAGGTTTATCAATCCATGGGGGCGTAGGATGAAGATGGTCTCTCTCAAGCAACCCTGCAACCAAATAACAAAGAGTCTCTTGTGTCCCCAACACACCCAATACAATGGTAACTTGTTTAGGTGCACTAGTTCGGCGAAGAGATGGCGATATAAGTGTAATATGGATAGTAGATATAAGTTTTTGTAATCTAGAAATATAAAAACAGCAAGGTAACTAGTAACAAAAGTGAACAAAAACGGTATTGTAATGCTTGAAAGCAAGGCCTAGGGTTCATACTTTCACTAGTGCAAATTCTCTCAACAATGATAACATAATTGAATCATATAACAATCCCTCAATGTGCAACAAAGAATCACTCCAAAGTTTCTATTGGAGAATGTATCGGGGGAAAACGTGCATCAACCCCTATGCATAGATTATCCCAATGTCCCCTGGGGAATCCGTGAGTTGAGTGCCAAAACATACATCAAATGAATAAATAAAACATCCCATTGTCACCACAGATATTCCATCGCAAGACATACATCAAGTGTTCTCAAATCCAATACTCAATCCAACATAACGAAACCTTAGAGAGCAAGACTCAATTCATCACAAGAAGGTAGAGGGGGAGAAACACCATATGATTCAACTATAGTAACAAAGCTCGCGGTACATCAAGATCGTGCCAAATAAAGAACACAAGAGAGAGAGAGATCAAACACATAGCTACCGATACATACCCTCAACCCCGAGGGTGAACTACTCCCTCCTCGTCATGGAGACCGTCGGGATGATGAAGATGGCCTCGATGATGGTTTCCTCCTCCGGCAGGGTGCTGGAACGGGCTCCTAATTGGTTTTTCATGGCTACAGAGGCTTACAGCGGCGGAACTTCTGATCTAGGGTTCTTTTCGGGGGTTTCTATATTTATAGGAATTTTTGGCGTCGGAAACAAGTCAGGGGGGTTCCCGAGGGGGGCACAAGCTAGGGGCGGGCCCTAGGGGGCTCCCCCTAGGCTTGTGGTCGCCTCGGGACTCTTCTGGCCCAACTCCGATGCTCCGTGGGTCTCTTCTGGTCCATACAAAATCACCATAAATTTTCAGCTCGTTTGGACTCCGTTTGATATTTCTTTTCCGTAAAACCCAAAAAACACTAGTGCAGAACCGGGCAATAGCACCGGTTCGTAAGGCCCTTTAGTGCCGGTTCGGTAACCGGCACTAAAGTGTGGGCACTAAAGCCCCCCCCCCTTTAGTACCGGTTCAGCACGAACCGGTGCTAAAGGGCAACCACGTGGCACGAGCCAGCTCCGGGGGCAGGGAGCCCTTTAGTACCGGTTGGTGACACCAACCGATATTAAAAGGTTGGGAGTTTTGGGGTTTATGATTTCTTTTTCATTTAATTTTGTGTTTTCCATTTAATTCTTTTTCGTTTGCTGGTATTTTACGATACTACATATTGTACACGTTATGCATATATATAAATAGAATTTCTAGTAGAACCGATCATATATATATATATATATATATCATCGAATGTCTCACAACCACCATTAATTAATTCACACATATATACACACATGTACATATATATATATATACAATTAGCTAGCTATATACAATTTCTCCTAATTGGTGCCTTCGGAGCCAGTGGCATTGGCCTAATTTGTGCCTTCGGAGCACGATGACAATTGGAAGTGGTTCATGGGGGCGGTAGCGGGTAATAGTATTCTCCTTTGGGATCTATGACCTGGTCGAGCAAAAATCCCGTTATTTCCTCTTGAATTGCTTCTATGCAGTCCTCTGCTAGGAGCTGCTCCCGCACCTCTTTGAACTGTTAAGAAGGAGATCAATATGCATGTGTATTAGTTGTGTGACTAGATATCGATAATGGTGTAAAAATTGTGAATAGTATTCTGACAAACGTACCCACTCCTGTCTTTGAGATCTGCTCCTTTCGGACACCATCACGCGAATGTTCTCGCAAACGTAATATGCACACAGATTATTCCCCGGCACCTGCTTCAGGGCCTTTACAAGAATGGAATTTGATTAGATAATAATTAATCAAGCATGATAATTAAAGAGATGGCAGCTAGCTAGCTAGTACTACTTAATTACTTACCTTGGGTCGATACCATTTCAGCTTTTTTTTTCCATTGGCCTAGAGTGACACTGATGAACTTTGCCCAACCCCTGCCCGCCGACAAAGAAAATGAATAAAGGGGTTATTAAATAGTTCATATCAGGAAATGACGAACTAAATAGGCCAAGATATAGTTAATAATGATTGAAATTACCTGTTGACTATCCCAAAAAAGATGGTGTAGTCACTTGCTTTTTCAAGTAGTGAGTCCAGTATTTCAACTGTTCCTTCATCAACTTTAATGATTAACAAGATCCAGTGAAATCTGCATGCACACACGTTTGCATGTCTTAATTAAGCGGGCATATGTAAGCAAAAACATGTAGCTAGCTAGTAGGCAAAAACAGAATTTGTAGTACAAGACAGTGTGACTCACTCGAAGTTGTAAGGAAGTAGTATATCTTCATTGGTATTGAGGCGCTTGAAGAACTCTAGCATGCTTTCCTCTACACTTTTTTCATAATATGGATCTAATTTCCATGTGTATTCATTAATGGTATTTGGTTCAATGAACCCAATGCCATAGCATCCACCTTTTTTCATTTCATAAATCTTCATCCTGCATAATACCACAGAAAAGAATATAGTGAGGATAATTACAAGTAATGATTGATCAAAATGATCACTACAGCTAGCTTGAGACTTAAATTACAAAAAGAAATCACTTACAGACAATAGCAACTGACGATAGATTTGTCGAGTACATCTTGATTGTATAACTGAAATAGTTTTGAATACTCAACGGACACAGCTTTCTCATGGTAGTAATGATCCTTCTTGACATTCACCATGAGGGACTCTCGATTGGAAATCTTGGTAATGTCCATGTACCATTGATGCAATTCATACATTCTCGTTGGTAGCTTCCTGACCTCGTCTGGCTTGACCAAAGGTTGGCCCCGGATATATTCCCATTTTATTTCCTCCTCTCTAATCAGAGACATGGGCTCGATATCGAAGAGTTGTCCAATAGTGATCATGAGCCTTTTAGCCTGCTCAATATGCTCCTCGGTTATTACCACATCGCCCAGCCCGGGAACGTTAACGGTTTGCCCACAATAATATGGGCGCGCGTACTCTCATGTGTTGTTGGCACAATAAGCGAGGGGATTGATTGTGCCGCCTGTTCTCCCAGCTGGGGAACGGTTTTACCGCTCCTTTTGCCAGCTGATTTGCTCGAGCTCGAGCTCGCCTCTTTCTGTAGACGTGCTCGATTTAACTTCCTGAGGTGGCGCTCATAGTCTGTGTCAACAGGCTTGGGAGCTGGTGCTCTAGCCATACGAATGAAGTGGTCAATCTTTTCCTTAGGCACTTTCTCCCTTGGCGGCGGTGGCAGTTTCGGTGCAAAATGGGCTTCCACCTCGGCCCTCGATATGGCTGCGTTTTCCTCCTCAGACTTGTCGTAAGGCCTCTACAGAAGAGGCGCGAGGCTGCTTGGACCATATTGAGATCGCTTGTCTCCGCCTGTACCTCTAGTACTACCTCGACTTGTACCGCTACGCACCATAGGTGAGGCGGCTCTCTTCCGCACCGAAAGTGGCCCACGCGAACGCCACCAAAGGAGATCAGGGTCGACGATGGGACCCGGGGCCGGGTTCCTCACCAAGCGTCGCGCCCCTGAAGGTAGCACCTCCCAGTGCTAGCCCGGCGGATCCCAGTCCCGGACATGGGTCCTCTGAAGCAGGACGTCGTCGCGAACTGGTCGACGGCGAGGATGCGGGCCGGGCATTGTCGACAACAAATACTATATGCCGCAAAAGTAAGGTAACATTTTTTAAATGATGGATTGTGATTTCATATATGCAAATTCTAAATTTTATAACTAAAACTAACATTTCTAATATTTCTATAACTAAAACTAACATTTCTAATATTTCTATAACTAAAAAACATTTCTATATAACTAACATTTCTAATATAACTAACATTTCTAATATTTCTATATAACTAACATTTCTATATAACTAACATTTCTAATATTTATATAACTAAAAAACATTTCTATATAACTAACATTTCTAATATTTCTATAACACTGTGTGTGTGTGTGCGGCCGGGGCAGGAGCTCACCGGCGAGGCGCGACGACGGGGGGCAGCGACGGGGACGGAGACGGGTGGTGACGACGGGGATGGGGACGGGGCGGCGACGACGGGGACGGGGACGGGCCGGGCGGGGACGACGGGAGGACGGGGCAGGGCGCGGCGCGGCGACGGGGGCGACGGGGACGGCGACGGGGGCAGCGACGAGGGGCGGCGGCGACGAAGAAGAGGAGAAAGAAGCAGAGGGAGAGATGAGAAACTGACAAATTTTTTGAAGTGTTTTCTTATATAGAACAACCTTTAATACCGGTTGAAGCCACCAACCGGTACTAAAGATCTGTTTTGGCCAGGCCAAGCGGCGGGAACGGCACCCCTTTAGTACCGGGTGGTGGCTCCAACCGGTACTAAAGACCCCCCCCCTTTAGTACCGGTTTGAGCCACCACCCGGTACTAAGGGTGTGTTTGGTTGGGGAACCAACTGTCATGGAATGGAATGGTTCCATTCCATAGGAATGGGTCCGTTCCATTCCTGTGTTTAGTAGGAGCAAAAGAGCGGAACGGGTTGGTTCCATTCCGCTGTTTGGTTGGAAGAACGGAATGAAAAATGGAATGACATAAATTCAAAATTTCGGCAGCATTTCATTTGTATTTTCAAAAAAGACAACATAACAATATATATATATTCAAGAAAGACAACATAACAACACATATAGCACAGGTTTCAACAACACATATAACATAGGTTTCCCAAAAGCAATCAGAGTGCAATAGAGCCATACATGTCAAGTTCACATACTTGACAACCACACATGTCATGTTCACATGCCAAATCTCCAAAAGCAATCAAAGTGCACTATAGCCATACATGTCAAGTTCACATACTTGGCAACCATACAACCATATCGAATTTAGAAGTTCTTCTTGACATACCTACTCACCCAAACAGACTTGTTGATTTGGGTAAGTTTCATGAAGGCTCTTGCAGTCTTGGGGTTGTCCACAAGATGAGCATAGTAGTGGGCTAGGTGCTCTTCTTGAAAATCTGGCAGTGTTGATATTACATCCCAAAGGTCATCGGGTATGTCATCATCATCTCCACTAGACTTCACAAGCGCTTCAGCCACAAGTTTGAACCCATCTTTGAGAGTGATAACTAGTGGATCCTCGACAACGTGCTTTATCTTAGCCTTCTTTTTGGGTGGTGCTTTGGGGTCACAAGACTCACCAACATTTGGTGACGTGTTCACCTCACCATTCTCCTCGTCTTCGAGATCAATAGAAAGAAGATTGTTGCCAGACCTAGCATTCTGCCCCTTGGCCCCCATTGTCCCATAAATGGAAGCCATGGCATGATAGTGTTCAATTGGTGTATTCAAGAAGGGGGCATCAGCTTTGTGGGTCTACAAACATTGTGCAAATTGATTAGCATAATGCTAACATAAATGGCATCAGATTTGTGGGGTGAGAAGCATACCATACAATGCCCTGCATAGTGCTCCTCGCTGAGCCTAATTGTGCAAGTGTCTTCATCCCATAGAGCTCCACTTAAATTCTTCAAGTTGGCTACCCTTCCCCATATCTTCCTCCACTTCTTGAGATGGTTTTTGACTTGATCTCCGGTGACAGAAAGCTTGAATTGCTCGTTCAAAACAGCAGCACATTGTCTATGATGCACATCCCTGAATCCACTTGAAGTTCTCTTCCCATCAGCAACAAGACCAGCCAAAAAACCAAGCATGGTTTTCGTCATCGAATTGGTCCATACAATGATCCCAGCTCTCCCGGAGCTCCCACTTGCAGCGGTGACTTCAACACTCTCCATTTCTGTCCAGCCAACAAGAGATTGAGAAAACATGGATTATAGCATTTCAAATACATGGTGCAAATAGAGTAAATGATATAATCTGTCCAGCCATGAAATAAATTCAAATGTAGTTGTCGAAACATCACAAATACATGGTGCAAATAGAGTAAATGATATAATCTGTCCCGCCATGAAATAAATTCAAATGTAGTTGTCGAAACATCACAAATACATGGTGCAAATAGAGTAAATGATATAATCTGTCCCGCCATGAAATAAATTCAAATGTAGTTGTCCAAACATCACAAATACATGGTTCAAATAGAGTAAATGATACAATCTGTCCAGCCATCAAATAAATTCAAATGTAGTTGTCCAAACATCACGAAATACATGGTTCAAATATAGTAAATGATACAAATACATGGAGTGTGCCACACTCATAGATTAGCATACATGAGTTGTCTATCTTCCCACATTTGGGCTGCCATTTGTAGCCTACGGTCTACCACGGCCCTAGTGTCACTTGCTTGTTGCCTTGATGTTCTAATTGGTTGGGTGGTCCATGTCACTTCAGGTATAATAAATTCATCAATCCCTTGTGATAGTGCATAATTGTGAAGAACACAACAAGCTATAACAATGTCAACTTGTGTTGGGAAAGTAAAGAATGGTTTGGCATCATCTAAAATTTTGAAACGCCTCTTGAGAGATCCAAAAGCCCTCTCTACCGTCACCCGTAGTGAAGAGTGCCTAAGGTTGAATAGCTCCTTATCATTTTGGACTGGATTGTTGCCCCACTCATTCAAATGGTACCTCACACCACGAAAAGGTGGTCAGAACCCGGGCTTGGCTCCATAACCGGCATCAACTAGGTAGAACTTCCCTAAAAAGGTGAAACAAATAATTGTGACAATGGTTTCTTGAGGCAAAGAACATATGACAATTTCTATCTAAGCCAACTTCTTACCTGGTGGTACTTGTAAGCCTCTCTCACGCGTTAACGCATCAACTAAAACGGTTGCATCGTGTGCTGACCCTTCCCAACCAGCCAATACATACGTGAAGCGGAGATCAAAATCTACCGCTGCCATCACATTTTGGGTTGTAAAGGCCTTCCTACCACGAAAAGAATGCTCCACATCTTTGGTAACACCTGCTCGCACATGTGTACCATCGATAGCTCCAATACAATCCTATATAGTGACAAGTAGTAAATACCATATCATATAGCCTACATACCTAATGAATAGTTTTAGAAATTACCTTAAAATATGGGTCAAACCGATGATTTCCTGCAATTTTTGTGGGGGTCTCCAATGATGGTGGCCGTATATAATCATTACGAAGCTCGCCTATGGCATGAAGAACCTTTCTAAAATAGATGCTGGTTGTGCCGTATGATCTACAAAAATTGGCTGACACAACCCTATTCCGAAGGTTATGCCCAATTGTATGCAAAAACATCGCCAATTGTTGCTCCACACTAAGATGTGGACTGTCTTCTAGCAACTTGCGATCCCTTATTATGCTACACAAATTAAAAAATGCAGCTCTTTCAAACCTTAACATGTTTTTGCACAACACATCACTTTGCCATATTTTTTGGTTTAGATAATCAAATCTGATTCGATCTCTTTCATGCATTGGCCCATAGGTAATGCGTGGTCTTCTTTTCCTTATTATAGCCCGAATAATGACTGCCATTGCAGCTAGTGCAACAAAAACAGCAGCTCCCCTAACCATCTTTTTTCTTTTGTTCATCTTCTTGGCCATCTACAAGTGATGCATAGTATCAAAAATATAGCTACGAATGACGCATACATCAACAATATATATTGCAAAAATATACTGGACAGCATGTATTTTCGTACAAATTAGGAAAACAGAGTACTAATTTTACCAACATAAAGTAACGAAAGTGAAACAAATACAACCATGAATCATCACAAGAACCACTCCATATCTCTGTATCACTCTCGTTTGGGCATATCCAGGACCAGCAATAGAATATACAAGAGGAAGGGATTGATGTTTGTACCTAGAGATTGGGATGGTGTGCTGGGCCTCTGCTGCCGCTGTCAGCCTGCCAGAAGCCGCCGCCCCGCTGCTATTCCTCTGCAAGCCGCTGCAACTGCAGATCCAGATTGAGCTCCCTCTGTTCTGCAGCAAATCATGAGAGGAATGAGAGGAGTTACTGGGCACCGAGGAAAGGAGGGAGTCGGCCGGCGGGGAAGGGAAGATTTGGCCGGGGGAAGGAAGGAATCGGCCGGCGCGCCTAGATCCATGGACGGGGAGAGAGGAGGGAGAGGTGGCGCACCTGGAGGGAGAGCGAGGTGATAGGGCTGTGAGGGCTGCGAAAGAGCGAGGGGTGAGCGGTTCCGCGTGGTCCGACCATTTTCGAGGTCTCACCACGTTCCGCATCTGGGCCGAATATTCGGTCCGCGGGAACGAGTGGTTTCCGATCCATAAGTCCAACTGAACGCGAAAACGAGGCCTAGGAATGGGTCGGACCCATGCCATTCCAGTCCGTGACATCAACCAAACACACCCTAAAGGGGGAGCACTGGCGCAGGTGCGGTGCGTCATATTTAGTCTCACCTCGCTAGCCGAGGGGCGTCCGCACTGGTTTATAAGCCCCAGTGCGGTAGCTATCTCGAGCTCCTCTCCAAAGTAGGCCGACTGGGCCTAAATGTTCTGTGCTGCCCTGTGGGCCTACTGGGCCTTTGCGGGCCTGCATCCTGGCCCAACAACAGGTTGGGTTTCTAGTCGTATGTAGGCCGTTGTGGCGCAGTAGGCGGGCTTTTTTGCTTTATTTATTTTTGTTTTATTTATTTTTGAGTTGTTTTTTTGCTGTATTTAGAGTTTCTTTGTGAATATTTTTGCTTTAGGTACAAAAAATTACAAACTTTTTGTTAGTGCCGGTAGTTTACAAATTTGAATAGTTTAAATTTTGAATTATTTGAAATTTGTGTGAATCACTAGTTTGTGAATAACTTAACTTTGAAAACAGATTTTTCAGTGATTCTTTTTTCTTATGTTTAATATTAGCGTGTTTTATCATTATATTCAATTTGGTAATGCTTAGGTTATTTAAAAAATGAAATGCCTTTGTAACGGATGAGTTTTCGTCCGAAACCCTGATACTTCAAAAGAGATTGTTCATTTTGTACATGAAGTGCATCCAGTTTTTGTGGTAACCCTCTCTACTTTTTTGCACATGCTATGTGGGTGAAATTATGATACCATGCCAACTTTCAACCTTTTCTGAGTTCATTTGAAATGCTTTTCAATTTTAGGGTCATTTAGCTGAAAAAATCAGTAAATGCATGAAAGAATTTGTTTGCACATAAAATTTCTTCGCGTTTCAAATGCCAAAACACATAACTACCCTAACTATTACAGAGATTCCCTCCTGGGTGTGAAACACAGAAGAAAGTGATGATAGTGAAGCCGATCACATCCCAGATCTTTGGGTGTGAAACTTTTTCTTCGCATGTGTCCCTTTGCGCCGTAGCCATGGAAAATCTTCATCATTTAACTGGATGCTCGGGTCAATATTCACTGTGAATGGAGCAATTTCATCAAACTTTTCATAATCTTCCGACATGGCTGTCTTGTCATCCACTCCCACGATGTTTCTCTTCCCAGAAAGAACTATATGGCGCTTTGGCTCATCGTATGATGCATTCGCTTCCTTATCTTTTCTTTTTCTCGGCTTGGTAGACATATCCTTCACATAGAAAACTGTGCCACATCTTCAAATCCTCGTTTTCTCTTTCAACTAAATTTAACCTCTCGACAATAGGGTCGATTGGAATTTCCGGTTCAACTACCTCCTACATACAAATATCTATGTCAACTTGATGAGCATAATTTGTCATAAACACGAAATGTAACAAATAGTTTTAAAAGAGAATATACCACATCCGAATCATAACCCGGACGAGGGCCGACGGGGACGGATATCAAAACCATGGCACTATGTATAACAAACAACGTATGGGTAAGATAATTATACGAGTAACTATATATCCAAATCACACAAACATCAATTTTTTATATAAAACATTCATGAACAAGAGGCTCAACACAAGGTGGTGCCGGCGACGGGACGTTGCGGGCGATCGACGGTGGTTATGACGGAGATTTAGAAGGCTAAGTAAACAACACCTACATATGCAAACTAAGTGTTATTTTTGACCTCAAATTGCATATAAATCAAATACTAGCA
The DNA here is from genome assembly GCF_056163025.1 of Triticum urartu. NCBI lineage: Eukaryota > Viridiplantae > Streptophyta > Magnoliopsida > Poales > Poaceae > Triticum > Triticum urartu. The sequence goes on along the minus strand of NC_141878.1, from coordinate 576,413,886 downwards.
CATATATATAATTCCTCCTAAATTACTAAACTCAAAAATTAATCACTATATAAAGCATTGCACGAGCTAATCTAGCAATGAGAGATGAAAGGACAAAGTTGCTAACCTTTGTGATCATTTGAATGGATGGGGGCCTTCAAATCTTGACAAATTTTGGGCAAAATGTGTGATGAGTTTGAGAGGAAGAGGGAAAGAACAAAGAGGAGAGGGGAAAGGGGAAGAACAGAGCGAGCTCGGGTGGATGAAGGGTGTATGTAGGACGACCTTTAGTACCGGTTCGTGATACGACCCAGTACTAAAGGTGCTGGAGGGGCCCCGGACTGACAACATCCTGCCACCACTCACTTTAGTACCGGTTCGTGGCACGAACCGGTGCTAAAGGTTCGCCACAAACCGGTACTAATGATGTCCGCCCGCCTAGCCGTTGGAACCGGCACTAATGGACACATTAGTGCCGGCTCAAATTCAAACTGGCACTAATGTGCTTCACATTTGACCCTTTTTCTACTAGTGAAATAAGGAAAAAACAGAAAACTGGCACTGGGCTCTAGGTTAATAGGTTAGTCTCAAAAATAATATAAAATAGCATATTAATGCATATAAAACATCCAAAACAGATAATATAATAGCATGGGACGATAAAAAATTATAAATACATTGGAGACGTATCAAGAATATGTAGGTGTACCGGCCTATCTGTGGGTTAAAGGAGAATACTTTTAAAAGACTATGTCTCAATCTTCCGATCAAGGAGGTGGTCGAATCTTGTGGCGAAAAGAGCGCAAACCTCTGCAGAGTGTCAACCTAATCGATTAGCCGTGTCCCTGGTTACAGATAACTTAATCTTTTAGGAGTGGAAATGTCGAGAGATCTCGTCACCCTTAATTTAATCAATTGGGTTTAAATAAATTTGGGAATAGATTGAGTTGGGGGCACCATCTCAATCATATGCTATTTTGTAGTGGTAGAATAAATTCTTTTATGATAGGGAGTAATCAGATTTGTGCAAAATTAAACTAAGAACTTTCCGACAGCCAAATTGCATGTACAAATAGGTTAATTATACGCTGATGATGTGACTTGCTAGTACATTCCATGTACTGACCTACACGGCTGCAACCTATCATGTTGCATATACATTCAACAAGGATTAAGATGTAATAGGTCGATGTTCTACACTCAGCTTTTGCTTGTGGAGTTGATGGACTTATTTTACTTCTATGCTTCCGCATTATTTGTTTTATATGGCCTTATGCCATATCTTATGTAATACATTGTATTGCTTCTGGACTATCGATGTAATAAAGATGTGTGTTATTTTTGTTATTTCATCGAGTATTGTGTGTGCTAGCAAGTCGATTAAGGGACTAGCACGGTAAGCACAGAGACTACAATTCTTACCGGCTCGAGTCGGTGCATATTTCTTTACGGAGGGAGTATTTACGAAAAAAGCATATACTACACGTATCTTGAGACAGCCTTTCCATTATCAATAGCTAATTGAGAAATGCTACATGAAGTTGAATATGATGTTCATGTTAATTTTGTTTCCTTAACTCTTGAATGATTAGGTCTGATTTGGGTAATATTTCAATAATCACTTCCCATGTCATACTTTATTGAAATATTACCCAAATGTGAAGTGATTAGTCTTTTTAGTACAATTGCCATGCCCTTTTTTCCTTTATGTAAGGTGTATTTTTTGGACACAGTGATCAAGACACATAATTGAGGAGAATTTTGGATGAAAATACCCTTAACTAATTAGGTGGTTAGTTGCTTAATTAACGGCAACTAAATAATCAAAAATCTAATAAAAGGAAACTGATTCTCTCCGCACCTATAATCAATCTATGGGATGAAGGGAGAGAAATGTGAGTGCATGCAATCTAGGAGAGAGATCTATTTTTCTACTACCTTCCTATTAGGGACTACGTGCTACTTTTTATCTAAGACATGTATTGAGTGGTGGAAGGGCACGCGTGGAAAACTGAGAGAAAAACCGAAATACACCTTATACATTGAAATTTTTGGGAAAAACAAAAACACCTTATACACCCTCTTAAAAAAATAAAAACTGACATGTTAATTTTTAGTAAAATTGCCATATACCTAAGTGAAAAAACATCCTCTCTTTTTTAGGGTAAAAGAAACATCCTCTTAACAATAAAAACTGCCATGCAATTTTTTTCACATTGTGAATTTTTTTGAGAAAAAACAAATACACCTTATACATCCTATTAAAAAAATTAAAACTGTCATGTTAAACATTTTAGTAAAATTGCCATATGCCTAAGTGAAAAAACATCATCTTAACAATACAAACCGCCATGCTAATCTTTTTAGTAAAATTGTCATATGTCTAACTACAAAAGCACCCTCTTAACAAAATGAAAACCGCCATGTGAATTTGAAAAAGGGGCAGCTGGGATTCGATCCCATGTCCCATGATGTAGGCTCAGGAACATAAACAAATTGGTTTGGTGGTGGGGTTTTGAAAAGGCCATGGTTCGCTAGCTTTTGTGCCACAACGAGTACTTTAGGCCTGTTTGGTTCAGCTTTTATCGACAGATTCCGCTGCCGCGCAGCAGAATCTGAACCAAAGGGAGAACCCAGCAGAATCCGATTCCAGAAATCCGCTGCCAAAATCTGAACCAAAAGCGGAAGCCGCCCAGGACGTGCTTTCCAAAATCTGATTCTGCCGTAGGCCAAAATCTATGTATCAGCTGGTTTGCCAAATGACCTACATCTTTTCACATCACATTTTTCACAGCTGCTTTTAGAAATGCACAGCCGAACCAAACGGGCCTTAGAAAGTCTGGTGTGTCTTCTCTCATGTGTCAAGATTCGTGCAACGAAGTCCGACGGCAGAAAGAGGGTTCGTCAGCTAACATTTCCGACTTTTAAATAATTAATGGGAGGGGTTTTAAAAAGGTTTTTTGAAAGTGTAAGAATGGTATCCAAGTGGATCGGCCAGTTCGCTGGCCACGTGGACGATGAGCCGGTGACGTGTGCGGCGCGTGACCAGTGAGCCTCCCCTCTCGCACACTTTTGCCGCCGTGTCTACCCCCATCACTCCCCCCCTCCCTCTCCCTGCTCCTCCCGCAATCCGGAGCGGATGCGATGTCGCCGCTGGTGCGGCCCGCCGTGCTGCCCGTGTGCGCCGCGGCGAGCGGCGGCGGAGGGGGCAACAGCGACAAGTGGGCGCCGCGGCAGCAGCGGTCGTGGTGGGGGAGGAGCAAGCAGAGCCTGCCGCACCAGCCCGGCGGTAGCGGGGGGCGGGGAGGAGGCGGGGGCGGCGGGGCCCTGGACCAGATGCTCGGCGTCCTCCGCCGCGACAGCGAATTCCTCCAGGCCGCTGCCGGCGCCCCGCTACGCGACGCCCTCTGGCTCCGCTTCCTCGAGAAGAAGCAGCAGCAGCGGAAGCGGCCGAGACCTAAGCCTGCGGAGCAGCAGCAGCAGGAGGAGGCGGCGCCACCACATCCCCAAGCCCCGGCGTTCCCCGCCTACCCTCCAGGTTCCCCACCGGCGGCGAGAGCACATGCCAAGTTAAGCTCAGCTCACATCACATTGCCTTGTTTCTGACGGCATTTCCCCCAAATTTTCGGCAGGGTTGTCTTGCGTGGAGCTGGTGATGGCCGATCTGCAAGCCCTCAAGGTGTACGCCGATTCCTCCAAGCAGGAGTTTGTGCTCCGGTTCCTCGGAAGCAAGCAGCAACCCCCTCAATCCCAGCAGCAATCTACTGAGCTCAAACCAGTTTTCAAGAAACAACCTAAACCCAAAGGTCCCAAACCCAATGGACAGCAGAAAGAGCAGCAGCAGGCGCTTCAGCCCCCGGCCTTCCCTCCTAATCCCCACCCACCAGGTTCCTCAGCGTACACAGCAAGACTAGACATCAATTAAGCCTCACTGGTCACACTCTTAACCTTTTTTCTCCATGGATTTGGTAGGTCTGTCTTGTATGGAGCTGATGATGGCCGACGTCGATGCCCTCAACTTGTATGTCAACTACTTCTTGGCCATTCTCAGCACTCCTCTGCCCCAGCATTACGATCCCGATCTGCTCGCGCAGTACTTCGTCTCACGGCCTCATATCCTTGTATTTCGCACGGTTCAAGTAAGCTACAACTGGCCACCATCTTTGCCTTTACCTAGATTTTTTACTTGCTTCAGCTAATTTGTATAATGGTTTGATGCAATACGTATATCTACCCTGTAGATACTATTCGCATTCCTCGTGGGTGCGGTAAAGGTGCAAATGTTTAAAAAGGCCAGTCTGACCACGGATGCTACCCACAACAGTAGTGTCAGCAATGAAGGTTTCGATGCTTCACAATTCATGGTTGGACAGCTTCTCAAGGATACATTTCTTGACCTTGGGCCTACTTTCATAAAAGGTCTGGTATTCATGTTTGACAGTGTAAAGACATGGTAGTGCTCATCCGCTTCGAGTTACTCCTAATACGCCTATCATATCCTATCTATGCAGTCGGACAGTCCCTCTCAACAAGACCTGATATCTTAGGCTCGGAGATTTCTGAGGTTAGGTAAAACCACTCCAGGATACTACCAAATTTTACATTTACATTGCTTCATCTTCTTAACAAGCATTTGCTTCAGAGTTAAGTAGCGCTCATATTCTTTCACTATAAATTAAACTGGCCTTAGCACCTCAATTTCAGGCACTTGCCGAGTTGCATGAGAGAGTTCCTCCTTTCCCAAGAGAGGATGCAATGAAGATCATTGAGGGAGAATTTGAGCTCCCTGTTTCGCAGGTTTTCAGTTACATTTCTGATGAGCCTGTTGCATCAGCTTCCTTTGGACAGGTATTTTTATCTTTTTATCCAAGATCTTTGCCCTCTGCTTCTAATGTGTTAGAGAAAGATTGTTTGGAGTTGCTGATATATTCTTATTCATATTATTGTACCATCTCCATCAGGTTTATCAGGGGCGTACATTTGATGGTGCTCTTGTGGCCATAAAGGTTCAGCGGCCGAACCTTCTTCCTGCTGTATTGAGGGACATCTATATACTACGCCTTGGGGTCTGTAATTTTTCCTACACTTCTCTCAACTTGCTATGTGCAATTTATTATTTGTATTGGCCTGTCAATAGTAGTCACTTTTTCAGGACAAGTTTTACCTTTCTATCCTCCAAATATTTTGCTCTACAGTGATAGTGTAACTTTGGAACCTGGCTGGACGCGAGAAGTACCACATAAATTATTTCTTCCTATATCATGTTTAGCTTTCCTGTTCTTTCCACATCCTTTAGCTCTTTGTTTTGACTGTGCAATTGCAGCATTTTCTATTATTGTAGTCTCATTTGTGTGATGCCTTGTTTATTCAGTTGTTTACTATCTACTATTTATTGCAGCTTTCTTTTGTGAGGAAAGTTGCAAAGCGAAGAAGTAACATTTCCCTCTATGCTGATGAGTTGGGTAGAGGATTTGTTGATGAGTTGGACTACAATATTGAAGCTGATAATGCTACTAAATTCCTGGTGCTTCTTTGGTCTTGTCCCCCACCCATGCTTTGCTAATGTATGTCTTCTCTAGGTTTAGTTTTAGCTAATGATTTCCACTCCTCTTGCAGGACACTCACTCCAAATATTCATTTGTCATGGTTCCGAAGGTTCTCAAACAACTTACTAGGAAGAGGGTTTTGACTATGGAGTGGGTGGCTGGTGAAAACCCCAGGGAATTGCTTTCTCTGGCTAAAGGAATTTCTGGTAGCATTGCTGAGTTGTCAGAGAAGCAGAAGTTGGATGCAAAAGCCCGCCTTCTTGACCTGGTATTTAGTACTAGTAGTAGTTTGTTCAGAAAAATTCCTTAGTTATTTGTCTGATTTGACATAAGATGAGCGCCATAAATAAGTTCATTACCAACCGAGCAGTAGTTCTTGGTAGCAAATATTAGGAAATGATGTTATGTTCATTCATAACTTAGTAAGTGCTTCTTTATCAGTTAAAGGTTGCAATTCAGGACTCGGGTAGTTTTTTTACCAACTTGTGCTTGTCTGAGAATAACGCAAAATTAAAAATAGATATCTTGAAACCTGAAGATATTCTGTAGTATATATATGGTTTACCAACAATTTGCACATTTCATGATCCGGTTTGAACTTACTGGTCATGATTTTAACTTGTTATTTATTTCGATAACAAGGTCAATAAAGGTGTCGAGGCATCATTAGTGCAGCTCCTTGAAACCGGCTTGCTGCATGCTGATCCTCATCCTGGGAATTTGCGTTATACACCTGATGGTCGTGTTGGGTAAGTACCAGTTTATTTCTGATGCATGCTACAAAGTAAATGACCTGCTACAGTAATGAGTAGACCAATATATTCATATGGCACAAACTTCTTTTTGCGAAAAGGAGGTTGTACCCCCTGCCTCTGCATCGATTGATGCACACAGCCATTTTATTGTGTAGTTTATCACATGGTACAACCTACAAAGGCCAACAGTTTAGTTTGCTCTGTGGAAGTATATTTCAAATGTTTTCCTGGTGAAATATTTGTTGAGCTGCGGTAACATCTTCTTAAACATGTTAGGTTTCTTGATTTTGGGTTGCTTTGCGAGATGGAGAAGAAACATAGCCGAGCTATGCTTTCGAGCATTGTGCACATAGTAAATGGAGATTGGGCTTCCCTTGTTTACGATCTGATTGAAATGGATGTTGTTCCACCAAGAACTAATCTACGGCGAGTGACCATGGTAATATGTTTGAGCAGAATATGTTTTTATGTACCAGTGGGCTGAACTAATTTTAAGCTACTACCCTTGGATCATTGTGTACTTTAGGAACTCATAAAGAGAAGGGTTTTAAGAACTAATCCTCTGCCATTACCACTTGGATAAAGAGAAGGGGTTATGAACTCATAATACATTTATATGCTGTGATTTACTGCCCCATTAGATTATTTTTTATATTTATAATTATTTCTTACTATATTTTCTTTGCTATTTTAGGACTTAGAGGATACATTGGGTGAGGTAACCTTTGAAGGTGGAATTCCAGACATCAAGTTTAGCAGGGTGAGTAGCCTTTTGTCTCTGTAGATTCAGTTCCTTATACAGTTGATCTGATATCTCCATTTCTGTATTATATCTTGAACCAAGTATTTTCCTTAATGACATCCATTTCACATTGTTGCCGTGGTTCTTGAACCGCTGCAAACATCTTTTAGGTACTTGGAAAAATTTGGTCCATAGCACTTAAATATCACTTTCGTATGCCACCATATTTTACGCTGGTCCTGCGGTCAATTGCCTCTTTGGAAGGTTAGCTTGTTCATCGGTTTTTAAGATAATGAACTGGTTTGATAAATACATGTATAATTGAGTTGTTTGCTCCAGATTAGTTTGTTTTGATTGCAATTTGTTTCTTCAGAGGTTTGTTTATACCCTTCTTTTGTAATTGATAGGACTTGCCATAGCACAAGATGGAACTTTTAAAACATTTCAGGCAGCATATCCGTATGTTGTTAGGAAGCTTCTGTCTGATAACTCACTTGATACTAGGAAGGTCCTGCATGAGGTACTCCTTTTATCCCAGTTAATTTCCAGAATGAATATGCATGATTATATACCAGGAAGGTCCTGCATCTAATTGATAGCTTCACTGTTCTGTTGTCTTAGCTAAAGTTAGTCTTTTAAACACATATCATTATCTGACTACTCTTTTATAAAATGACTAGTTTTCAGCTAATAGGCACCACTCAGCAATATACTTTCATATTTAGGATCTTCCCTTTTTTCTATTATAAAAAGATTCACAGAAGAATCTCTTTACCTCAAATAGTAGTTTTGGTGGACGAGCACCTGATAGCTCGGTATCGGGTCCGCAGAAGATGCTTTGGGATGGCCTATATCGATGTATTAGTGCGAGGTACAGATAGATGAGTTCGTTGTATTTATGATGTATTTCATCCATGGAAAGCGACATCTCGACCACCGTAGTTAATGCACACGACACGTTTTTGCTGCTTGACTCATGTCTCCTGTGGGCTATGCATTTCCGCCGGAGTACCAACACAGGTTTTGGTACAGCAGATACTCAATTAAGTACTCCCTCCGTTCGAAAATACTTGTCATCAAAATAAATAAATAAATAAAAGATGTATCTAGAACTAAAATACATCTAGATACATCATCTTTTATCCATTTTGATGACAAGTATTTCCGGACGGAGAGAGTATAGTTTATTAATATTGCAATTACTCTACAAACACAAATCTTTTATGTTTAGGAAAACGTACCTCCATTGCCCACAAATATTTTCATAGTTATGCTCTCTCTCCACATTCGAATATGAAATATGTTCATCAACCAAGTATTAGGATAGATAGGTTGATTTGTGCGCTCTCTCTCTCTCTCTCCACATTTAAATATGTTCATTAACCAATATGTAGTACTCCCTCCGGTCATTTTTACTCTGCGTGTTAGATTTGTGTCAAGTCAAATTTGCAAAGTTTGACCAAATTCCTATTAAAAAATATCAACATCCACAATACCAAATATGTATATTATGAAACTACATTTCATAAAGAATCTAACAATATTGATTTGGCATTGTGAATATTAATACTTTTTTCTATAAGTTTGGTCAAAGTAGAGATACTTTACTTCGGACAAAACTTATATGCAGACTAAAAATGACTGGAGGGAGTACTGAGATTAGCATCATTGCCACAACAACAAAATCCGTGGAATTTTTTTTGCGGGTGAACAAAATCCACTAATTTAACTCCATTTTAAGCTTTGAACGAAGTACTTAGTGAGAAACATCAGGAAGATTTGAACGGAGTAGTATGAGAAAGAGAAAGGATGTGGGACGAGTGGACGGCATTGTATCAGTAATTGCTCACACTGTTTGGGCTCAGGTCCTCTGCCACCCATGCATGGCACATTTACTCCAACGACCAGCCTATCGTATTCGGTTTGTATTACTGCGAGTTCTACCGAGACAATTTCCCAGTGGCACATCACGAGGCAGATATGAATGGTCCAGATACCGACACCCAAGGTGCTCGTCCGCTGAAAATCCGCATTACTCTTTACCTCGACTACTTTCGAGCTAGTAACATGACCCACATTTAAGCAGCAGTGTTTACTAGGGCCGAGGCTTCTTAGAGGGTGTTTGTTTCCAGGGACTTATTGGTTTAGGGACTTAAAAAAGTCCCTATAAGTCCCATCTAAACCAAACAGGAGGGACTTATAGGGACTTAAAGTGGGCATTTGGGACTTATGAAATAAGACTCTCAAGGAGGGACTTATAGGGACTTATAGTTGCAATATGGTCTTATAGAGACTTATAAGTCCCAGGAACCAAACAGGTAAGGACTTTTTAGGGACTTGGGACTAAAAAAAGTCCTAGGACTTATGAACCAAACAGGGCCTTATCTCCAGCCCTGGGCTCCCTAGTTCCTCTTTCAATCTTCTAGCAATATGTAATACTAGTCTAGCTGCTCCGGTGGTTTGTATTGTACGGCATGGAAACAGGTCACAATTTCAATGTTCTCTGGCACGTGCTTCTCCATAACAAAAAAGCATCTGGCATATTCTTTTTTATGGCGAACATCTGCCATATTACTGACGCCAATCATATGTAAGTAACACAGGTGATTTTCAACAGAAGGAAAGAGTTCCAGTGGCACAAGATTGCAGTGTTTCTAAAGCTAGCATCAGCAAGGTAGGTTTCCAGTTCTAGATTTATTTTCTCAAAAAACCAAGCAAACTTAATTGCTTTTCTGAATGGTCTGGAGCCTCCTATTAGGATGCTTAGTTTTCAGCACTTCGAAATCAAACAAAATATTCAGTTTTGTCTGAAGATACGATATGCGTGCTGACATTATTCTCATATATGTGATGAAGGGGTAACTTCAGGCAAAACACTGGCGCTCTGCCCGAGAGAAAGGGTCTGGATGTCTCAAACCTTGCAGAGATCAGTGACGCGTCTTCCCTCGACCGCGCCACACCAGAAAGGGCGATGCATACTGCAAACCTTTGTCTGAGGCTCTTACTATCAAGAGATAGCATTGTGATAAGGAGACTTATAATGACAGCAGTACGTAACGTAACGACCCTTTGCTATTTTCGGACACTTCTTAATCTGAATCAACTAGCTCTCCTGACTGTTCTTTCCTGAACTAAATTGAACTGAGTCTTGAGCTCACTTTGTGTTCGGTTGTGCAGAACCACAAGTCTCTTGCCCGGGACCTGATCTCCAAAGACGCGGCGATATTCCGGGCCCTCCTGAGCCGGGCTCTCGCCGACGTCGTCTGCCAGTGGATGGTCAAGGCGGCCGGACTGAAACGGTCCAGGGACCGCATGGATGACGACCTGGGCATGTCCCTGTCCAAAGAAGCACCGATTTCACCTGTGGTGTCGTCGTTACAGGAGGTCGTGAGGGACCGAAGGCTGAAGGTCATATTCTCAAAGTTTGTCAAGGATCTAAGGGAGGAGCCAATGCTGATGGTCAGGGTGGGCTGGAGCGTGCTCGTCGTCTCGGCCGTGTCCGCCGCCATCGGCGCGCACCGCTTCGCCGTCCTCCTCTCGGAGGAGTATCTGCCGACGGTGTGGACGCCTGCGCCTCCGCCGCCGCAGTTAGCTTGGAGCTAAGAGTTTGTAAATGAGCACGCCACTTTTGTGTAGTATAATCATGTAGAGTATTAGTATTATGGTATGGGTCGTGAGTTTTTGAGAATATATACATACACCATACTTGGTGCAACGTGCAACATTACTAGTAGTACTATGTATGTTAAGGGTTGAAGGCTGGGACTTCAGTTTTGGACCCCCTCACAGCTCGGTAGAGGAGCCTGGGCAGGATGCTCCTGTACCTGTCCTCCTCCCTCTTCTCCAGCAGGTAGGCGATGATTTCCTCCACCTCCGATTTAACATCGAAGTAGAGCTCGGTCGCGGCCCGCCGGTCGGTGAGCACGTCCTGCCGCCCCCTCGTCGGGATCGGCTTCCCGAACCGGTAGTAGAACCGGCCGGGAATCTTCGGAACTGCGCCGGGGAAGATCACCTCCTGAGTGTCCCTGCAGCAGAAACCAACCTTAGCCTCAGTCCATGGAGAGAACGAATGTATGTTCCTAGCTACTTCCTTCCTTCTTCCCATAATATAAGAACAGTATTAGTGTCAAAAATGTGTTTATATTAATGAAACGGAGGGAGTAGTAGTTATGGACCTTAGCTTCAGATGGTTGCTGTAGGCCCGCAGCAGCTTCCCGCCGAAGGGCACGCTCCTGATATCGTCGTATGTCCAGAGCAACTGCAGATTCAGAAGGGGTGAGAACGCTGGTTAGAGACCGCATGCGTGCATGTGGTTGCGCTCTGTATCTCTTAACAGCTTCTTGATATGTTGATACCCAAGAATAGAAATGTTTACTTGCAAATAAAGAAATGAAATACGTCATTACTCCATTAACTCAAAATAATTGCACACTTTAGGCCAATATACTTTCGGAAGTGGTTGGACTTAGTCCATAAACTCGTTTATTCAAACAAATAAGGCCAAAACCTTAAACCACTTGAAAACTTGAAAGAAACAGGCAATGGCTTACGTTCATAAGGTCATCCTCTCCGACGACTCCAAACGGCACGATGGTGGCGTCGAACTGCGCCGCCATCCTGACGAACTCAGCCTGGTTCGGCCAGAAAAGCCTGTGCTCTTCACCCTACAATCCGCATTCCACACAAGTTCAAATGTATCCAAGTTCACAATCAAAATAGCATCTACGTACTCAGTTTCCGGAGTAGAACAAATTAGCAACAAATTCTGTTGTGCACCCTGCTCCGACCTTGCAGTGGAGCGCCTCCCGGTAGCCGCCGGGGTAAAGCAGCACGAACTCGCCGGCGGCCAGCAGCTCGTACATGCACCGGTAGGTCATGGGCACGCCGCCCCACAGGTTGAGGAAGTCGAAGAGGTCGTGCCCCTGCGACCGCGTCCTCGCCTTCCTCGGGAACAGCAGCGGGTGGGCGACGCCGCGGACGACCACCTTCCTCCGCCGCATCAGCTCCGCGCCGAGCGGGATGATCTCCGTGCCCATCAGCATGTGGTTGCCCACCAGCAGCACCGGCCCCTCCTCCGGCAGCCCCGCCAGGCCCCGCACCACCGCGCCGTCCTCCATCGTCGAGTACATCGCCGGGCACGTCTTGAGCATCGTGCCCCTGTTATTATTATTATTTACAGTGTGTAAGTGGTACGTAGTAGTACATTCATGATTAATTATTCGGCACGTATGAATGAAGGATGTAAGAATTTGCTGCTGGGTGGGGTGATCTTGGTTACTACTTGCTGATCTTGTCGGCCTCCTTCATGTCGGTTGCCGACGGCGGTATGTAGTCGCGAACCCGGTGGTAGCGCCTCGAGTGGCGGTAGAGGGAAGAGCACTTGATGATGGATGAGACATGGACACCATGCTCCTGAAATTTTCATCACCATTGTCCTTTGACATGTTCCTTTCAGTGCATAAGATATACTGCAATCTGATAAAGTCTGCTTAAAAAAACTCACCAGCAGCAAGCTATGGCCATGCTTCTCAAAGAAGAAGACTCTGCATTTGGGTAACTTCTTCTGTAGCCTGTTAGCTTCAGATTTGCTCGGAAGTAACCTGTCGGCGCAGCTGAGTGCAAGCATACAAAAGAAATTTTGTCATGATAATCCAATCGTTCGAAATCCGACAAAAAATACGCATTCAAACCAGAAACGGTGCTAAATCATGCACTAGTAGAATTTATCACGCGACATAAATCTGCAGCTAACGATGAGACTGAAAGTAGAGAACGGAGTGCGCCTAATAAGGTCACAAACCTGGCTAGCAGTAGCACCTCGGCTGTAACTGATTCTATATGGCTATTAGCGTATGATGCAGCCTGTTTGATCAGTTTAATCTTCCATTTTAGTGTGTCCTTTGGTAGTTTGTCCAGCATTTTCTGCAATTAAAGGCGCACATATATTGCTTCAAAACTGAATAAATTTGAAGGCACATATTTTGTGCACACCTTAATCTTACAGACCAAAAGAAACACGAGAAAAAAAGATAGCAGAAAGTGAATTTATTTCCAGACCATTTTCTCCCTTAATTTGAATTTTTTTTCCCGAAAGGTAGGATAACCTTTGGCCTCTACGTCAATTGATGCACCCAACTATTTACTGACATACTTTAATCCTTAATTTGTATTGTCTTGATAAAATTAGATACATAGAAACAAGATGCAGAGAAGTCGATGGTACACACCGAATGCTTCAGGGAAGATGACATGTTACTTGTCAATCTGCTGAGTGCTTCTAAAGGATGCCTCCCACTTTTCATTATACTCAGTGCCATGTTCACCTCATTGTCTGGTCTCAATGAACAGGAAGAATAGAAGAAGCAAGTGCAAAAAACTTAGAGAACAAATGTAAGCTTATGACATAACGGTATATATCCGGCAAGTTTCAGTCCAATAAATGCATCAATGTTTTTGCTTAATTTCTAGCCTATTCCTACATTTGTTCCTTTTTCAAATTTTCTATGTTGGACCCGACAAGGTACTTACGGGTGTTGTAATTCAGTAGAGCTGCAGCTGCAATACAGACGCGGTCCGACAACGGGCTGAAAACCGACAGAAGTGTTTTTATGCGTGATCTCTCAAATGATGTAGCTTCCCCAGAAGAAAAGGGAGACGAAACAAAAAAATGTATATCAGAAATTTTTCATAAATAGGCAGGTTCACTGGCACACCATCAGAATTTCTTGCATACCTGGATTAACTAGTACCAGTACCAAATCAGTGCCAGGATTGCGAGCGGCGACTGCAAGAGCTATGCATCCTCCAAATGAATTCCCCAATATGTAGATGGGCTTAGTAGGAGAAGCAGAATGCTCTGCTCTCACAACATCTTCTACCATTGTGACAAGTTCTGAAAAATAAAAGGAGCTAAAACCATGCAGTTAATCTTTAGTTAGAACTTAATAAACAGACATGCGGCGTTGGCTCTGCTTAACGCGTTTTGGGGATCTTTTGTTTTTGCCACATGTCAACCTGAGGGCATGTCTCTAAAATATGACTTTGTGTGCTGTGTGCATCTTCATGATGCATACGTTGAGAGAAATGAAATACTCCATTTCCAACAAAAAGGATGTCTTTCACTCTGAATCTTAAAACAAGCTCAGAATTTCACTTGAGATGGAAAATGCACGGAGAGAAACTAACAAATTAAATACACTGATATCCTATCCCATACCTTCGAACGGCGTGCGGTCGCGAAGAGGAATGTGCATGCATCTAAGTTCAAATATCCTGCAAATGAAGGAACAAATGCATAATGTATCCTCCTTTTAATTTAGAAAAACTTCACACTGTATTCGAAGTAGTATCACAATCAGACTCGGAGTTTGCCATAAACTTTTCCAAGTAAACTGATCTTGGTATCTCACGTTCCAAGAGCCTTGTGGTGCATGCAGAGCCCCATCCCCATTCCATCTATCCCTGCAAAGATTAATATGTATGTAACCCCAAATCATAACCCCTAACAGGAAATTCAGGTATAAAGACATGCATTGCTGTCGAAGGCACAACATTTCCACACATGAAAACACGTTAACCTGGCAGATACAGCATGACTGGGGCATCCTCGACCGCCGGTTCGCCGGTGTCGACGGGGCAAAGCCAGCGGGGCGGCCCGCCGTCGTGCTCCACCAGCTCCCCGATCGCCTTATAATAGTGTCCCAGGTCATTGACCGTCCCGTACCCATCATCGTACAGCGGCTCAAGACCCCTGTAGCTCGCCTGCACTCTCCCGGCAGCGTGTGCGTGTCTGGACTGGCAGCTGAACGAGCCATGCAACCGTCGCTGCCGCAGCCCTTGTCGCCATAGGGGGAGGGCCTGGGGGTGTACCAGGGAGAGAGAAAGAGTCGCCATTTCTGCGAAGCTTCTTTGAGTGTCCCAGCCATGGCTTCGAGTGAGGCTTATGAAGCTCATGCATGAGGTGCGTAGCGTAACAGACATAACTGAATTTCAATGAGGCGCGGAGAGCGTGAGGGATTTTCATTTTATTCATCCGGCGCCGGGCTCGAAATGGTTCGGCCCAGCGGGCTCGAAGTCCGAGTGGGCCGAGGTGGGCGTCTCGGGCCGTACGAGGAGGCCCGCGAGAGTAAAGAGGGGGCTGCCGGAAGTGGGGGGAAGGGCAGATCGGCGGAGGGAGGGAGGAAGGAGGAAGATGATGGGGGGACGGGGGGGGGCAGGAAGTGGAGGAGGAGGGGGGCGGCGGCAGGAGCGGCAGGCGCTGATGGTGGCGTTCGCGGTGGCGCTGCTGATGGGCACCGCCGTCTACTTCCGCATCTGGGCGCGCCAGTCCGACGACCCCTCCTTCACCGCCGACGACCGCGAGGAGCTCCGGTTCGCACCCTCCCTCTTCCCCCCCCCCCCCCCCCCCCCCCCCCCCCTTCATTCTGCTGCTGACGGATCCTGAGGCCTGTTCGACGGGTGGACCATGGCTAGGAGGAAAACTCTCGGATTCAGTCTGTAGAATGGATTCCAAGGAGCAAATCTTAGTGGCAGACAGTTCGTTTCCTGCCACTCCATATCACAATTTGGGTGTAAGAAACCAGGGATCCAGGCTTATATGGGGCATTAGATGCTCACTTTTTCTAGTTTCTTTTTTACTGCCTGCTGCCAGTCCAGATGGTCTGAGAATTAGCTGCCTGATCAAGGATACACGGGTAGTTTGATGGAATTGGGGCATTATTTATTTGTTTGTCTATTTTCGCTGCACCATTGCCGTCTGCTTTTCAGCAAGATTTTGGCTGCCATATGCTAAGCTATGTTTGCCTGGTCCATATAGTGATATAGAACATTGTTAATTTTGATTTTTCCCATAGTGGTTGTGAAATTTTAAGCTAGGTCCATACGGTTTCATCTATGTGTGTTCATGTTATGATGGTGTTTTGGCCGAGTCATGGCTAAGCGGTTTATTGGTATATTCTTTTGCTGGATCATCTTTGCAGGAGGCAGTTTGAGCATGCTAACCTAGAGGCAATGGATGAATCCGCTGAATGGAGAATGAAATACGACACGGAATTGGCGAAAACCAGGGACCTGCAAGATGAACTTTTAAAGGTTGGTTCCATTGCCAGTATATGTACCTGTACACTCTAATATTCTCCCATGATTTACGTCTGCGATGCTTATGGGACAATCTTTGTTTGTAGGTCAAGACCTCACTGTCTGATTCAACCAAGAGATTTGAAGAGTTACAAAAGGTAATTTTGGGGCAATTTTCAGTGCATTTTCTCACTGTATCAGAATCCTAGTTCTGTGTATCCTGTTTCATTTGATCGTGTGCTTCCTCTCCATTTATTTTCACTCTCTCCTATGTACATGCCTTGCTTAAGCTCATCTCCATCACTGCAGGATAATGAGATGTTGAAGAGGCAGACTGAATCCATGAAACTGGAGTGCAATTGCACCATTCCATTGAATATTACTCAGGAATAAGTACATTTCACTGGCAGATTAGCACTAGCTTTCCTTCTCATTTTCATATTATTGGTGTGAGGACAGATAGAATGAGCAGCTTTGTAATAGTAGATATGGCGACTGCAGCAAAGATACTTGTGTTTGCAATTTTTAATGACCTATACACCCGGGCACAATTTTTGAAGTAATCACTTGTGAGTAGCAATGCATAAGTGTGTTTTCAGTGTACATTTTTGAAGAGAAGTTTTGTGCTGGATTTGAGAAAATTGCTTGTCAGCTGCACATATGCAGTGTAGTGTTGGTTATATCAAATTCCTTTGGTGTATGTTTCAAAAGTAAAAAATCTTGGCTGTGGACATTCCTTTTCTTCTTGAACCTGCCAATCCACCTGATTACACAGGGTGGGCCTAAAAGGCGGCATATTAAGGTCTGTAGACCACTGTATGTTTTCATTCTCTTGTGGGGAATCAAACAGAGGCCTGTCTTGCTCTTCTTGTCTCTGACCAGTTATCACTTGCTGTGAAATTCTCTTCAAGTGTTCTGGTTACATAAACCTATTCAGGTTATAAATATACAGTGCAACAGTTGCCAAATCCAAAATATACAGTTGTCATAAACCTATTCAGTTTTGTTTATGCAACCGTTGCCCAATCCAAAATATACAGGTGCTAATCCTCCATCGACCTATTCAGGTGCCTGGATTAATCCTACTGAGCAAAGTAATGCACCATGGTTGTCACCGTTCAGTGCTAATCCTGCTCAGTAGGATCTCAACTAGGAGCATCATCATCAAGAACACTATGCCAGGCGCCTCAACCAAGAAACACTTTTTCAAACCCAAATCTAGCGACTTCGAAGTTCCAACACTTATTATAACTGGTTTCAATATATATATCCACTTTCATCAGCACTTCAAGAACCAACTTACAAGATAGGATAGCACATCAATGCAGAGTTACACACTGCTCAAAGCTGAAGGATACCATACCCAGTCATGGAATCAGTAGTATCTTGCCAATGTGGGAGCTTGACTCCATCAGCTTGTGAGCTTCAGCTGCCTCAGATAGAGGGAGTGTCCTGTAAACCACCGGCTTCACATTGCCCGACGCAACGGCTGGCCATACATTTCTCTCCACCTCGCTGACGATCTGAGCTTTATTGGCAAGGCTTCTGCTCCGCAGCCCAGCAACTGCACATAATCATAGCAATACAATCCATTACTAAAATTAGCAATGACATCTAGGAATTGTCGATCAGATAAAACAAGAAAAAAGCATCGACATAAGATCTGTTATCAGGCAAAAAACATGGCAGAACGAGAAGCCGAGAAATCGTGTGCATCAATGCAACCTTGTATGGTCAATCTTCGGGCAAGCATCGCCTGCAGGTTCACTTCAGTCACGCTGCCTCCCATGAAACCAATGATGAAAAGCCTACCATCAACTGCTAAGCTGTCCAGATTGCGCTGGTGATATGATCCGCCGACGTTGTCCAGAATGACATCAACTCCTGGTAGAGATATTCCCCATATTACGGTCAGAATGCATGTATATTAACTTTCCAAGCATAACTTGGGAAAGCCAAAACATTTTGTTTTATTTTTGCACAGGGCATCAAGCATTACAAGAGGATGGCAGGATAATACCATTTCCATTAGTTTCTTCTTTGATACATGCTGCAAAGTCTTCGGTTTTGTAGTTTATGCATACATCCGCACCCAAACCTGCACAAGCATCTAGTTTCTCTTGGCTTCCTGGAGGAGCATAACAGAGTTACTTGCCCTTTCAGAAAACTTTTTAGTACTCCCTCCACCCCGAATTAGTTGCCTTAGATAGTCTAGATACGGATGTGTCTAGACACGTTTTAGTGTTAGATACATCCGTACCCAGCAACATACCTGCAGTAACAAAAACCTTGATTCCGAGGTGCTTTGCCATCTGTATAGCAAATGTACCGATTCCGCTTGATCCACCGTGGATCTGCATACAATGGGAGATACAAAAAACATAGGCATGAAAATTTAGTTCCAGTTCAATTCCCACAACACCAATTATGCACCTACTTCTGCATACAAGTGACTACTAAATCATTTCACACTCCATTCGAGTTGGCATCATTCAGTACTTTGTGGTTTTTCAGTTAGTCAGAGCATGCCAATTTGTTGTGAGTTGTGACTGAATAAAATGCTCAGCTCCTAGTAGTAGGAATCATATGTGGTGATGACTGAGGCAGATTCATCGGTCTGCAATCCCAACAAACCAGCAAGAGAGAATTTCTTACAAGGAAGGATTCGCCGGGGGAGAGGTGGCTGGTCATGAAGACGGTGGACCAGACGGTGGAGGCCACCTCGGGCAAGCCGGCGGCGTCGGTCAGCGACACCCCCTCCGGCACCGGGAGCAGCTGCCCCGCCGGCACCACCACCTTCTCCGCGTACCCGCCGCCGTTAAGCAGCGCGCACACCTGCACGCGATGCAAAGGTTCACAGCACGGCGACAGCAAAGGGTGCGCAGGGACAGAGGAGGCGGTGAACTAAACTATTACCTGGTCGCCGACGGCCCAGCGCGGGTGGACGTTGGCCCCGAGGGCGAGGATGGAGCCGGAGCACTCGACCCCCGGGTACGGCGAGGCGCCGGGCGGCGGCGGGTACCCGCCCTGCCGCTGGACCGTGTCGGTGCGGTTGACGCCGGCGGCGGCCACCCTGAGGAGCACCTCGCCGTCCCCCGGCGCCGGGAGGTCCTCCACCTCGCTCTCCTCCAGCACCTCCGGCCCGCCGGGGCTCGCGATCGCCACCGCCCTCATCGTCGTCGGTGTCGATCTCCCCCGTCGCTCTCACTGCCTGCTCAGCTCGGCCGCGAGTGGGTTGCTCATGTCTCATATCCCCCATGAGGTCGACAGACGGGAGGAAAGTTCCCGCCGCCGGCGGCTAGCTGCGTGGTCCCCGCTGGCTACCCCACTTCTCTTTCGGCTCATTCGGCCCCAGAGACGATGAACCGAACCATACGTCAGCGTTTCGGGTGCGTATAAACTTATTTTTCAACTCAAAAGTCAAATCTAGTGAAGTTTGATCAAATTTATAGAGAAAAATATCAACATCAGTGACACTCTCATAAGATGAATGAACAAGACTTCCAACTTCCAACATTTTATTGTAACTGGTTGTCGTCAAGATACATATCCAATTTCATCAGCACTTCGAGATCCAGTTTATCTTACAATATAAAAGGACATTTCCTTGCATAGTTTACTGCAGGAAACAGTGCTCACAGCGGCTTCAGATAGTTCACACCATAACACACCATACCCAATCATGGAATCAACAGTATCTTGCCAATGTGGGAGCTCGTCTCCATCAGCTTGTGAGATTCAGCTGCTTCAGATAGCGGGAATGTCTTGTAAATCACCGGCTTCACCTTGCCCGACACGACGGCAGGCCACACATTCTTCTCCACCTCGCTCACGATCTGGGCTTTGTTAGCGAGGCTTCTGTTCCGCAGTCCAGCAGCTGCACAAAATCATGGCAATTCAATCAAGTGGTAAATTAGCGACGACATTTACAAATAGCACAATCATGTAAAATAATGAAGCAAACAACAAGCATCGACATAAGATGGCAATACTGAAATCACAAATATCCATCCAACCTTGTATGGTCAATCTTCGGGCAAGCATAGCCTGCAGGTTCACTTCAGTTGTAACACCTCCCATGAAACCGATGATGAAAAGTCTACCATCAACAGCTAAGCTATTCAGATTGCGCTGGAGATAAGATGCACCGATATTGTCCAGAATGACATCAACACCTGGTAAAGGTATTTTGTATTATTGTTAATGTAGGAGTATATAAACTTGACAGGTATGACTAGGTAACACACCAGGGGCTAGCAAACACCATAACAGAAGAACGCATCGGAGTATCAAACATTACAAAAGGGCAGCAGCAGCATACCCTTTCCATCGGTTTCTTCTTTTATGCGTGCTACAAAATCTTCGGTTTTGTAGTTTATACATACATCAGCTCCCAAATCTTTGCAGGCAGCTAGTTTTTCTTCGCTTCCTAGAATAGGATAACAGAGTTACTAGCACAGTTTCACAAACGATTTGGTAATATCTTATTTCTTCTCTTAGTAAGTGTATAACTGACAAACCTGCAGTAACAAAAACCTTAACACCAAGGTGCTTCGCAATCTGTATAGCGAATGTACCGATTCCACTCGATCCACCATGGATCTGCATACATTGGAGGTACCCAATCATCAGTAATAATACAGCCAGGAGTCCAGGATAATTCACCTCACTTTGCATATGAGTAACTGCTAATTAAACTAGTTCACACTCCATTCTTATAGCCATCATGTACTTTGCTATTTCCCAGTTAGCTGAAGCATGCCAATTTGTTGTGACAAAAGATATCGGACTCAATTCTCGGTGAAAGAAATTCACAAGCAGTCTCATCCCCACAAAGCAGCAAGTGCAGTGAATTGCTAAGCCGCTTGCAATCATCACATGGGGGAACAAATTAGCAAGAGAGGTTTTCTTACAAGGAAGGATTCGCCGGGGGAGAGATGGCTGGTCATGAAGACGGTGGACCAGACGGTGCAGGCCACCTCGGGCAAGCCGGCGGCGTCGGCCAGCGACACCCCCTCCGGCACCGGGAGCAGCTGCCCCGCCGGCACCACCACCTTCTCCGCGTACCCGCCGCCGGTAAGCAGAGCGCACACCTGCAACGAAACAGCATATGCACAACAGTGAGGTTCAGAGCAGCAGCGGCCATCACCAAATTCACCACGGGGGCACGGAGGGCACCTGGTCGCCGACGGCCCAGCGCAGGGGGACGTTGGCCCCGAGCGCGAGGATGGTGCCGGAGCACTCGAGCCCCGGGTAGGGGGAGGCGCCCGGCGGCGGCGGGTACCGGCCCTGCCGCTGGACCGTATCGGCGCGGTTGACGCCGGCGGCGGCCACCGCGACGAGCACCTCGCCCTCCCCCGGCGCCGGGAGGTCGTCCACCTCGCGCACCTGCAGCGCCTCCGGCCCGCCGGGGCTCGCGATCGCCACCACCCTCATCGTCGCGTCCGTCTGCCTCGGCCTGCGCTCAGGCTCAGCTCACTTGCTTCCGGCTTCCGGCTCTCGGGAGCTCCGCGTCTGCAGGCCACTGCTCCACGGCTCTGCTCGGATATAGGGCCGGGCTTCTCCGACTGGATCCGGCCCAAGAAAGTTGGACGGCAGAACGTGGTTAGAGCATCTTCAACGGCATAGGTCAAAGTCAAACGAACATGGATGTGACTGACTGAGGTTTTGAATAGATGACCTTTGCATTTGCATTTTAGATTTAGATTTGTTTGTATTTCAAAATATAGAAAAACATTTATATTATGGGGTCGAGCTATTTTGCGAAGAGCTCATGTCTCCTGACTTATAGCGTAACCGGCTAACCTTCCTCATCCTCCTTTCCATTTAATCACTAACAAAACCCACCTTTGTTCGTGACGCATTGATGGACATATGGTCGAATGACCATTCAACCATATCCTTCAAAGAAGGCGGGCATTCAGCTGTCCATCCTAATTCATAGATTTTTCTTTTGCAAGTGTAATTCATAGGTTTTTTTAGGGTAAAACATTGCTTAATAACAACAACTAAAAACTACTCTAAAAATCCTACTACTTCCCTTCCGGGGTGAGGTCGATGACCTCCCGCTAGAGCTGTTGGCCTCATTGTCATTGGTCACGCGTGTGAACCCGCGGGTTCGCCGATGTGTCTCTTTGGCACTCGCTGTCATCGTCCTTGGCCTCGAGCTCCTCGACGAGCCAGGTGTGCCACACCTCATTGATCCGGAGATGGCGGTGTTCGCGGTCGACCGTGTGAGGTGCTCTGCACGGACGTGTAGACCGACCAGTTCACGTCAACGAGCTCTAGGTCCGCATCAACGAGCGCCACGATGACAGTGGCATCTGCATGCTCTGCCTCCCTTGCACCACGGTCGCGTGGTGCTCCTGCAGTAGGGCGAGGCGGACTTGCTCCTCCGCCTCCGCCATGGAGAAGAGGTTGTTTGGCCCACGCTCGGAGTCGTGACCTCAACGACCATTGCCTCCTTCTCCTATGGGGGTGCCTCCTTCTCCGCAACCTCTTCCAGGGTCATGAGGTCCCCCTCCTCCTCCTCCTCTAAGCTTAGAGGCCTCAATACGAGCATGGCACAAAATAGGTGTTCACGTTGGAGGCTTGAGCATGTTCGGACTGTTCGGTTTGAACATATAGGGGAGAAAAGAGGACCTGTGTTGAAGATGCCGTTGTCCCTTGATTATTTCTTCATTTTTCGGGTTCTAGAAAAGAGAATCCTTCTTTTATACTCCTTCCTTCTTTATCACATAGTATTACCTTTGTCTTGAATCAAGACTTTTACTAGTTTGACCATGGTTGCAAAAAAGAAGGATCTACAATACTAAATCAATATAATTAGATCCATCACAGAGTATATTTTCATGTGTTAGTTTATCTGATATTGCAGATATTGATATTTTTTAGTAAGTTTGATCCATCACAGAATATATTTTTCGAAAATACTTCCTGCATGCTTTTTTCTATGCCGTCGATGCTTTTTTTAGTAAGCTTGATCAAACTTTAAAGTAATATTTATTCCCTGTTTAGGCAATACATTACGGAAGGAAGGGAGTGCCGGCATAAAGCCATAAAGTGATTCCAGAAATGCGCGTGCTGTTTTGCTGTGCTCGTGCCGTCGTGCGGCCAGTGGTGGTGGGGTGGGAACAGGATACAGAGTTGGGGAAAGGGTAGAGGATGATGGCATCATGGAGCTCGTCACCACCCACGGCATCGGCCCGGGGCCTGCGCCGCTCACCAGTCGCGGGCGGCGGCGGCTAACGGAAGGTGGGCGCGGAAGCATCTCGGAACACCCGGGCTCCGGCTAGTAGTAGTACATATCGGATCGAAGCAGCGGGCGAAGAGCCAGCCAGCGAGCGAGGGCGCGCGGGGTAGGGTTCAGGTTCGGATTGATTGAGCCGCCCGCGCCGTCTGTCTATTTCGGGGCTCTGGCGCCGCCGGCCATGGGCGGCCTCCGCCTCTCCGCCTGGGCCGCCGCGCCCTCCCCCTCCCCCTCCTCCGCCGCCGCGCGGGGCTTCCCGCGGTCCCCGCCGGACTGGCGCGGGAGTGGGCGCGGGCGCCGCAGCCGCAGCCGCTGCGCCCCGTCGTCCCCGCCCTCGGCGTCGCCGGCGCTGTCCCTGGGCGCGGCCGGCCGGCTCCGGGTCGGGGCGGACCGCGAGTGGCTGTGGGACTGCCGTGGCGGCGGCCTCGGGGGAGGAGGGGGGAAGAAGGACTACGCCAAGGAGATGGAGGCGGCGGTGCGCGTCGTCCAGGTGGCCTGCACGCTGTGCCAGCGGGTGCAGGACTCGCTGCTCCTTGCGGACCCAGGCTCCGGCTCTGCCGGCGTCCACTCCAAGCTCGACCGCTCTCCGGTCACCGTCGCCGGTTCGTACTGCCACTCTGAGTATTATTACTAGTAGCGTTCAGTATTCAAAACATTTCATTACACACCCTGAATACAGTTAGCACCCAAGTTAGTCAAACTTGAACTCTGCTGTATTGGTAAATTTATATTACTATTAGAGTGAGTCTCAATGCCTAAACGGGATACTTCTTAGTTAAATTATTGGTGTTGAGTGTTGACTTTTGAATTGTGCAAGTGTGGTAATCTTTTTTCCCCATTCGATAAATAAGACTGCGTGTTTGCACTGATATATACTGGCTGACCTGTTACAGTACTGATAGTGGGCTGCAAATGCAATTCAGCTTGCAGCCTCACACTGAAATATAGTGGGTGTTTCAAGTTCCAACATATCAGGAATGGCCCATATATGAATATTATTGTGCAACAAATTTTGTCTACTCGTGACGTCACTGAGTGCCCGGAATTGGATGTATAAATATTATGCAATAAATTGGGTGTTTGTGGTGGTTAGTTCCTAATAAATCCATCTGTATTCCTTATGCCAGATTGGGGCGTGCAAGCGACAGTCAGCTGGCTACTCTCAGATTGCTTTGGTGATGAAAGTGTGTCGATCGTAGCAGAGGAAGATGATAAGACACTGTCTAGTAGCGACGGCACGGCTTTGCTTGAGTCTGTTGTCTCTGCAGTCAATGGTTGCCTGGTTGAAGCTCCAAAGTATGGGCTGAGATCCCCGGAGAAAGACCTCGGGGCTCATGATGTTCTTCAAGCTATACGGAAGTGCAGCTCTACCGGGGGTCCAAAAGGAAGATTTTGGGTGCTTGATCCTGTGGATGGCACACTTGGTTTTGTGCGTGGGGACCAATACGCCATTGCCCTCGCCTTAATTGAAGACGGGGAAGTTGTGCTTGGTGTTCTCGGGTGCCCAAATTATCCAATGAAGAAGGAATGGCTCAACTACCACCAACGATACTACAGGTTGATGTCTAAGGTTGCTCCCCCTACATCAGGATCGTGGAACAAGGGTTGCGTGATGTATGCTCACAAAGGATGTGGCCAGGCTTGGATGCAGCCATTGGTTCATGACTTCGGTATGCTTAGTTGGCATAACTCAAGGGAGATTCAAGTATCATCCGTCAGTGATCCAGTTTCAGCAACATTCTGTGAACCTGTTGAGAAAGCCAACTCGAGCCATTCCTTCACTGCAGGACTTGCCCATAGTGTAGGCTTAAGGTCAGTTTTTTTATTTCGCTGTCTATGTGGTACTTTTATTAACCATGATAATATTATTTCACTAGAGTGTGGAATTTATTTTATAGATTTACATGTGCTAGTTGGCATATGGTATTGCTGAATAGCGAATAGGGTACCAGTTTACATGGCCATTAGAATGAAGTGGTGCTGGCATTTTTCTCTTGTTCCGTGTCATCTGCATGCAGGTTGCAAGCTTTAGCTTTTGGGTGCTGGTTATTGATTATTTTTGTGTGCTTGTTTTCCAGAAACCAGCCTCTGCGTGTGTACAGCATGGTGAAATATGCTGCAATAGCACGAGGTGATGCTGAAATCTTCATGAAATTCGCTAGAGCTGGATACAAGGAGAAGATATGGGATCACGCCGCAGGGGTGGTCATCATTCAAGAGGCTGGTGGAGTGGTAACAGATGCCGGAGGTTGCCCGTTGGACTTTTCCAGGGGTGTTTACTTGGAGGGTTTGGACAGAGGCATAATAGCTTGTTCCGGAGCGTTGCTTCATCAGAGAATTTTGCAAGCTGTTGATGCAAGTTGGAACTCATCAACGTTGTAATGCAAGCAACCCAAACCCTTACAGTCAGATAGATGGCCTGATGCTGGTCATAGCATGCAAGAGTGAGTTTACAATGAACTTTTGCTCTGTTTTTATCAACCTATGAAGTAAATTTGGCCTGCCTCTTACATTCCGGTATCTGTTTATTTACAGGTAACTCGACTCATTTTGGTATGAAGAATTAGTCTCCAGTGTTCAATTAACGTTGAAATAGTGGAGCGTGTAGTAACCATAGCTTGTCTGCTCATAAACAATCTGCGGCATGAGATCGACGAATACCATCATTTGTTCGCCAAGAGCATCTGTAAAGATGTCTAGTGGCTGTTTTGATGGTTTGTATCATCCATTTCTCCCTCGGGCATAACTCATACGCTCCTTGGGTTGATGGCACGTCGACTAAATCATCAGTCATGAGCAATTTGCTGAACCTGATAACTCGAATCTCTGAACCTTCGATAAAATGATCCCATGATGCATTGTCTGCAAGTTTTCGCCTCTATATTATGCCGTCAGTTATTCTCATTTTCCAGATACTTGTGTTTTCTTGCATTCATATAAATATATAAAGTATCATTCCATGTTTATATATATTCTCCATTGTCCACTCCACAAAGAAAGGAAAAATACAGTCACACGAATTTACCACAACAGCACAAGTAGCAATTTTTTTTTCATGGTAATAAAAACCATGATACAGACGGACTGACTGTGTGTACTGGACTGGACTGAGGCCTGCAGTTGATCAGCTGGAGAGCTGCACGGAGCAGCACTGGCTGAAGAGCTCCTTGCTGCCGTCCTCGACGTTGTTGTCATGGTCCATCTTGGGCTGGAAGCTGCTCCACGCCGGCGCCAGCCCCGGCGCGGCGCTGGTGTCGTAGCTGTGCACCAGCGAGACCGTCCTGAAGCTCTCGTCGTCGTCGCCGGCGATCTCGTACCCGGCGAGGAAGAAGAGCCGCGTGCCCACCACGGCCATGGTGAGGTACAGCTGCTGCGCTGATGGCGGCAGGTTGCTGGCGAGCAGCGCCAGGTCCGACAGCGCCGAGTGGTCCATGACGCTCCAGATGTTGAGCTCGCCGTCGTAGACCTCCACGTGGCCCTTCCAGCTGTTGAGGCAGTCGCCGGAGCTGAAGAGCCGGCCGGCCACCGCCACGATCTGGTTGGGCGGCACGTCCAGCTGCCACATCCCCGGGATGATCTCCCACACGCCGCGAGCGCAGTTGAACACCTCGGCGGAGCTCCGCTCCAGCGCCGACGACTGCGCCTCGCCGGGCGCGGCCGCCGGCGTGGTGCTCTCGGCGAAGCCGCCCACCACGTGGAACCCGCCCTCCCACGTCACGCCCACGCACTTGTACCGCAGCGTGCTCATGTCCGGGAGCGGCGACCAGCGGCCGGTCTCCGGGTCGTACACCTCGGCGGCCGCCGTGCCCCGCGCGCCGGAGAGCGAGCAGAGCCCGCCGGCGACGCAGATCCTGCCGCGGCACGGCGCGCACGCGAAGTCGACGCGCGGGACCAGCAGCGGCGCGCAGCAGCGCCACTCCCCGCGGCGCACGTCGTAGCGGAGCACGTCGGCGCGCACGCCCACGTCGGTGTCGCGGTAGTCGCCGCCGGGCACGGCCTCCCTGCGGCAGAGGCGGCCGCCGATGACGTAGACGGACTCGGCGACGGCGACGACGGCGAAGCCCTTGAGCACGTGGCCGTGGGGCACCCCCGGGAGGCCGCCGACGCGGCGCCACGTGTTGGCGCCCGGCTCGTAGCACTCGAGGCTGTTGGACGCGCCGTGCGCGAAGCAGGCGTATATCCTCACCTCGCCGCCGCCATGGTTGTCGTTGCCGGCGCCGGTGCCGCTGCTGCCGGTGCTGGACAGCGAGGGCGAGGTGGCCACGTCGCCTTCCAAGGACCCCATGGCGATCTCAATCACTTGTCGACGCGCTCGCTGCTCATCACCGCCACCAACCAGGGGAGTTGCAAGGAGGACGCGTGGCCTATATATAGGCGGCCGGGGGCAGCGCTGGGCCGCGTCCATGGCGGGCGGGCGGACGGATCGAAGCGTAGGGGGAGTGTTGGTCATTGGGAACTCCGGCCATGCCCAACGTAGCGTAAGCCGAGCTGCTAGAAGGCCTGTCTTGTTGCTGGAATGAGACGGCGGCATCCTTCGAGAGGACGGACGCCCGACGAAAGGGACGGGCGCCGTTTGACGAACAGTGCCGTGATTGCGTCCACGTGCCGTCCCGTTTTGTCAACGTGAATCGACCATGCGTCATTGCGTCATGCGTGCGCGAACAATGGTACAGTCACGGGTAAACCCGGGCAAACGTCGCGCGGGGCTTGTAAAAGCCCGACCTTCATTTCTCAAGCCCGAGCCCGGCCTGAAGCCTGAAATACTCTTTGTTTTCAAGCCTGTGCCCGACCCAAAATCTAGCCCGAAGCCTAAAAGCCCGGTCTGAACGTTGTTTTTTAGTGTATGCACGTGGTGCAAGCCCAGCTCGAAATACAGAAATAGAGAAGCCTGAGCTCAGCCCGAACTATCTTTCTGGTTGCAAAACAAGTCCCGAGCCCGGGCCGGCCTGACCCGTGTTATTCGGGCCAGGCTGTCCATGCCCGGGTTTAGTCACGGGTATACCAGGCCATAACTCGGGGCCGGGCTGTCCATGCCCGTGTTTAGTCACGGGTATATCAGGCCATAACTCAGACGGGGTCGGGCCTAAAAAAGCCCACAACAGAAAACCTAGGCCCGCCCGGCCTTTGGGCCTAGAATACAGGCCTGAGCCTGACCCGCGAGTGGAAAAGCCCGTCGGGCCTCAGGTTGGGCCTCTTCCCTAAAACACACATATGTTAAGCCCAGCCCTAGCCCGCCATGTCATTCGGGCTCAAAACCTAGGCCTAGGCCCAGGCCCGTGGGCAAGACCGGGTTGGGCTATTTTGGGTCAGGTTTCCCATGACCAGGTATAGTCACGGGCATTTTTCTATGGATTCAATCCTACGGACACCGGTTTTGGTTTCGGTTCAAGTACGGGCCTGGCGGGTTTGGGGGATAGACTAGACCAAGGTAGAGAAAGCCATGTTGCACACCGGTGGTGGTATGTGAGTTTGGGCTTGGTGCACAAATAGGCGCTTTGCCAAATACTCCCTCCGTTCTTAAATATTTGTCTTTCTAGACATTTTAAATGACTACTACATACGGATATATATAGACATATTTTAGAGTGTAGATTCACTCATTTTGCTTCGTATATAGTCATTTGTTGAAATGACTAGAAAGACAAGTATTTATTAGGAACGGAGGGAGTACTAGGTAAGTTGCGGGCACACTAATTTACATTTTTTCCAAGTAACAGAGTCGATGTTGTGGGGTGTAAAGGTTCCCTCGAAACTAAAGATTTCTACATGGTGCTTGGCTGGAACATCGCTCCCGACGGGCGACGAAAGCATCGAAATATGGTTGATTCCGAGGAGTGCACTATCTGTCAGGGAGGGACTGATACATGGAGACAAGCTCTCCTAGAGTGTAATATGGCAAAGTGTATATGGTCGCTGATGGATGAAGACTTGATTGATTTTCTCTCAGCCAACAAGCATGATGACCCGAAGCTTTAGTTGTTTCAACTAGTGGAATCAATCCCACATAGGGAGATGATTCAGATTCTTGTGACACTTTGGGTGATCTGGTGGGCTAGGAGGAAGGCGATATATGAGCAAAATTTTCAGAGCCCACTATCTACCTTCTACTTCATTCAAAGGTTCCTGCAGGACTTAGAGATGGCAGAAGTGGCTCCAAGAAGTCCGGCAATTCTAGCCAGGGTATATGAGAGGAAATGGATTGCTCCGGTCTCTAGGTG
Organism: Triticum urartu; assembly: GCF_056163025.1. NCBI lineage: Eukaryota > Viridiplantae > Streptophyta > Magnoliopsida > Poales > Poaceae > Triticum > Triticum urartu. The sequence goes on along the minus strand of NC_141878.1, from coordinate 576,384,322 downwards.
TGCCAAAATAAATGTTGACAGGGGCCTCTCGGGACCAGGTGAATGGGGTGCAGTCAACGATGTTTGTAGGGATGATAGGGGCAAATTCACGGGAGCATCTGCAGTTGTTGTTGATGATTTAGCTGATTCGGAGACACTAGAGGCAGTTCAGCGAGGCATTGTCTTTGGCTTTTGATTTGAATATTTCAAGTGTTCATGTGGCTACACAATGTGTGTAAGTTGTCAAGAACATCATGGAGCAGAACGCATGCAAATATAGTGCAATCATCCATGAGTCCAACGCCAAGAGGAATCAGTTTCAGAGAGTCGAGCTTGGACATGAAATGCATGCATGCAATACTGAAGCCCATGTGTTGGTTAAAGCCTTAACATCTTTGGAGAGTGGCAGTCACTTGTGGCTAACCTCGCCATTCCCTATAGTTGTTGTATTCCGGTTGACATCATGCAATAAAACTCTAGGGTGATTCTCGAAAAAGTTGAATATGACTGAATGGAATGGGCATATTGCAAGTTATCAGGGAAAGGATTGGGTTTTCCAACCCAATGGATATCTATGGTTATGGGAATGGTTAGCTCATTTTCCTTTACTGTCCTTTTTAATGGAAACAATCTTGAACAGTCTAAATCATCTTATATTCCTTGTTAGCAGTGAAGAGCCTTTTCGTGCATTTTGAAATCGAGATCACAATCCTCAGCGGCATTACGGTGGTTCCATCGACACCCCGTTGAACCACGTATTATTCGCAGATGACAACCTATTATTCTTCAAGTCAAGTGTACAAAGTCCATAAGAAGTATCAAATCTATTGAATGCCTATTGTCAAGCATCGGGCCAAAGGGTAAATCGAGAAAAATCATCCATTTTTTCAGTAAAGGATGCTCCCAAAGTACAAGAGAAGATGTTAAAAGGTATATTGTTCCTAATAAATAATTAAATGAGAGATATCTTGACATGCCAACAGATGTAGGGAATTCAAAGAACAAGACAATGATCGTATTTGGGAGAAGATAAAAGGGTGAATGGGAAAGAGTCTCTCGGCTAGGGGAAAGGATGTCTTAATAAAAGTTGTGGTTAAATTCTCGCATTAAGTTGTGGTGGGGCAGCAGGCAAGGTGCCAGGAAGGTCTGCCATGACAGACCCAAATACTTGGGTGGACTGGGTTTCTGCGGCCTTGAGCTATTTAACTTAGCACTTCGTGCCAGTCAAGTTTGGAGGATTGTTTAGGAGCCTTTTTCTCTCAGCGCTAGAATTTTAAAAGTTGCATACTTCCCGAAAGATCTTTTCTTCAAGTTGAGCTAGGCTCTCACCCACGTCAGATTTGGCGAGCGATTTTGGATGGCAGGGAAATAAGTTTGCAAGGACTAATTCGAAGGATAAAAAAAATAGGAAAGATACAAACATTGGACCCAAAATTTATCTCCTTCAGCCTATCATGTCGCTAGTCTAGAACCTGCCTCAACTAGTTTTGGAACTATTTATACCTTCATCAGCAATACGGAATGAAGAACTTGTGACGAAGAATTTCCTCTCGGTTGATGCTACGCGATCTTACCAATTCCCTTCTATACTCGAAACATAACAAATTTTTGGTGTTGCCAACCAAACCGAAAGGGGATATTTATTGTGTGTTCGACATACAGGATGTTGGTCACCACCATGATTAACAGGGAGAATTGGCTAGAGAATCAAGCTGGTCACTTTAATGCTAAAAGTGAGGCTGATGGTTGGACATCTATATGGAAGATTTCAGTCCTTGCTACGCTCAAAGTTGTGTTTGGTTGCTGGCGGATAATCGCTATTGATGACTGATTTGCTCCATCATCGCAACATGGAAGCCATGGCGATGTATGACGATGAACTTGTTGTTAAAATGAATGTAAACCATGAGCCTTGTGCAAAGAACTGAATTGTTTAGTTGAACAGTTCATTATCCCATGAACAGTTCACAAAGATGATAGCAACATTGTGGGCGATCTAGTCAGCATGATAGAGAGCTATGCACGAAGCAGTGTTCCAGAGCCCATACTCCACAAATAGGTTTGGTCATATCTATCTGAGTTGCATGCCCTAGCTACCTACTCCTAAAATAAGTGCAGCAAGGTTGGACGAGATAGTGCTCATCGTTGGTTGCCTCCCCTAAGAGACTTGGTGAAAGTTAATGTTGATGGTGTAGTGGGAAGCGAGAGGGGTGGAGTCAAATTAATATGCAGATATCATATGGGAGATTATTTGGCTATTCGGTTGTCGTTTTCAATGAAGTGATGACCCCACGACACTTGAAGCTCTTGCATGTAGAGAGGTTCTCGCCTTGTCAGCCAAACTAGGTTGCAGAATATCGATGTTGCGTTGGACTGATACGTCCATTTTGCATCATGCTTTTATATCGATATTTATTGTATTATGGGCTATTATTACACATTATGTCACAATACTTATGCCTATTCTCTCTTATTTTACAAGGTTTACATGAAGAGGGAGAATGTCGGCAGCTGGAATTCTGGGCTGGAAAATAAGCAAATGTTAGAGACCTATTCTGCACAACTTCAAAAGTCCTGAAACTCCACAGAAGTTATTTTTGGAAATAATAAAGAATACTGAGCGAAGAAAATACCAGAGGGGACCCACACCCTCGCACGAGGGTGGGGGCGCGCCCTACCCCCCTGGGTGCGCCCCCTGCCACGTGGGCCCCCTGGTGGCCCTCCGGTGCCCATCTTCTGCTATATGAAGTCTTTTGTCCGAAGAAAAATCATAAGCAAGCTTTCGGGACGAGACTCCGCCGCCACGAGGCGAAACCTTGGCGGAACCAATCTAAGGCTCTGGCAGAGCTGTTCTGCCGGGGACACTTCCCTCCGGGAGGGGGAAATCATTGCCATCGTCATCACCAACGCTCCTCTCATCGGGAGGGGGCCAATCTCCATCAACATCTTCACCAGCACCATCTCCTCTCAAACCCTAGTTCATCTCTTGTATCCAATTCTTGTCTCTAAGTCTGAGATTGGTACCTGTAGGTTGCTAGTAGTGTTGATTACTCCTTGTAGTTGATGCTAGTTGGTTTATTTGGTGGAAGATCACATGTTCAGATCCTATATGCATATTAATACCCCTCTGATTATGAACATGAATATGCTTTGTGAGTAGTTATGTTTGTTCCTAAAGACATGGGAGAAGTCTTGCTATTAGTAGTCATGTGAATTTGGTATTCGTTCAATATTTTGATAAGATGTATGTTGTCTCTTCTCTAGTGGTGTCATGTCAACGTCGACTACATGACACTTCACCATTATTTGGGCCTAGAGGAAGGCATTGGGAAGTAATAAGTAGATGATGGGTTGCTAGAGTGACAGAAGCTTAAACCCTAGTTTATGCGTTGCTTCGTAAGGGGCTGATTTGGATCCATATGTTTCATGCTATGGTTAGGTTTACCTTAATACTTCTTTTGTAGTTGCGGATGCTTGCAATAGGAGTTAATCATAAGTGGGATGCTTGTTCAAGTACCGGTCCACCCACATATCAAATTATCAAAGTACCGAACGCGAATCATATGAACGTGATGAAAACTAGCTTGACGATAATTCCCATGTGTCCTCGGGAGCGCTTTCCTCTATATAAGAAATTGTACAGGCTTGTCCTTTGCTACAAAAAGGATTGGGTCACCTTACTGCACTTTATTTACTTTTGTTACTTGTTGCTCGTTACAAATTATCTTATCATAAAACTATCTGTTACCTATAATTTCAGTGCTTGCAGAGAATACCTTGCTGAAAACCGCTTATCATTTCCTTCTGCTCCTCGTTGGGTTCGACACTCTAACTTATCGAAAGGACTACGATAGATCCCCTACACTTGTGAAGGAAATATTCCCTAGAGGCAATAATAAAGTTATTATTTATTTCCTTATATCATGATAAATGTTTATTATTCATGCTAGAATTGTATTAACCAGAAACATGATACATGTGTGAATACATAGACAAACAGAGTGTCACTAGTATGCCTCTACTTGACTAGCTCGTTAATCAAAGATGGTTATGTTTCCTAGCCATAGACAAAGAGTTGTCATTTGATTAATGGGATCACATCATTAGGAGAATGATGTGATTGACTTGACCCATTCCGTTAGCTTAGCACTTGATCGTTTAGTATGTTGCTATTGCTTTCTTCATGACTTATACATGTTCCTATGACTATGAGATTATGCAACTCCCGTTTACCAGAGGAACACTTTGTGTGCTATCAAACGTCACAACGTAATTGGGTGATTATAAAGGTGCTCTACAGGTGTTTCCGAAGGTACTTGTTGGGTTGGCGTATTTCAAGATTAGGATTTGTCACTCCGATTGTCGGAGAGGTATCTCTGGGCCCACTCGGTAATGCACATCACTTAAGCCTTGCAAGCATTGCAACTAATGAGTTAGTTGCGGGATGATGTATTACGGAACGAGTAAAGAGACTTGCCGGTAACGAGATTGAACTAGGTATTGAGATACCGACGATCAAATCTTCGGGCAAGTAACTGTTGGAAATATGCCCTAGAGGCAATAATAAATTAGTTATTATTATATTTCCTTGTTCATGATAATCGTTTATTATCCATGCTATAATTGTATTGATAGGAAACTCAGATACATGTGTGGATACATAGACAACACCATGTCCCTAGTAAGCCTCTAGTTGACTAGCTCGTTGATCAATAGATGGTTACGGTTTCCTGACCATGGACATTGGATGTCATTGATAACGGGATCACATCATTAGGAGAATGATGTGATGGACAATACCCAATCCTAAGCCTAGCACAAAGATCGTGTAGTTCGTATGCTAAAGCTTTTCTAATGTCAAGTATCATTTCCTTAGACCATGAGATTGTGCAACTCCCGGATACCGTAGGAATGCTTTGGGTGTACCAAACGTCACAACGTAACTGGGTGGCTATAAAGGTACATTACAGGTATCTCCGAAAGTGTCTGTTGGGTTGGCACGAATCGAGACTGGGATTTGTCACTCCGTGTAAACGGAGAGGTATCTCTGGGCCCACTCGGTAGGACATCATCATAATGTGCACAATGTGATCAAGGAGTTGATCACGGGATGATGTGTTACGGAATGAGTAAAGAGACTTGCCGGTAACGAGATTGAACAAGGTATCGGGATACCGACGATCGAATCTCGGGCAAGTATCGTACCGCTAGACAAAGGGAATTGTATACGGGATTGATTAAGTCCTTGACATCGTGGTTCATCCGATGAGATCATCGTGGAACATGTGGGAGCCAACATGGGTATCCAGATCCCGCTGTTGGTTATTGACCGGAGAGTCATCTCGGTCATGTCTGCATGTCTCCCGAACCCGTAGGGTCTACACACTTAAGGTTCGGTGACGCTAGGGTTATAGAGATATTAGTATGCGGTAACCTGAAAGTTGTTCGGAGTCCCGGATGAGATCCCGGACGTCACGAGGAGTCCCGGAATGGTCCGGAGGTAAAGAATTATATATAGGAAGTGCTATTTCGGCCATCGGGACAAGTTTCGGGGTCATCGGTATTGTACCGGGACCACCGGAAGGGTTCCGGGGGTCCACCGGGTGGGGTCACCTGCCCCGGGGGCCACATGGGCTGTAGGGGCTGCGCCTTGGCCTATATGGGCCAAGGGCACCAGCCCCTAGAGGCCCATGCGCCAAGAGAAGAGAAAAAGGGGAGAGTCCTAAAGGGGGAAGGCACCTCCGAGGTGCCTTGGGGAGGATGGACTCCTCCCCCCCTTGGCCGCACCCTTCCTTGGAGGAAGGGGCAAGGGCTGCGCCTCCCCCCTCTCCCTTGGCCCTATATATAGTGGGGAAAAGGAGGAGTAAACATACCTGAGCCCTGGCGCCTCCCTCTCCCTCCCGTGACACAACTCCCTCCTCCCGCAGCGCTTGGCGAAGCCCTGTTGGAATCCCGCTACTTCCACCACGCCGTCGTGCTGCTGGATCTCCATCAACCTCTCCCTCCTCCTTGATGGATCAAGGCATGGGAGACGTCTCCGTTCCGTACGTGTGTTGAACGCGGAGGTGCCGTCCGTTCGGCGCTAGGATCATCGGTGATTTGAATCATGACGAGTACGACTCCATCAACCCCGTTCATTTGAATGCTTCCGCGTGCGATCTACAAGGGTATGTAGATTCACTCCTCCCTCGTTGCTAGATGACACCATAGATTGATCTTGGTGACACGTAGGAAAATTTTGAATTTATGCTACGTTCCCCAACAGTGGCATCATGAGCTAGGTCTATGCGTAGTTTCTATGCACGAGTAGAACACAAAGTAGTTGTGGGCGTTGATTTTGTTCAATATGCTTGCCGTTACTAGTCTTATCTTGATTCGGCGGCATCATGGGATGAAGCGGCCCGGACCGACCTTACACGTACTCTTAAGTGAGACTGGTTCCACCGTAAAACATGCACTAGTTGCATAAGGTGGCTAGCGGGTGTCTGTCTCTCCCACTTTAGTCGGATCGGATTCGATGAAAAGGGTCCTTATGAAGGGTAAATAGAAATTGGCATATCACGTTGTGGTTTTGCGTAGGTAAGAAACGTTCTTGCTAGAAACCCATAGCAGCCATGTAAAACATGCAAACAACAATTAGAGGACGTCTAACTTGTTTTTGCAGGGTATGCTATGTGATGTGATATGGCCAAAGGATGTGATGAATGATATATGTGATGTATGAGATGATCATGTTCTTGTAATAGGAATCACGACTTGCATGTCGATGAGTATGACAACCGGCAGGAGCCATAGGAGTTGTCTTAATTTATTTATGACCTGCGTGTCAACATAAACGTCATGTAATTACTTTACTTTATTGCTAACCGTTAGCTGTAGTAGTAGAAGTAATAGATGACGTGACAACTTCAAGAAGACACGATGATGGAGATCATGATGATGGAGATCATGATGATGGAGATCATGGTGTCATGCCGGTGACGATGATGATCATGGAGCCCCGAAGATGGAGATCAAAAGGAGCAAAGTGATATTGGCCATATCATGTCACTATTATTTGATTGCATGTGATGTTTATCATGTTTATACATCTTATTTTCTTAGAACGACGGTAGTAAATAAGATGATCCCTCATTACAATTTCAAGAATGTGTTCTCCCCTAACTGTGCACCGTTGCTAAAGTTCGTCGTTTCGAAGCACCACGTGATGATCGGGTGTGATAGATCCTTACGTTCACATACAACGGGTGTAAGACAGTTTTACACATGCAAAACACTTAGGGTTAACTTGACGAGCCTAGCATGTGTATAGACATGGCCTCGGAACACAGAAGACCGAAAGGTCAAGCATGAGTCGTATAGAAGATACGATCAACATGAAGATGTTCACCGACGTTGACTAGTCTGTCTCACGTGATGATCGGACACGGCCTAGTTAACTCGGATCATGTAATCACTTAGATGACTAGAGGGATGTCTATCTGAGTGGGAGTTCATAAGATGAACTTAATTATCCTGAACATAGTCAAAAGGATTTTGCAAATTATGTCATAGCTCACGCTATAGTTCTACTGTTTAGATATGTTCCTAGAGAAAAATTAGTTGAAAGTTGATAGTAGCAATTATGCGGACTAGGTCCGTAAACTGAGGATTGTCCTCATTACTTCATAGAAGGCTTATGTCCTTAATGCACCGCTCAGTGTGCTGAACCTCGAACGTCGTCTGTGGATGTTGCGAACATCTGACATACACGTTTTGATGACTACATGATAGTTCAGTGCGTAATGCTAAATGGTTTAGAATTGAGGCACCAAAGACGTTTTTGAAACATCGCAGAACATATGAGATGTTCCAAGGACTGAAATTGGGATTTCAGGCTCGTGCCCACGTCAAGAGGTATAAGACCTCCGACGATTTTCTTAGCCTGCAAACTAAGGGAGAAAAGCTCAATTGTTGAGCTTGTGCTCAGATTGTCTGAGTACAACAATCATTTGAATCGAGTGGGAGTTGATCTTCTAGATGAGATAGTGATGTTTCTCCGAAGTCATTACCACCAAGCTGCTAGAGCTTCGTGATGAACTATGATATATCAGGGACATATATGATGATCCTTGAGATATTCGCGATGTTTGACACCGCGAAAGTAGAAATCAAGAAGGAGCGTCAATTGTTGATGGTTGGTGAAACCACTAGTTTCAAGAAGGGCAAGGGCAAGAAGGGATACTTCATGAAACGGCAATTCAGCTGCTGCTCTAGTGAAGAAACCCAAGGTTGAACCCAAACCCGAGACTGAGTGCTTCTGTAATAAGGGGAACAGCCACTGGAGCAGAATTACCCTAGATACTTGGTAGATGAGAAGGCTGGCAAAGTCGATAGAAGTATATTGGATATACATTGTGTTAATGTGTACTTTACTAGTACTCCTAGTAGCACCAGGGTATTAGATACCGGTTCGGTTGCTAAGTGTTAGTAACTCGAAATAAAAGCTATGGAATAAACGGAGACTAGCTAAAGGTGAGCTGACGATATGTGTTGGAAGTGTTTCCAGGGTTGATATGATCAAGCATCGCACGCTCCCTCTACCATCGAGATTGGTATTAAAACCTAAATAATTGTTATTTGGTGCTTGCGTTGAGCATAGACATGATTGGATTATGTCTATCGCAATACGGTTATTCATTTAAGGAGAATAACGGTTACTCTGTTTATTTGAATAATACCTTCAATGGTCTTGCACCTAAAATGAATGGTTTATTGAATCTCGATCGTAGTGATACACATGTTCATGCCATAAGATAGTAATGATAGTACCACCTACTTGTGGCACTGCCACGTAAGTCATATCGGTATAAAACGCATGAAGAAGCTCCATGTTGATGGATCTTTGGGCTCACTCGTTTTTGAAAAGTTTGAGACATGCGAACCATGTCTATTGGTGTATATGCATGAAGAAACTCCATGAAAATGGACCGTTTGAACTCACTTGATCTTGAATCACTTGAGACATGCAAAACATACCACATGGGCAAGATGACTGAAAGCCTCGGTTTCAGTAAAATGGAACTAGAAAGCAACTTGTTGGAAGTAATACATTTTGATGTGTGCAGTCCAATGAGTGCTGAGGCATGTAGTGGATATCGTTATGTTCTTACTTCACAGATGATTTGAGTACATGTTGAGTATATTTGCTTGATGAATCACGAGTCTGAATTATTGAAAGGTTCAAGTAAGTTCAGGGTGAAGTTGAAAGATCGTCGTGACAAGAGGATAAAAGATCTATGATATGATCATAGAGATGAATATCTGAATTACGAGTTTGGCATAGAATTAAGACATTGTGGAAATTGTTTCACAATTAATACAGCCTAGAACACCATAGTGTGATGGTGTGTCCGAACATCATAACTGCACCCTATTGGATATGATGCATACCATGATGTCTCTTATCAAACTGCCACGATAGTTTATGGGTTAGGCATTAAAGACAACCACATTCACTTTAAATAGGGCACCACGTAATTCCGATGAGATGACACCGTATGAACTATGGTTTAGAGAAACCTAAGCTGTCATTTCTTAAAAGTTTGGGGCTGCGACGCTTATGTGAAAAAGTTTCAGGTTGATAAGCTCGAACCCAAATCGGATAAATGCATCTTCATAGGACACCCAAAATAGTTGGGTATACCTCCTGTCTCAGATCCGAAAGCAATAAGGGATTGTTTCTAGAATCGGGTCCTTTCCCGAGGAAAAGTTTCTCTCGAAAGAATTGAGTGGGAGGATGGTGGAGACTTGATGAGGTTATTGAACCGTCTCTTCAACTAGTGTGTGACAGGGCACAGGGAGTTGTTCCTGTGGAACCTACACCAATTGAAGTGGAAGCTTATGATAGTGATCATGAAACTTCAGATCAAGTCACTACCAAACCTCGTGGGATGACAAGGATGCGTACTACTTCAGAGTGGTACGTAATCCTGTCTTGGAAGTCATGTTGCTAGACAACAATGAACCTACGAGCTATGGAGAAGCGATGGTGGAACAGATTATTCTGAGTAGTAAACTTTAACACTAATCCAGATTATTCTGAGTAGTAAACTGGATTCGTATAGTAGAACAGTTATTTGGAATAGCTCCAAATAGAACGTGGTAGCTACATCTAGGAGATGACATAGAGATTTGTAAAGCACACACGGATCTGAAAGGTTCAGACCCGTTGACTAAAACCTCTCTCACAAGCAACATGATCAAACCCAGAACTCATTGAGTCTTAATCACATGATGATGTGAACTAGTTTAGTGACACTAGTAAACTCTTTGGATGTTGGTCACATGGCGATGTGACCTGTGAGTGTTAATCACATGGCGATGTGAACTAGATTATTGACTCTAGTGCAAGTGGGAGACTGTTGGAAATATGCCCTAGAGGCAATAATAAATTAGTTATTATTATATTTCCTTGTTCATGATAATCGTTTATTATCCATGCTATAATTGTATTGATAGGAAACTCAGATACATGTGTGGATACATAGACAACACCATGTCCCTAGTAAGCCTCTAGTTGACTAGCTCGTTGATCAATAGATGGTTACGGTTTCCTGACCATGGACATTGGATGTCATTGATAACGGGATCACATCATTAGGAGAATGATGTGATGGACAAGACCCAATCCTAAGCCTAGCACAAAGATCGTGTAGTTTGTATGCTAAAGCTTTTCTAATGTCAAGTATCATTTCCTTAGACCATGAGATTGTGCAACTCCCGGATACCGTAGGAATGCTTTGGGTGTACCAAACGTCACAACGTAACTGGGTGGCTATAAAGGTACATTACAGGTATCTCCGAAAGTGTCTGTTGGGTTGGCACGAATCGAGACTGGGATTTGTCACTCCGTGTAAACGGAGAGGTATCTCTGGGCCCACTCGGTAGGACATCATCATAATGTGCACAATGTGATCAAGGAGTTGATCACGGGATGATGTGTTACGGAACGAGTAAAGAGACTTGCCGGTAACGAGATTGAACAAGGTATCGGGATACCGACGATCGAATCTCGGGCAAGTATCGTACCGCTAGACAAAGGGAATTGTATACGGGATTGATTAAGTCCTTGACATCGTGGTTCATCCGATGAGATCATCGTGGAACATGTGGGAGCCAACATGGGTATCTAGATCCCGCTGTTGGTTATTGACCGGAGAGTCATCTCGGTCATGTCTGCATGTCTCCCGAACCCGTAGGGTCTACACACTTAAGGTTCGGTGACGCTAGGGTTATAGAGATATTAGTATGCGGTAACCTGAAAGTTGTTCGGAGTCCCAGATGAGATCCTGGACGTCACGAGAAGTCCCGGAATGGTCCAGAGGTAAAGAATTATATATAGGAAGTGCTATTTCGGCCATCGGGACAAGTTTCGGGGTCATCGGTATTGTACCGGGACCACCAAAAGGGTTCTGGGGGTCCACCGGGTGGGGTCACCTGCCCCGGGGGCCACATGGGCTGTAGGGGCTGCGCCTTGGCCTATATGGGCCAAGGGCACCAGCCCCTAGAGGCCCATGCGCCAAGAGAAGAGAAAAAGGGGAGAGTCCTAAAGGGGGAAGGCACCTCCGAGGTGCCTTGGGGAGGATGGACTCCTCCCCCCCCCCTTGGCCGCACCCTTCCTTGGAGGAAGGGGCAAGGGCTGCGCCTCCCCCCTCTCCCTTGGCCCTATATATAGTAGGGAAAAGGAGGAGCAAACATACCTGAGCCCTGGCGCCTCCCTCTCCCTCCCGTGACACAACTCCCTCCTCCCGCAGCGCTTGGCGAAGCCCTGTTGGAATCCCGCTACTTCCACCACGCCGTCGTGCTGCTGGATCTCCATCAACCTCTCCCTCCTCCTTGCTGGATCAAGGCGTGGGAGACGTCTCCGTTCCGTACGTGTGTTGAACGCGGAGGTGCCGTCCGTTCGGCGCTAGGATCATCGGTGATTTGAATCACGACGAGTACGACTCCATCAACCCCGTTCATTTGAACGCTTCCGCGCGCGATCTATAAGGGTATGTAGATCCACTCCTCCCTCGTTGCTAGATGACACCATAGATTGATCTTGGTGACACGTAGGAAAATTTTGAATTTATGCTACGTTCCCCAACAGTAACATACCGATGACAAAGGGAACAACGTATGTTGTTATGCGGTTTGACCGATAAAGATCTTCGTAGAATATGTGGGAGCCAATATGAGCATCCAGGTTCCGCTATTGGTTATTGACCGGAGACGTGTCTCGGTCATGTCTACATAGTTCTCGAACCCGTAGGGTTCGCACGCTTAAAGTTCGATGACGGTTATATTATGAGTTTATGTGTTTTGATGTACCGAAGGTAGTTCGGAGTCCCGGATGTGATCACAGACATGACGAGGAGTCTCGAAATGGTCGATACATGAGGATTGATATATTGGACGACTATATTCGAACACCGGAATGGTTCCGGGGGTTATCAGATGTATACCGAAGTACCGGGGGGGGGGGGGGGTTACCGGAACCCCCCGGAGGTTATTGGGCCTCATGGGCCAAGTGGTGGAAGAGGAGAGGCGGCCAAGGGGCAGCCGCGCGCCCCTCCCCCCAAGTCCGAATTGGACAAGGAGGGGGGGGCGGTGCCCCCCCTTTCCTTTCCCCTCTCTCTCCTTCCCTCTCCTCTCCTACTCCAACATGGAAGGGGGGAGTCCTACTCCCGGTGGGAGTATGACTCCTCATGGGGGGCGCCAAGGGTGGCCGGCCCCCTCCCCCTCCTCCACTCCTTTATATACGGGGAGGGAGGCACCCCCTAGAGACACAACAATTGATCCCTTGGATCTCTTAGCCGTGTGCGGTGCCCCCCTCCACCATAATCCACCTCAGTCATATCATAGCAGTGCTTAGGCGAAGCCCTGCGTCGGTAGAACATCATCATTGTCACCACGCTGTCGTGCTGACGGAACTCTCCCTCGAAGCTCGGCTGGATCGGAGTTCGAGGGATGTCATCGAGTTGAACGTGTGCTGAACTCGGAGGTGCCGCGTGTTCGGTACTTGATCGGTCGGATCATGAAGACGTATGACTACATCAACCCCGTTGTGCTAACGCTTCCGCTTTCGGTCTATGAGGGTACGTGGACACACTCTCCCCTCTCGTTGCTATGCATCACCATGATCTTGCATTTCCCCAACAGTGGCATCCGAGCCAGGTTTTATGCTTGATGTTATATGCACGAGTAGAACACAAGTGAGTTGTAGGCGATACAAGTCATACTGCTTACCAGCATGTCATACTTTGGTTCGGCGGTATTGTTGGATGAAGCGGCCCGAACCGACATTACGCGTACGCTTACGCGAGACTGGTTCTACCGACGTGCTTTGCACATAGGTGGCTGGCGGGTGTCAGTTTCTCCAACTTTAGTTGAACCGAGTGTGGCTACGCCCGGTCCTTGAGAAGGTTAAAACAACACTAACTTGATGAACTATCGTTGTGGTTTTGATGCATAGGTAAGAACGGTTCTTGCTCAGCCCGTAGCAGCCACGTAAAACTTGCAACAACAAAGTAGAGGACGTCTAACTTGTTTTTGCAGGGCATGTTGTGATGTGATATGGTCAAGGCATGATGCTATATTTTGTTGTATGAGATGATCATGTTTTGTAACCGAGTTATCGGCAACTGGCAGGAGCCATATGGTTGTCGCTTTATTGTATGCAATGCAATCGCCCTGTAATTGGTTTACTTTATCACTAAGCGGTAGCGATAGTCGTAGAAGCAATAGTTGGCGAGACGACAACGATGCTACGATGGAGATCAAGGTGTCGCGCCGGTGACGATGGTGATCATGATGGTGCTTCAGAGATGGAGATCACAACCACAAGATGATGATGGCCATATCATATCACTTAATTATATTAATTGCATATGATGTTTATCTTTTATGCATCTTATCTTGCTTTGATTGACGGTAGCATTATAAGATGATCTCTCACTAAATTTCAAGATAAAAGTGTTCTCCTTGAGTATGCACCATTGCCAAAGTTCGTCGTGCCCAGACACCACGTGATGATCGGGTGTGATAAGCTCTACGTCCATCTACAATGGGTGCAAGCCAGTTTTGCACACGCAGAATACTCAGGTTAAACTTGACGAGCCTAGAATATGCAGATATGGCCTCGGAACACTGAGACCGAAAGGTCGAGCGTGAATCATATAGTAGATATGATCAACATAGTGATGTTCACCATTGAAAACTATTCCATTTCACGTGATGATCGGTTACGGTTTAGTTGATTTGGATCACGTGATCACTTAGATGATTAGAGGGATGTCTATCTAAGTGGGAGTTCTTAAGTAATATGATTAATTGAACTTAAATTTATCATGAACTTAGTACCTGATAGTATTTTGCATGTCTATGTTTGTTGTAGATAGATGGCTTGTGATGTTGTTCTGTTGAATTTTAATGTGTTCCTTGAGAAAGCAAAGTTGAAAGATGATGGTAGCAATTACACGGACTGGGTCCGTAACTTGAGGATTATCCTCATTGCTCCACAGAAGAATTACATCCTGGAAGCACCGCTAGGTGCCAAACCTGTTGCAGGAGCAACACCAGATGTTATGAACGTCTGGCAGAGCAAAGCTGATGACTACTTGATAGTTCAGTGCGCCATGCTTTACGGCTTAGAATCGGGACTTCAACGACGTTTTGAACGTCATGGAGCATATGAGATGTTCCAGGAGTTGAAGATAATATTTCAAGAAAATGCCCGGATTGAGAGATATGAAGTCTCCAATAAGTTCTACAGCTGCAAGATGGAGGAGAATAGTTCTGTCAGTGAGCATATACTCAGAATGTCTGGGTATAACAATTACTTGATTCAACTGGGAGTTAATCTTTCGGATGATAGCGTCATTGACAGAATTCTTCAATCACTGCCACCAAGCTACAAGAGCTTCGTGATGAACTATAACATACAAGGGATGGATAAGACAATTCCCGAGCTCTTCACAATGCTAAAGGCTGCGGAGGTAGAAATCAAGAAAGAGCATCAAGTGTTGATGGTCAATAAGACCACCAGTTTCAAGAAAAAGGGCAAAGGGAAGAAGAAGGGGAACTTCAAGAAGAACAGCAAACAAGTTGCTGCTCAGGAGAAGAAACCCAAGTCTGGACCTAAGCCTGAGACTGAGTGCTTCTACTGCAAGCAGACTGGTCACTGGAAGCGGAACTGCCCCAAGTATTTGGCGGATAAGAAGGATGGCAAAGTGAACAAAGCTATATTTGATATACATGTTATTGATGTGTACTTTACTAGTGTTTATAGCAACCCCTCGGTATTTGATACTGGTTCAGTTGCTAAGAGTAGTAACTCGAAACAGGAGTTGCAGAATGAACAGAGACTAGTTAAGGGTGAAGTGACGATGTGTATTGGAAGTGGTTCCAAGATTGATATTATCATCATCGCACACTCCCTATACTTTCGGGATTAGTGTTGAACCTAAATAAGTGTTATTTGTTGTTTGCGTCGAGCATGAATATGATTTGATCATGTTTATTACAATACGGTTATTCATTTAAGTTAGAGAACAATTGTTCTTCTATTTACATGAATAAAACCTTCTATGGTCATACACCCCAACGAAAATGGTTTGTTGGATCTCGATCGTAGTGATACACATATTCATAATATTGAAGCCAAAAGATGCAAAGTTAATAATGATAGTGCAACTTATTTATGGCACTGCCGTTTATGTCATATTGGTGTAAAGCGCATGAAGAAACTCCATGCTGATGGGATTTTGGAATCACTTGATGCTTGCGAACCATGCCTTATGGGCAAGATGACTAAAACTCCGTTCTCCGGAACAATGGAGCAAGCAACTGACTTATTGGAAATAATACATACTGATGTATACGGTCCGATGAGTGTTGAGGCTTGCGGCGGGTATCGTTATTTTCTGACCTTCACAGATGATTTGAGCAGATATGGGTATATCTACTTGATGAAACATAAGTCTGAAACATTTGAAAAGCTCAAAGAATTGCAGAGTGAAGTGGAAAATCATCGTGACAAGAAAATAAAGTTTCTATGATCTGATCGCGGAGACAAATATTTGAGTTACGAGTTTGGTCTTCAACTAAAACAATGTGGAATAGTTTCACAAACTCATGCCACCTGGAACACCACAGCGTAATAGTGTGTCCGAATGTCATAACAATACTTTATTGGATATAGTGCAATCTATGATGTTTCTTACCGATATACCACTATCGTTTTTGGGGTTATGCATTAGAGACAGCTACACTCACGTTAAATAGGGCACCATCTAAATCCGTTGAGATGACACCGTATGAACTATGGTTTGGCAAGAAACCTAAGCTGTCGTTTCTTAAAGTTTGAGGTTAAAATGCTTATGTGAAAACGTTTCAACCTGATAAGCTCAAACCCAAATCGGAGAAGTGCGTCTTCATAGGATACCCAAAAGAAATTGTTGGGTACACCTTCTATCACAGATCCGAAGGCAAGATATTCGTTGCTGAGAATGGACCCTTTCTAGAGAAGGAGTTTCTCTCGAAAGAAGTGGGTGGGAGGAAAGTAGAACTTGATGAGGTAACTGTACCTGCTCCCTTATTGGAAAGTAGTTTATCACAGAAATCTGTTCCTGTGACTCCTACAGCAATTAGTGAGGAAGCTACTGATGATGATCATGTAACTTCAGATCAAGTTACTACCAAACCTCGTAGGTAAACCAGAGTAAGATCCGCACCAGAGTGGTACGGTAATCATGTTTTGGAGGTCATGTTACTTGACCATGACGAACCTACGAACTATGATGTGTAGGAGATATGCCCTAGAGGCAATAATAAATGATATTATTTATCTTCGAGTTCATAATTATGTTTATGTTCCATGCTATAACTACAATGATTCTCGAGTCTGCAATATCCACGAGGCTCGGAGGAAGACTCATATGCACGTGTGGAATAATAAACGGTAAGAAGTATTCTTAGTCTGGCCTCTAAGACTAGCTCAAGTGTTGCATGATGGTTCTGTTTTCCTGATCATGGGCATGTCAATGCCAGCAACTTTGAGGGAACAATGTTAAGAGAACATTTGTGTTGAATCGACCCGGATTGATGTTATGCTATGAGATTCATTCGTCACAAGTTAATGGTGCATAACACAGAGATGGTTAACGTTTGCATACTTCCTTAGACCATGAGAGTATCAAGTTTCTTCATGCTTGCTTCATGAACTTTGGGGTTTGTTAAACGTCATCCGTAAATGGGTGGCTATTACGGCGGCTTACGGGTTCATGGAAAAGTGTGTCAAGTAACTTGATAGCTCAAGATTGGGATTTTCTCCTCCGACGATGGAGATATATTCTCGGGCCCTCTCAGTATTACGGTATCCATCATCGTCTGGCTAGACACAGTGTGATTTGATTACTGGGATGCCGGAACATGGAAACGAGAAAAGAGAACAAAACCGGTAACGAGGTAACTTGCATGGTGGACAAATGGTTCGTCCACGGGGATGCAACAAATCTCACCTCGGGTGTTTGTGACATATCGTGAAGCAACATGAATAGCTCACTGCAACTGGAGGTTCACTCGAATATTTATTCATGTGGGTATAGGGGTCAATATGGGTGTCCACGGCTCCGATGTTGATCATTGATCGGAAGGGGTTCCGGGTCATGTCTATACTTCACCGAACCTATAGGGTCACACGCTTAAGGGTCATCTATCTGCTGAATACTAGATAGGGAGTCTGAGAGAAAATCATCGAAAAAGTTTCGGACACCGAAAAGTTTCGGACAGTGGAAAAGTTCCGCAGAGAGAGGTCACCGGATGAGTTTCGGTGAAACCGAAATAGTTGTTTCGGGGTATGCCATTAAGTCAAAATGGTTTCGGCACATGCCTGATAATTCTTGGAGGGTGCCAGAATCATTCTGGAAACTTTTTGGAATTTTCAGAAATAAAAACCAGAAATGTTTCAGAGCTGCTGGAACCGGTTCAGATGCTTTTCGCAGATGAAAATCACTAAACTGGAATTGTTCCAGAATGCATTGAAAATCATTATGGTGGGTACTGGAAATGTTCTAATACCACATAAATATTTTCAATTCGAACAGACGCTGAAAAATGTTGTCATGAATAGTGAAAGTGCTTTTTGGGATTTTTATGGAAAGCCACCTTTTGGGGCTTTTCCCAAAAGGCTTCTAGAAGGACTTGGGGATCAAGGAACCCCCTTTGGGGGGGCCCCATGAGGGTGGGACGTTGGAGGGTGCAGCTCCTCCATGGGGCTCCACTTGTCATCCCTTTATGCCCTTTATGCCCTTTTATGTGTGACATAAAGTGTGGACATTTTGGGTTTTTCATGTGTCCCCTACCCCTTTGGTTTTCCTATAAATAGAGGTGGATAGGCACTCTCCACACTCACTCTTTCTCACATACAAGTGCCATTGCAATGATCTGGCTTCTCTCTCCCTCCCCGCGAAATAGTTTCGTAAAGCCGAAAGGCTGTCTGGGTTCCGGTGGGAACTAGTTCTGGACGGCGAAGCCCTGCCGGATAGATGACACCGTATGTGTGCAACTCTGTAGAGAGGTCGTAGTTTCGATCTTAGTGCCCGAGGGGCTGTTCGAGAATGCCTCCTGAAGGGCTGTCCAAGTGACGGTCCGAGTTTTGTGACTCCTCCCGAAGGGCTGTCCGAGTGACCGTCCGAGTTTCGAAGGTCCTACCGAAGGGCTGTCCGCAACACCGTCCGGGGGACTGTTCGACCGCCTCCGGAGGGCTGTCTGAGGAGCAGATGAGGGTATACATCCTCGCGGTTGGGAGGTTGTAAATCCTAGCTGCTTGGATCTGCACCGCCGATCATTATCGACTCTACTTCCCACTACGCTACGAGTCGGTAACGAAAAAGATCAAACCATGTATGCTGTCTCCATAGTGGTCCTGGGCTGGTGCGTAGGTCGGAAATTTTTTGTTTTTTGCTGCGTTACCCTACTGTGGCATCAAGAGCCGTGCTATGCGTAGATGCAGGTTTCGATCTAGAATACATGGAGATGTATGGGTATTGCATAATATAATTAGGTAGTAGATGAGATCTATTGCTGGAAATTATTTATGTGGGTGATAGATGAAATCTGTTACCCGACGTTCTTGTTGCTTCCCTAGAATTTGCGTTTGCTCAATCTCGAGACAGCATGGTGGAATTTGACAAAGTTCTGGCAATCCGTGATCCTGATTGATCATGGAAGTGCCATCAGTTCTTTGGGTTCTGCCGTAGTCAAAAGAAAGATGAAATTCACAGATGAAAGGGCATTGCAGATATGATCTGCACGGGGGTCATGCGTATGACGAAGTTTAGTATGGGGCTCGAGATTTAATTATCTCGTGTTTCATACACCCCAAGATGTTAATCTAGCAACTTGAATAATCATACTTGATGATAAACCGTTGGTAGCTGCGGTTTAAGTCAAAACCTTAGAAGCCACATAAAATAAAATTTTGCATAAACCGATTAGAGGCGTCTAACTTGGTTTTGTAGGATGTGCATGTGATGTGGTATAGCAATGCTCATATTCAATTTGATTATGTATGAGATGACTATATGATGTAGTTAACATGACCTGCGTGTCATGATTCGGCATGATGGCTGGAGCCATATGATTGTCACTTTAATGACCTGTGTGTCAACCTTAAGTAATGCACTTATTTTATTAGCTATAGAGATAGCAATATTATCTGGTGCATCGACAAGGTGGTGGCAATCTTCGTGAAGGTGAACACCGACGCGAATGCCGAAGACGAAGGAATGAAAGACTTCTCTGTCATAAAGGGCTATACCATATCATGCTATTATGAATTGCCTGAGATGTTTATCCCTTTGATGCACCCTTTTTGATTGCATGGTATTCGCTTTTTATTAGGGTGATCTCTCACTAAAATATCAAGTAGTTAGTGTTCTCCCAAGTGTAGCACTGTCACGGCACCTATCTTTTCGGGGTGCGCCATGGATGCATGGGTACGAATGATTAGAGAAGTGTGAGGTAGGTGAGGTCATACCTCGCAGCAAGATCACTTGGTTGTCTTGACGTTCATGGCAGGATCGTCCTGAGCTCGGAACACACGCATCGAAAGATGAGCAAGAGTCACATAGAGATGTGATCGGCAAGTTGGCCTACCGATTAAAATTCCCATTATGAGATGATGATTCTATGGCGATGAATTGAAATCTGGATCTTGTATCACTCAAAATTAATTATGAGAGATATTGATTTGAGTGGGAGCGCACTGTTGAATTAACATGTTTAATTCCCAGTGCAATTAACTATGAACATTGTCTAAGTGTTTCTTGCAAAATAGTTGTAGAATAATGGCTCACGATTCCCCTTTCCCTGTTAAAATTGAATAGCTGTTAAATATCTGGTTAAAACTTTATGATTGGTAACGTAATATGAGGATTGTCCTCAAAAGTGTCGAGAAGGACTTTGTCCTATCGCATGCTTTCCGTATCCTCCCGCTAATGCTATGGATCATGTGACTCTCGTCCTTCGATCCAAAAGCTAGAATTCTGTTATGGTCAAGTGGAATATGTTTGCTTCCATGAAACCCAAAACTCGAAAGTTGGGATAGTTATATGATATTCATGGAACTGAAAATTATTTTCAGATACAAACAAAGCAATGTTTGTTTGCAAGTATTAGTAAAAGTGTTTACTATGCATTTGACTGTTGGGAAAGGGATCCAGAAGAACGCATGTCATATAATGAAAGGTGAATAGAACAACAACTTAAAGAGAAAGGAAGTGTCCAAAGGGTGTTAGTATGACTTACACGCCTAGGAAGTCCGGGGCTAACGCCACTCTTAAGTTGGGTGCTTCTTTTGCGAGTAGGAGAAATACTAAAAGTTAAACTATTAGAAGTATAAAGGCAGAAAGAAAGATGACTGGAATATCCAGCTCATGTATGAACGTCATACAACTTTTTTGATGTATAGTAGGCTGGTCAAAGATATAGTTCTTGGGAATTATGGTTAAACATGTTAATCACTAATTCTTGGGTATTGTGAGTTAATCACAAAGATACCTGCTTGATTGCATTGAATTGCGAATCATTGTAAGAGCTACTATGGCCTAAAAAGACTAGCCAGAAATGAGGTTAAGGTATACACAGGGAACATAGTAAATGTTACTATACCTTCCATCGGTGTATTGCCGTCTATATTTATTTTCATAATTCATTTAGAGTTTTACAAACTCTAGCCCATTGCATAAGGTATCTTGCAAGAAGGTTGTTCATAAGAGAACTTTTTATGTTCGATGTTATGAATAACACAAGGGCCATACTTTCATTATGAATGAGATGTACGTTATGAATATTGATAATAATACAATACCTCTGGGTTTACTTTCATAATTCATTTTAGAGTTTCATACACTCTAGCCCATTGCACAATGTTTGTTGCAAAAGAGTTGTTCATAAAAACAACAATTGTTGTTAAGTATTATGAATAACGTGAAGGGCCATGCTTCTATCCAAGATGGGATGTATGTTATGAATATTGATGGTAATATGATACATCCATAACACTCACGCTAAATGTCGCAAGACTAAAAGAATACCACACAAGTGTGGCACTACATTTGGTCACATTGGAGAAACCTACATGGAAAATTCCATTATGATGGATTTTGAAGTCTTTTTGATTTTGAATCATCTGACACTTGCAACTTTCCTCCGAAAAGTGAAGTGACTAAAATACCGTTCATAGGCCATAAGGAACGAACAACAAACTTATTAGTGATCATACATTTGATGTGTGTAGTCCGATAAGTGTTGTTAGTGGTGGATTTATTTATCTTCAGAAATGACTGAAGTATATATATGGATATTTACTTGATGATACGTAATCTGGATCTTTTGAAATCATTCGAAAGGTTTTCAAAAATGAAGTAGAAGTTATTGTAACAAGAAAATTATGTTTCTGCAATTTGATTGCACAAAGGAATATTTGAGTTACATGTTTAGCGAATGTCTGATGAGTTGTGAAAGGGGTTTCATAACTTGCACCTCCTGGAACACCACTGCAAGTGGAAAGTCCATGGAGATGTAATCTAACCATTTATGACATGGTAAGGTCAAAGATGACATAAATAAATTTGCCATTATCCCTTTTAAAGTGATGCTTTAGAGACTGCGGCTTTTACACTGAAAAGAGCTACATCGGGTCTGTTGAAATGAAGCCATGGTATGGTACGCCCAACCATGTTATATCTTTTCTTAACATTTGAAATATGGGGCTTGTGTAAAAGGTTACAAACCTATTCCAAATCAGACAAGTGCTACTTTGTAGGTTATACCAAAATGTAGGGTATTCCTCCCTCTCTATACCGAGGCAAATAGTTTTGCCGTGAAACGGTGTGCTTTTAAAGAGAATGGTTCTTTCAGAAAGGTGAGTGGGAGAATAGTGCAACTCGATGAGATAAACAGTATCTTCATCATCAGATCAAAGGAAAGAGACCTTGGAAGTAATTCCATAGTTTCCTACTGCGACTGATACGGAAGTCTCTACAATAAAATGTATGAACTTTGGTCGAACTTGCAGCTGAACCACGTAGGCAAGGCTCATGCAAACCTCTCAGGTGCGCAAACGAGATGTTGTTGTTAGACAACATTATACCTATGATACACAAGGAAGCGTTGATAGGCCCTGACTCCGGAATTGGCTAAATGCCAATGCAACCCGAGTTAGTTTCCATATAAGTGATTCAAGATTAAAACCTTGATACACCTTTCGGAAGACTTAGAGTCTAACGAATATTTATGGAACTTAAAACTGATACGGATAAAAATGTTTTATCCATAAAGCATGACTTGTTGAAATAACAAGTTCAAGAGTTGACTACGATGAGGTTGTTTTCATCGTAGCGATGCTTAAAGTCGGTTCGGGTTGAACTAGCAATTAATACATATTTCAATCATGAGATATGAAACATGGATGACAATAGGATTTCCATCTGATGGAAATGAAACCAAGGACTTGCATGTGTTATAGTCCAAGGCATTTTGTCTATCCAAAGGATGCTAGTAAGGGTACAAACTTCAGAGTTCCAGTGATGGGCAGAAGAGAGCAAAGTGGAGTTGGAATCTTCGTGCTTTGATGAAATGGTCAAAGGGGTTTGACTTCATCAATGGGTAACGAAGATGCTTGTAATTCAAGAAAGTAAGTGGGAGCATAATAATATTTCTAAAAACCTTGTGTGCTTGACACATTGTTAATTGGAAATAAATTTCTTGACACGAATTAGGACTTCATTTGAAAATAGTTTTTTTATGAAGTGCTTAGGCTAAATAGCCTCAATATTAGGCATAATGATCTATGGAGATAGATTTACCTAATAGGGCTAAGCAATGACTACATATTGACAAGGTGCTAAAACCTTTTAGCATTTAAAACCGCCAAGGAGTGATTCTTGCCGGAGTCACATGGAAGAGTTTTTTTTTGCAAGACTCGGTGTCCCAAAACACTGATGAGCAAAATACATGATGCAGATTCCACACACTTTTGTGCTTGGATTAATCATGTACTCCATGGTATGTAAAACAACCAGATATGTCCGATACTCCCAAGGTGTTGCGAGTATGGATACTAAAGTGATCAAAGTACTGATTGTGGGACAACAGTGAAAGATGTCATTGAGTACTAGAGTAAGTACTGATGATATGTTTTCTCGCAAGCGGAGATCATGAAGAGTTCGTTGTAAAATGTTACATCGATACAGTCTTCATCTTCTCCATGCGATTTTTGATTTAAGTTAAGGGTTTTGTGTAATACACAATATGGTGGCACGGTAGTTGGAAATTGTTCCCAATAGGATACTGTGGCGAATTCTATAATAAATGACTAAGTATGTTGACGCTTTAGAAGCGACAAAAGAAGATGTTGAATCATATAGTTCATTCATGAACTTAGTATGGTTCCAAGATGTCTTTTGTCAATGGGACACTACTGCAGGTAGTTGCTCCATAGCTCAGTCTGAGGAATCCAGGTTCGACCTATGTTTCACATACATACAACGCCAAGTCCACACAAAATATGAATTTTGTGAAAGCAGGAAAATGCGAGGATATGCAAAGATACACACGGAGCTGAAATTGTCAGATCCGATGGACATCAGGCTATACCACATGCAAAGGATTTTTTACACCAGTATGCCATAGGTGTAAAGTGCATTAACATTAACTAGATTATTGACTCTAGTGCAAGTGGGAGTCTGTAGGAGATATGCCCTAGAGGTAATAATAAATGATATTATTTATCTCCGAGTTCATAATTATGTTTATGTTCCATGCTATAACTACAATGATTCTCGAGTCTGCAATATCCACGAGGCTCGGAGGAAGACTCATATGCACGTGTGGAATAATAAACGGTAAGAAGTATTCTTAGTCTGGCCTCTAAGACTAGCTCAAGTGTTGCATGATGGTTCTGTTTTCCTGATCATGGGCATGTCAATGCCAGCAACTTTGAGGGAACAATGTTAAGAGAACATTTGTGTTGAATCGACCCGGATTGATGTTATGCTATGAGATTCATTCGTCACAAGTTAATGGTGCATAACACAGAGATGGTTAACGTTTGCATACTTCCTTAGACCATGAGAGTATCAAGTTTCTTCATGCTTGCTTCATGAACTTTGGGGTTTGTTAAACGTCATCCGTAAATGGGTGGCTATTACGGCAGCTTACGGGTTCATGGAAAAGTGTGTCAAGTAACTTGATAGTTCAAGATTGGGATTTTCTCCTCCGACGATGGAGATATATTCTCGGGCCCTCTCAGTATTACGGTATCCATCATCGTCTGGCTAGACACAGTGTGATTTGATTACTGGGATGCCGGAACATGGAAACGAGAAAAGAGAACAAAACCGGTAACGAGGTAACTTGCATGGTGGACAAATGGTTCGTCCACGGGGATGCAACAAATCTCACCTCGGGTGTTTGTGACATATCGTGAAGCAACATGAATAGCTCACTGCAACTGGAGGTTCACTCGAATATTTATTCATGTGGGTATAGGGGTCAATATGGGTGTCCACGGCTCCGATGTTGATCATTGATCGGAAGGGGTTCCGGGTCATGTCTATACTTCACCGAACCTATAGGGTCACACGCTTAAGGGTCATCTATCTGCTGAATACTAGATAGGGAGTCTGAGAGAAAATCATCGAAAAAGTTTCGGACACCGAAAAGTTTCGGACAGTGGAAAAGTTCCGCAGAGAGAGGTCACCGGATGAGTTTCGGTGAAACCGAAATAGTTGTTTCGGGGTATGCCATTAAGTCAAAATGGTTTCGGCACATGCCTGATAATTCTTGGAGGGTGCCAGAATCATTCTGGAAACTTTTTGGAATTTTCAGAAATAAAAACCAGAAATGTTTCAGAGCTGCTGGAACCGGTTCAGATGCTTTTCGCAGATGAAAATCACTAAACTGGAATTGTTCCAGAATGCATTGAAAATCATTATGGTGGGTACTGGAAATGTTCTAATCCCACATAAATATTTTCAATTCGAACGGACGCTGAAAAATGTTGTCATGAATAGTGAAAGTGCTTTTTGGGATTTTTATGGAAAGCCACCTTTTGGGGCTTTTCCCAAAAGGCTTCTAGAAGGACTTGGGGATCAAGGAACCCCCTTTGGGGGGGCCCCATGAGGGTGGGACGTTGGAGGGTGCAGCTCCTCCATGGGGCTCCACTTGTCATCCCTTTATGCCCTTTATGCCCTTTTATGTGTGACATAAAGTGTGGACATTTTGGGTTTTTCATGTGTCCCCTACCCCTTGGGTTTTCCTATAAATAGAGGTGGAGAGGCACTCTCCACACTCACTCTTTCTCACATACAAGTGCCATTGCAATGATCTGGCTTCTCTCTCCCTCCCCGCGAAATAGTTTCGTAAAGCCGAAAGGCTGTCTGGGTTCCGGTGGGAACTAGTTCTGGACAGCGAAGCCCTGCCGGATAGATGACACCGTATGTGTGCAACTCTGTAGAGAGGTCGTAGTTTCGATCTTAGTGCCCGAGGGGCTGTTCGAGAATGCCTCCTGAAGGGCTGTCCAAGTGACGATCCGAGTTCTGTGAGTCCTCCCGAAGGGCTGTTCGAGTGACCGTCCGAGTTTCGAAGGTCCTCTCGAAGGGCTGTCCAAGTGACGGTCCGAGTTCTGTGAGTCCTCCCGAAGGGCTGTCCGAGTGACCGTCCGAGTTTCGAAGGTCCTCCCGAAGGGCTGTCCGCAACACCATCTGGGGGACTGTTCGACCGCCTCCCGGAGGGCTGTCTGAGGAGTAGATGAGGGTATACATCCTCGTGGTTGGGAGGTTGTAAATCCTAGCTGCGGGGATCTGCACCGCCGATCGTCATCGACTCTACTTCCCGCCGCGCTATGAGTCAGTCAGTAACGAAAAAGATCAAACCATGTATGCAGTCTCCATAGTGGTCCTGGGCTGGTGCGTAGGTTGGAAATTTTTTGTTTTCTGCTGCGTTACCCTACATGAGGAAGCGATGATGAGCCCAGATACCGCAAAATGGTTTAAGGCCATGAAATCTGAGATGGGATCCATGTATAAGAACAAAGTATGGACTTTGATTGACTTGCCCAATGATCGGCGAGCCATTGAGATTAAATGGATCTTCTAGAGGAAGACGGACGCTGATAGTAGTGTTACTATCTACAAAGATAGAATTGTCGCAAAAGGTTTTCGACAAGTTCAAGGTGTTGACTACGATGAGAGTTTCGCACTCGTATCTATGCTTAAGTCTGTCCGAATCATGTTAGCAATTGCCGCATTTTATGAAATCTGGCAAATGGATAAACAAAACTGCATTCCTTAATGGATTTATTAAAGAAGAGTTTATATGATGCAACCAGATGGTTTTGTCAATCCTAAAGGTGCTAACAAAATATGAAAGCTCCAGCGATCCATCTATGGAATGTTGCAAGCATCTCAGAGTTGGAATATACACTTTGATAAGTTGATCAAAGCATATAGTTTTATGCAGACATGCGCTGAAGCCTGTATTTACAAGAAAGTGAGTGGGAACACTACAACATTTCTGATAAGTATATGTGAATGACATATTGTTGATCGGAAATAATGTAGAATTATTCTGCAAAGCATGAAGGAGTGTTTGAAAGGATTTTTTCAAAGAAAGACCTCGGTGAAGCTGCTTACATATTGAGCATCAAGATCTATAGAGATAGATCAAGATGCTTGATAAGATTTTCAATGAGTATGTACCTTGACAAGATTTTGAATTAGTTCAAGATGGAACAGTCAAAGAAAGGGTTCTTGCCTGTGTTACAAGGTGTGAAGTTGAGTAAGACTCAATACCCGACCACTTCAGAAGATAGAGAGAAAATGAAAGATGTTCCCTATGCTTCAGCCATAGGCTCTATCATGTATGCAATGCTGTGTACCAGACCTGATGTGTGCCTTGCTATTAGTTTAGCAGGGAGGTACCAATGTAATCCAGGAGTGGATCACTGGACAGCGGTCAAGAAAATCCTGAAATACTTGAGAAGGACTAAGGATATGTTTCTCGTTTATGGAGGTGACAAAGAGCTCGTCGTAAATGGTTACGTCGATGCAAGTTTATATTAAACGGTGGAGCTGTCGATTGGTGCAGTTCTAAACAAAGCGTCGTTGCGGGATCTACATGTGAAGTGGAGTACATAGCTGCTTCGGAAGCAGCAAATGAAGGAGTCTGGATGAAGGAGTTCATATCCGATCTAGGTGTCATACCTAGTGCATTGGGTCCAACGAAAATCTTTTGTGACAATACTGGTGCAATTGCTTTGGCAAAGGAATCCAGATTTCACAAGAGAACCAAGCACATCAAGAGACGCTTCAACTCCATCCGGGATCAAGTCCAGGTGGGAGACATAGAGATTTGCAAGATACATACGGATCTGAATGTTTCAGACCCGTTAACTAAGCCTCTTCCACGAGCAAAACATGATCAGCACCAAGACTCCATGGGTGTTAGAATCATTACTGTGTAATCTAGATTATTGACTCTAGTGCAAGTGGGAGACTGAAGGAAATATGCCCTAGAGGCAATAATAAAGTTATTATTTATTTCCTTATATCATGATAAATGTTTATTATTCATGCTAGAATTGTATTAACTGGAAACATTATACATGTGTGAATACATAGACAAATAGAATGTCACTAGTATGGCTCTACTTGACTAGCCCGTTAATCAAAGATGGTTATGTTTCCTAGCCATAGACAAAGAGTTTTCATTTGATTAATGGGATCACATCATTAGGAGAATGATGTAATTGACTTGACCCATTCCGTTAGCTTTGCACTTGATCGTTTAGTATGTTTCTATTGCTTTCTTCATGACTTATACATGTTCCTATGACTATGAGATTATGAAACTCCCATTTACCGGAGGAACACTTTGTGTGCTACCAAACGTCACAACATAACTGGGTGATTATAAAGGTGCTCTACAGGTGTCTCCGAAGGTACTTTTTGGGTTGGCGTATTTCAAGATTAGGATTTGTCACTCCGATTGTCGGAGAGGTATCTCTGAGCATCCAGGTTCCGCTATTGGTTATTGACCGTAGACGTGTCTCGGTCATGTCTACATAGTTCTCAAACTCGTAGGGTCCGCACGCTTAAAGTTCGATGACGGTTATATTATGAGTTTATGTGTTTTGATGTACCGAAGGTAGTTTGGAGTCCCGGATGTGATCACGGACATGACGAGGAGTCTCGAAATGGTCGAGACATGAAGATTGATATATTGGACGACTATATTCGGACACCGGAATGGTTCCGGGGGTTATCGGATATATACCGGAGTACTGGGGGGTTATCGGACCCCCCGGAGGTTATTGGGCCTCATGGGCCCAAGTGGTGGAAGATGAGAGGCAGCCAAGGGGCAGCCGCCCCCCCCCCAAGTCCAAATTGGACAAGGAGGGGGCGGCGCCCCCCTTTCCTTCCCCCCCTCTCTCCTTCCCTCTCCTCTCCTACTCCAACATGGAAGGGGGGAGTCCTACTCCCGGTGGGAGTATGACTCCTCAGGGGCGCGCCAAGGGTGGCCGGCCCCCTCCCCCTCCTCCACTCCTTTATATACGGGGAGGGAGGCACCCCCTAGAGACACAACAATTGATCCCTTGGATCTCTTAGCCATGTGCGGTGCCCCCCTCCACCATAATCCACCTCGGTCATATCGTAGCGGTGCTTAGGCGAAGCCCTGCGTCGGTACAACATCATCATCATCACCACACCGTCGTGCTGACGGAACTCTCCCTCAGAGCTCGGCTGGATCGAAGTTCGAGGGACGTCATCGAGTTGAACATGTGCTGAACTCGGAGGTGCCCTGCGTTCGGTACTTGATCGGTCGAATCCTGAAGACGTACGACTACATCAACCGCGTTGTGCTAATGCTTCCGCTTTCGGTCTACGAGCGTACGTGGACACACTCTCCCCTCTCATTGCTATGCATCACCATGATCTTGCGTGTGCATAGGAATTTTTTTGAAATTAATACGTTCCCCAACAACTTGTGGGTCATCAAGACTCTTTTCTGGCGTCGTTGCCGGGGAGTGAAGCGCCTTTGGTAGGTGGAATTTGGTAAGGGAAAATTTATATAGTGTGCTGAAATTTACTGTCACTTGTTACTATGGAAAGTAATCCTCTGAGGGGCTTGTTCGGGGTATCTTCACCCCGACCAGTAGAGCAAAGAGTTCCTACTGAACCTACTAAAAATGAAAATGTTTACTTTGAAATTCCTTCGGGTATGATAGAGAAACTGCTAGCTAATCCTTTTGCAGGAGATGGAACATTGCATCCTGATTTACACCTAATCTATGTGGATGAAGTTTGTGGATTATTTAAGCTTGCAAGTATGCCCGATGATGTTATCAAGAAGAAGGTCTTCCCTTTATCTTTGGAGGGTGATAACCCACAAGTATAGGGGATCGCAACAGTTTTCGAGGGTAGAGTATTCAACCCAAATTTATTGATTCGACACAAGGGGAGCCAAAGAATATTCTCAAGTATTAGCAGTTGAGTTGTCAATTCAACCACACCCGGATAACTTATATCTCCAGCAAAGTATTTAGTAGCAAAGTAGTATGGAAGTAACGGTAATGGTAGCAAAAGTAATATTTTTGGGTTTTGTAGTGATTGTAACAATAGCAACAGAAAAGTAAATAAGTGAAGAACAATATGTGAAAAGCTCGTAGGCATTGGACCGGTGATGGAGAATTATGCTAGATGTGGTTCATCATGTAACAGTCATAACATAGGGTGACACAAAACTAGCTCCAATTCATTAATGTAATGTAGGCATGTATTCCGAATATAGTCATACGTGCTTATGGAAAAGAACTTGCATGACATCTTTTGTCCTACCCTCCCGTGGCAGCGGGGTCCTAGCGGAAACTAAGGGATATTAAGGCCTCCTTTTAATAGAGTACCGGACCAAAGCATTAACACATAGTGAATACATGAACTCCTCAAACTATGGTCATCACCGGGAGTGGTCCCGATTATTGTCACTTCGGGGTTGCCGGATCATAACACATAGTATGTGACTATAGACTTGCAAGATAGGATCAAGAACTCACATATATTCATGAAAACATAATAGGTTCAGATCTGAAATCATGGCACTCGGGCCATAGTGACAAGCATTAATCATAGCAAAGTCATAGCAACATCAATCTCAGAACACAGTGGATACTAGGGATCAAACCCTAACAAAACTAACTCGATTACATGATAGATCTCATCCAACCCATCACCGTCCAGCAAGCCTACGATGGAATTACTCGCGCACGGCGGTGAGCATCATGAAATTGGTGATGGAGGGTGGTTGATGATGATGACGGCGATGGATTCCCCTCTCCGGAGCCCCGAACGGACTCCAGATCAGCCCTCCCGAGAGGTTTTAAGGCTTGGCGGCGGCTCCGTATTGTAAAATGCGATGAATCCTTCTCTCTGAATTTTTTTCTCCCGGAAGTGAATATATGGAGTTGGAGTTGAGGTCGGTGGAGCTTCAGGGGGCCCACGAGGCAGGGGGCGCGCCCAGGGGGGTAGGTGCGCACCCCACCCTCGTGGACAGGGTGTGGGCCCCCTGACGTGGATTTTTCTTCCAGTATTTTTCTTATTTTCCAAAAAGATGTTCTGTGGAGTTTCAGGTCATTCCGAGAACTTTTGTTTCTGCACATAAATAACACCATGGAAAGTCTGCTGAAAACAGCATCAGTCCGGGTTAGTTCCATTCAAATCATGCAAGTTAGAGTCCAAAACAAGGGCAAAAGTGTTTGGAAAAGTAGATACGACGGAGACGTATCAACTCCCCCAAGCTTAAACCTTTGCTTGTCCTCAAGCAATTCAGTTGATAAACTGAAAGTGATAAAGAAAAACTTTTACAAACTCTGTTTGCTCTTGTTGTTGTAAATATGTAAAGCCAGCATTCAAGTTTTCAGCAAAGATTATGACTAACCACATTCACAATAACTCTTAGGTCTCATGTTTACTCATGTTAATGGCATAATCAACTAGCGAGCGATAATAATAAATCTCGGATGACAACACTTTCTCAAAACAATCATGATATGATATAATAAGATGGTATCTCGCTAGCCCTTTCTGAGACCGCAAAACATAAATGCAGAGCACCTTTAAAGATCAAGGACTGACTAGACATTGTAATTCATGGTAAAAGAGATCCAGTCATAGTCATACCCAATATAAATTAATAGTAATGAATGCAAATGACAGCAACGCTCTCCAGCTAGTGCTTTTAATAAGAAGGTGATGACTCAACATGAAAGTAAATAGATAGGCCCTTCATAGAGGGAAGCAAGGATTTGTAGAGGTGCCAGAGTTTGATTTTAAAGCAGAGATAAACAATATTTTGAGCGGCATACTTTCATTGTGAACATAACAACCAAGAGATGGCGATATCTTCCATGCTACACACATTATAGGCGGTTCCCAAATAGAATGGTAAAGTTTATACTCCCCCTCCACCAACAAGCATGAATCCATGGCTTGCTCGAAACAACGAGTGCCTCCAACTAACAACAGTCCCAGGGGGAGTTTTGTTTGCAATTATTTTGATTTAGTTTGCATAAAGCATGGGACCGGGCATCCCGATGACCAGCCATTTTCTCGTGAGTGAGGAGCGGAGTCCACTCCTCTTGAGAATAACCCGCCTAGCATGGAAGATACGGACAACCCTAGTTGATACATGAGCTATTCGAGCATACAAAACAGAATTTCATTTGAAGGTTTAGAGTTTGGCACATACAAATTTACTTGGAACGGCAGGTAGATACCGCATATAGGAAGGTATAGTGGACTCATATGGAATAACTTTGGGGTTTAAGGGATTGGATGCACAAGCAGTATTCCCGCTTAGTACAAGTGAAGGCTAGAAAAGACTGGGAAGCGACCAACTAGAGAGCGACAACAGTCATGAACATGCATTAAAATTAATAGACATTGAGTACAAGCATGAGTAGGATATATCCACCATGAACATAAATATCATGAAGGCTATGTTGATTTGTTTCAACTACATGTGTGAACATGTGCTAAGTTGAGTCACTTAAATCATTCAAAGGAGGATACCACCCCACTATACCACATCACAACCATTTTAATAGCATGTTGGCACGCAAGGTAAACCATTATAACTCATACCTAATCAAGCATGGCATAAGCAACTATGATCTCTAATTGTCATTGGAAACATGTTCATTCATAATAGGCTGAATCAGGAATGATGAACTAATCATATTTACAAAAACAAGAGAGGTCGAGTTCATACTAGCTTCTCTCATCTCAGTCAGTCCATCATATATCGTCATAATTGCCTTTCACTTGCACGACCGAACGATGTGAAAATAATAAGAGTGCACGTGCATTGGACTAAGCTGGAATCTGCGAGCATTCAATAAATAGGAGAAGACAAGGCAATATGGGCCCTTGGTTAAATCAACAATAATGCATATAAGAGCCACTTTAACAATTTAATCATGGTCTTCTCCTATCGACCCCCAAAGAAAAGAAAAGAAATAAAACTATTCACACGGGAAAGCTCCCAACAAGCAAAAGAAGAACGGGAAATCTTTTTGGGTTTTCTTTTTAATTATTACTACTACAACAAGAAAGGTAAACTAACTTTTTTTGTTTTTCTTAAGGTTTAACAAACACAGAAGAAGAAAGCAAGAAAAAGAAAATAAACTAGCATGGATATTACAGTGAAAGAGTATGAGCACCGACATCTAGCAATGAGTGTGTGAACATAAATGTAATGTCGGTGGCAGATACGTACTCCCCCAAGCTTAGGCTTTTGGCCTAAGTTGGTTTATTGCCACGGATGGCCTGGCGGATATCCATAGTTGTAGCCGGGGTCGTACTGAGATGCAGCAGCTATCGCCTCCTGAGCTGCAGCGTGGCAGCGAGCTGCCTCCGCCCTCCTCTCGTACTCATCTGCCTCCTCTCTGGTAATAACATATCTTCCTTTTGCCTGATAATCAAAGAAGGCAGGAGCAGGGAGAGTAATACTAACAGCACGACGTCTGTCAAAGATTAAGCGATACCGGAGAGGTGATTCATTCCTCTGAAAAATTTCTGAAATTTTTAGTAACTTCAAATAAAAGTGAACCAAACTCAACAAAATTGATAGCAACTACTCCTACAAGTGCCTAGAGACTATATCATGCATTACAACTACTTGGAACCATATAAATTTGACATGCAAGCTCAAGAACATGGTCACCTAGGCAGCACAAATTTGCAATGAATAAAGCACTAGAAAAAAACTAATTGGACCAACGGAGGAGTCACATACCAAGGAACAATCTCACCAAGCAGTTTTGTGAGAGGTGCTTTGAGCAAGGAGATCGAAAATCGCAGCAAAATGAGCTAGAACTCGTGCTTGAGCTGGATGGTGATTTTTTTGGGAGGAAAAAGAAGTGTGTGGGTGCAGGAATAAGTGGAGGGGAGCCACCATGGGCCCACGAGGCAGGGGGCGCGCCCTAGACCCTCGTGGCCAGGTGCTTGCTCCCCCTGCTGTGTTCTCAATGCCAGATATTCTCAAATACTCTAGAAAAAAATCATATTACATTTTCAGGGCATTTGGAGAACTTTTATTTTTGGGGTATTTTTATATTGCATGGATAAATCAGAAAACAGACAGAAAAATACTATTTTTGCTTTATTTCAACGAAATAACAGAAAGTAGAAAGAGGGAACAGAAGGTTGTGCCTTCTAGTTTCATCCATCTCATGCTCATCAAAAGGAATCCATTAACAAGGTTGATCAGGTCTTGTTAACAAACTCATTCTGAATAACATGGAACCGGAGAAATTTTGAATGAAACTATGTTACCTCAATGGGGATATGCACATCCCCAATAATAAGAATATCATATTTCTTCTTGACAGTAGGAAGAGGAAATTCAAAACCTCCAAAAATAATCGATGGAATTTTTCTAATAGAATTGATACTGTGGACTTGAGGTTGTTTCCTTGGAAAGTGTACCGTGTGCTCATTACCATTAACATGAAAATTGACATTGCCTTTGTGATAACCCACAAGTATAGGGGATCGCAATAGTTTTCGATAAGTAAGAGTGTCGAATCCAACGAGGAGCTAAAGGTAGAACAAATATTCCCTAAAGTTCTATCGACTACCGATACAACTCTACGCACGCTTGCCGTTCGCTTTACCTAGAACAAGTATGAAACTAGAAGTACTTTGTAGGTGTTTTTGGATAAGCTTGCACGAATATAAAGAGCATGAGAATAAAAACTAGGGGTTGTTAAAGTAAAGACATAATAAAGTAAATATAGCGAGTGTGGAAAAGTGGTGGTAGGAGTTGCGAAATTGTCCCTAAAGCAATTGACTACTTTACTAGACCGATAGCAAGTATTATGTGGGAGAGGCCACTGGAGTAAGGAATTCTATGCACTTATGATTGGAACTATTAGCAAGCATCCGCAACTACTAACGTTCATTAAGGTAAAACCCAACCATAGCTTTAAGATATATTGGTCCCCCTTCAATCCCGTACGCATCAATTTCTATGCTAGGTTGAAGCTTCTGTCACTCTTGCCCTCCAATACATAGTCCTATCAACATACAACTAACCCTATGGTGTGATCCACGCGCGCGCTCATATGATGGGCACCAAAGGACAGCAACATAACCACAAGCAAATTAAATCAATCATAGCAATTCATCAACCACCGATAGGACAACGAAAATCTACTCAGACATCATAGGATGGCAACACATCATTGGATAATCATATGAAGCATAAAGCACCATGTTCAAGTAGACGGTATAGCGGGTTGCGGGAGAGTGGACCGCTGTAGATAGAGGGGGGAAGGTGATGGAGATGTTGGTGAAGATGGCGGAGGTGTTGGTGAAGATCGCGGTGATGATGATGGCCACGGCGGCGTTCCGGTGCCACCGGAGGAGAGGGGGAGAGGGCCCCCCTTCTTCCTCTTCTTTCTTGACCTCCTCCCTAGATGGGAGAAGGGTTTCCCCTCTGGTCCTTGGCCTCCATGGCATGGGAGGGGCGAGAGCCCCTCCGAGATTGGATCTATCTCTCTGTTTCTCTCTGATTCTGCGTTCTGTTTTTTGTCTCTATTATCACCGTTTCGCGTATATATGGAGATCCGTAACTCCGATTGGCCTGGAACCTTCACCGTGATTTTTTTCCGAATATTAGCTTTCTTGTGGCAAAAGAAGAGCATCAACCGCCTTACGGGTGGCTCACGAGGGTAGGGGCGCGCCCTAGGGGAGCCCCCTACCTCGTGACCACCTCGGACACTGGTTCGCGCTGATTTTCCTTCCCGATTTTCCATATTTTCCAAAAATAAGCTCCGTCCATTTTTTATCCCATTTGGACTCCGTTTGATATGGATATTCTGCGAAACCAAAAACATGCAACATACAGGAACTGGCACTGGGCACTGGATCAATATGTTAGTTCCAAAAATAATATAAAAAGTTGCCAAAAAGTATATGAAAGTTGAATAATATTGGCATGGAACAATAAAAAATTATAGATACGACGGAGACATATCAGCATCCCCAAGCTTAATTTCCGCTCGTCCTCGAGTAGGTAAATGATAAAAAAGATAATTTTTGATGTGGAATGCTACCTAGCATAATCTTGATCATATGTCTAATCATGGCATGAATAGTAAGACACGAGTGATTCAAAGCAATAGTCTATCCTTTGACATAAAAATAATAATACTTCAAGCATACCAACCAAGCAATTATGTCTTATTGAAACAACATAGCCAAAGAAAGCTCATCCCTACAAAATCATATAGTCTGGCTATGCTCCATCTTCACCACACAAAATATTTACATCATGCACAACCCCGATGACAAGCCAAGCAATTGTTTCATACTTTAACATTTTTAGAACTTTTTCGATCCTCACGCAATACATGAGCGTGAGCCATGGATATAGCACTTGTATGTGGAATAGAATGGTGGTTGTGGAGAAGACAAAAGGAGGGGAAGATAATCTCACATCAACTAAGCGTATCAACGGGCTATGGAGATGCCCATCAATAGATATCAATGTGAGTGAGTAGGGATTGCCATGCAACGGATGCACTAGAGCTATAAGTATATGAAAGCTCATCAAAAGAAACTAAGTGGGTGTGCATCCAACTCGACCTAGGGCAATTTTGAGGAAGCCCATCATTGGAATATACAAGCCAAGTTCTATAATGAAAAATTCCCACTAGTATATGAAAGTGACAAAATGAGAGACTCTCTATCATGAAGATCATGGTGCCACTTTGAAGCACAAGTATGGTAAAAGAATAGTAACATTGCCCCTTCTCTCTTTTTCTCTCATTTTTTTCTCTTTTTTTTATTTTTTTTATTTTTTTGGTGGGCTTCTTTGGCCTCTTTTTTTATTTGGGCTTCTTTGGCCTCTTTTATTTTTTTGTAAAGTCCGGAGTCTCATCCCGACTTGTGGGGGAATCATAGTCTCCATCATCCTTTCCTCACTGGGGCAATGCTCTAATAATGATGATCATCACACTTTTATTTTTCTTACAACTCAACAATTACAACTCGATACTTAGAACAAATATGACTCTATATGAATGCCTCCTGCGGTGTACCAGGATGTGCAATGAATCAAGAGTGACATGCATGAAAGAATTATGAATGGTGGCTTTGCCACAAATACGATGTCAACTACATGATCATGCTAGCAATATGACAATTGTCGGTGTACTAGAGTAGGGGTACCCTAGTATCCCGAACTTGTGCACGGGCAGTCGTAGCATCCCGCGGCAAGGCTTGCCGGGTGACCGCCAAGGTCCTCCGTGGTTCCTTTGGAGCCATTCAAGGACAAAGTATCCAAGCCAAGGAGACAAGACCCCGGTAAGAGGAGCTTGCCGGGAAGGCCAACCAAGGTATCTCAAGGAACTTGCCGCGACGCGCCACGCGTCCCGGCAAGGCCCGGTGAGCGACAAGCTCCCGGACGCGACAAGAAAACGACCGCGGCAAGGCGCTTGCCGCGGCAAGCCACCACTCTGTGCCCGCGCTCCAGCACATCCACCAACGTGTCGCTCTGAGACCCTTCCAGGTGTACGTGGCAGGAGGCTGTGCAGCCAGCGGTGCGCGGTGGCAAGCGGCGCTGACAAGATGGCCATCGTGGCGAGCGGTGGTGTCCCTGACGGTCCCTTTTGCAATATTTAGGCGACGCAGACGGGCATTTAATGCCCTGGTCCCCTGCCGTTAGGGTTAGGTATGATACACTGTAGCAGGTAGCTGTACCAACCGCAACACCTTTCCATTTTTACCCTTGTCTACGTTGCCACCTGTCGGTGACCCCTTGAGCATATAAAAGGAGGCCCATGCGCAACGTAGAGGGGGGGAAGAGAACACTCACGCTCGGTCTCGTTAGCTGCTGGGGTGTACTGTAGCAC
The DNA here is from genome assembly GCF_056163025.1 of Triticum urartu. NCBI lineage: Eukaryota > Viridiplantae > Streptophyta > Magnoliopsida > Poales > Poaceae > Triticum > Triticum urartu. The sequence goes on along the minus strand of NC_141878.1, from coordinate 576,346,341 downwards.
TCCGCGCTCCCGAACAAGAACTCAATACAAACCACAAAGCAGGAGTAGGGTTTTACGCATCCGTGCGGCCCAAACCTGGGTAAACTGCTCGTCTGCTTCGCCTCGATCCGCTCTTCGTGCGACCCTCGCCCCCGCCGAACCGAAAGGGACTCGGTCCGCCGGTCCCATAGGTGCACGTGGATTAGTCCCCCGACATCTTTGGCGCACCAGGTAGGGGGGTCGAGGTTGTGTGAACCAGATCCGGCGTTCACACGAGCTAGATCTTCATTATCTTCATCGACATGCCGCCGAAGAAGAAGGCTTCGGAGGCGGCTGCTCCGTCCGCGCCGAACCCACCACCGCCGGAGGAAACGGCTGATGGGGCAGACGCCGGCGGAAGAACGGGCGTCGACGAGGGAGCTCATGGTGCTGCCAGGTCCAAGGACAAGGCTGCGCTGCCCATCGGCGGCGTAGCCAGCTCCCACAACGACCGGGCGCACTCCAAGACCTCGGCGTCCGTACATGCACCGCGCCCATCTTAGGAGGCGCGGGGCCGGCAGCATCATGGTACTCACGGTACCATGCGTTTGCTGGACCAAGATCGAGCTGGTGGATCTCGGAGTGCTCAAGACCAGCATGCACGCCAACATGCTGGCACGAGCGAGGCACGGTCGCCTGGACGGGATACTGCTCCTTCTAACATAGTTAGAAGTCCGAGCATATCCCGCTCCTCGCACCATTCGCCACCGCCACCCATCACTACAGCAGAAGCTTTGGTGCGAGCTCAACTGCTCCTGGACTACCCTCCAACGGCAGACAAGATCGACGACTGGAGGGCCACCATTCAGAGTCTCATCGGCTTCGCCAACGGCGACACTCAACGGTAGCCGAGCACGTCGCAGCCGCGGCAAGTCAGCCAGGTACGAGCCGGTGGCGACAAGACCGGTGGGGGTGCAACCACTGTGCACTCTCCGCCCCGAAGGCCAAGATTGCCGACTCGCCGGATCCACCTCGACAGCGACTCCACCGCGTCATCAGATCCACGAGCTCGTCGCGATCAGCGCCAAGTTCTTCACGAACGACAGCAAGAAGACGCTCGTACTCGCATCGAGCGCCGAAGAGAAGCGCGACGTCAATCGGACCAGCGCGCTGGGCCCTTTGTCGACATGCATGCGCCAGGGGAACCAGGCGACTTGCCGTACGCGGCAGGTTGCCCTGCATTTACTCGTGAGCTGCGGCAAGTCCAGTGGCCCAGCACGAAGAATTTCAAGCCAGACGTACCAGAGAAGTACGACGGCAAGTCGCATCCGTCGGAGTTCCTCAGCATCTACACCATCGCGGTGCAGGCTGCTGGGGGGCGGGACGACAAGATCCTTGCCAACTACTTCCCGCTGGTGCTCAAGCCCAACGTCAGGTCCTGGCTCATGCACTTGCCGGACAACTCCATATCCTCCTGGGCAGACCTATGCCATCAGTTTGTCGGCGCCTTTACAGGCGGCCACAAACCTCATGGCCAAGAGAGTGACCTTCATCTGCTCGCCCAGAAGGAAGGAGAGCCCCTGCGCAAGTACATTCAGAGATTCAGCCGTGTACAGCACAACATCCCAGATGTCCACCCTGCCGCGGTCATCAGCGCGTTCCATCAGAACGTGCGTAACCGCAGGATGCGGGAGGAGATGGCGATGTGCAAGATCAGAGACGTCAATGAGCTGTATGCCCTGGCCGACAAGTGTGCACGTGCTGAGGAAGGGAGGAAACTCCCCGGAGAGAATACAGGAGCAGGAGGATCTGACAGCGAGGATGCTGCCCCGGCAAAGAAAAACCGGCGGCGGAATAACAGGAAGAAGAAGGGAAAAGATGTGCTAGTCATTGAGCAGTCTGGCAACGAAGGTGGCGCCAAGAAAGCCAAAGCTGGTAGCTCCGGCAAGGAGATTGCCGCATGCACCAACTGCCAGACTGTGGCGGTCGCCGACAAGCAGGACGACACCGACAAGCAGTACTGCAAGATCCACCGCACCAAGGGCCATGACCTCCAAAGCTGTAAGAAGGTCGAGCAGCTTGTCCAGCAGCAAAAGGCTGAATACGAGCAACGCGACAAGGAGAGGGCCCAAGGAGGCGCTGGAGAATCCGGCAAGAAGCGCGCCGGCCGGGGAGGACGCCGCGGCAAGGCCAAGCAGCGGCAAGGAGACAGACCTCCCCGCGGCCGCGACAAGGATGAAGATGATGACGACGACGAAGACATGGATGGTGTCGAGACCAGTGAGCAGGAGTTCGAGAAAGCCATAGAGGTCTTGTGCGTTGACGGCGGTGCTTCTCTGCATACTTCGCACCGCCAACTCAAGCAGTGGGTGCGGGAAGTCAATGCGGCGGAACCACCTATCGAGTCACGCAAGCTTCTAAAATGGTCTAGCACGCCTATCATCTTTGATATTGAGGACCACCCTGATCGCACAACTGCGGACGGGTGCTTGCCGATGTTGGTTTCACCAACTATCCGCAACCTCAAGGTCACTAAGATGCTAGTTGACGGCGGGGCCGGCTTGAACCTGATCTCCTCCGCTCTACTCCATAAACTCCAGATCCCTGACAGCGAGCTTGAAGAGACCGGCACATTCCAAGGAATCAACCCGGGAAGGAGCAAGCCGAAGGGGAAGGTCACGTTGCCAGTAACATTTGGCAGCGAGGTGAACTTCAGGACTGAGAGGGTCACTTTTGACGCGGCCGATTTTCCATTGCCTTACAATGGGATACTCGGCCGTCCAGCACTCGCCAAGTTCATGGCAGCCTCTCACTACGCATACAACATGCTGAAGATGCCAGGCCCGATAAGCGTCATCTCTGTCCCTGGCGACAAGAAGGATGCTCTTATCTGCGCCGACAAGATCTACTGGGAAGCGGCAGCCGCAACAGATCGCAAGTCACCTGCCATTGAAGCTCCCGGGGGGAAGAAGAAGACCAAGTCCGGCAAGAGTTCTGATGCCCACTCCGGCAAGCGCACCTCTTCGGAGTGTTGCGCTGCCGTCGAGGACGCACCATCGAGCTCCACCGGCAAGTGTAAGAAGACAATGGCAGCTCCGCCAGAGACCAAGAAGGTGTCCGCCAAGGAGGACGGCACTAGTGGTACCTTCACCATCAGTGCCACTCTCGACCCTAAATAGGAAAGCGCGCTCATTGCTTTCCTGCGGGCGAACGTCGACGTGTTTGCGTGGCAACTGTCTGACATCCCCGGTGTACCCAGGAAAGTAATTGAGCACCATCTTGCCGTTTGTCCTCATGCGTGGCCCGTCAAGTAGAAGGTCAGGAAGCAAGCAGTGGAGCGCCAAGAATTCATCGCAGAAGAGATCAAGAAGTTGGAAGCAGCAGGCCTTGTCAGAGGAGTGCTCCATCCTACGTGGTTGGCCAATCCTGTAGTCGTGCGCAAGGCGAACGGGAAATGGAGACTTTGTATTGACTTTACCGATGTTAACAAAGCTTGTCCCAAAGACCCATTTCCTTTGCTGCGCATTGACCAGATTGTTGACTCCACGGCCGGATGTGACTTGCTTTCATTTGTTGGCGCATACTCAGGATACCATCAGATCTTCATGGCAGAAGAGGATGAGGAGAAGACCGCATTCATCACTCCATGTGGCACGTACTGTTTCATACAGATGCCTTTCGGTTTAAAAAATGTTGGTTCAACATTTGCAAGGGTAGTCCATGTCACTCTTGAGCCACAAATACACAGAAATGTGGAAGCCTACATGGATGACATAGTGGTCAAGAGCAAGGACAAGGCAACTCTGATTCAAGATTTAGACGAGACCTTTGCAAATCTGCGCAAGATCAGCCTCAAGCTCAACCCCGAGAAGTGTGTGTTTGGAGTCCCCTCCGGCAAGCTTCTCGGGTTCTTCGTGTCTCAGCGGGGAATCGAAGCCAATCCTGACAAGGTCAAGGCCATTGAGCAGATTGAAGCACCAAAGCGCGTCAAGGATGTACAAAGACTTGCCGGTTGCGTGGCTGCTCTCAGCAGGTTTATCTCTAGGTCTACTGAGCGCGCCCTGCCGTTTTTCAAAATATTGAAAAAGGCAAGTCCAATGAAATGGACTCCGGAAGCGGAGGCTGCGCTGCAATACTTGAAGAGATACCTGTCCTCCACTCCAACACTTGTCGCACCTAAGCCACAAGAGAAGTTGCTGCTGTATATAGCGGCAACCAATCAAGTGGTTAGTGCTGCGTTAGTAGCAGAGAGGGAGGCAGATGACGAGCCAGCAACCACGGCAGGCGCATCCAGCGACAAGCAGGGGGCTTCCCCGACAAGCTCTGGTCCCGACAAGGATGGATCTGCGCAGACGCGCGAGGAGATACAGAAGAGAATGGTACAGCGCCCAGTTTACTTTGTCAGTTCCCTTCTACAGGGGGCTAGGTCAAGGTACTCTGGCGTGCAGAAATTGCTTTTCGGCCTTCTCATGGCCTCGAGAAAGCTGCGCCATTACTTCCAAGCACATGAGATCACAGTTGTCACTCGTTTTCTGCTGAAGAGGATACTACAGAATCCAGAAGCGACAGGCAGGATTGTTGAGTGGGCACTGGAACTGTCAAGCTTTGGCCTCAAGTTTGAGAGTACTTCAACTATCCAAAGCAGAGCATTGGCAGAATTCATAGCAGAATGGACGCCAACACCAGATGAAGAAATTCCAGAAACGAGCATCCCCGTCGAGGAAGCAAGCAAAGAGTGGCTGATGTACTTTGATGGTGCCTTTTCGCTGCAAGGCGCCGGCGCTGGCGTGCTGCTTGTCGCACCCACCGGAGAGCACCTCAAGTACGTAGTCCAGATGCACTTTCCCAAGGAGCAAGCAACAAACAATACTGCAGAGTATGAAGGCTTGCTTGCCGGTCTCAGGATCGCGGCAGACCTTGGGATCAAGAAACTCATTGTCAGGGGTGACTCGCAGCTTGTCGTCCGCCAAGTGAACAAGAGCTATCAGAGTCCGTTGATGGAAGCCTACGTCGACGAAGTGAGAAAGCTAGAAGAGCACTTTGACGGCCTACAGATGGAGCATGTTCCAAGAGCTCAGAACGCCATTGCCGATGGCCTATCAAAGTGCGCCGCACTTAAGTTACCTATGGAACCAGGGATCTTTATGCTCAAGCTGACTCAACCGTCTGTAACGCCATCAACTAGACAGAGCAAGAAGAGGAAGTTGATTTCTGGTGACTATTTTCTGGCAGAGCTTCCCGAAGCCGCCGCCAAGAAGGTCCCCAAGATCAACGCCAAGAGCGCTGAGGAGCAGTCTGCTCCGGCAAGCCCTAGGGTTTGTTCCGTTGAAGCAGAAGCTCCCGACAAGTTTTGCTCCGGCAAGCTTGCCGGGGAACGTCAAGCTCCGGCAGAGCCGCAGGTTCTCGCCGTAGAAGCGGATGTTCCCGCAGCAGCAGATTTGCCTTTAGTCCTTGTTGTCGAGCCACAAGCTCCAGCATGGACACAGCAAATTGTCCGTTTCCTTCAGACAGGAGAACTTCCCGAAGAGCAAGAAGAAGCGGAAAGAGTAGCCCCGCAGTCAAGTATGTACCAGTTTGTCGACAACACACTGTACAGAAGAAGACTCAACGGTGTGAAATTGAAGTGTATTCACCGGGAAGACGGACAAAAGCTGTTGGCAGAGATACATGGAGGCATATGTGGTCACCACATTGGCGCAAGAGCACTTGCCGGCAAAGCATTCCGGCAAGGTTTCTTTTGGCCGACAGCCCTCCAGGATGCAACTGCACAAGTAACCAAGTGTGAAGCGTGCCAGTTCCATTCCAAGCAGATACACCAACCAGCTCAAGCTCTCCAGACGATCCCTTTATCCTGGCCATTTTCGGTCTGGGGGCTCGACATCCTCGGCCCCTTTCCCCGTGCAGTCGGGGGCTTTGAGTACTTGTACGTTGCAATCGACAAGTTCACAAAGTGGCCGGAAGTGGAAGCAGTGAGGAAGGTGACAGCACAGTCAGCAGTCAAGTTCTTCAGGTCGATTGTTTGCCGCTTCGGGATCCCTAACAGGATAATCACCGACAACGGTACGCAATTCACGAGCCGCACCTTCATGCAGTACGTCCAAGATCTTGGCGCCAAGGTCTGCTTCGCTTCTGTTGCTCACCCGAGAAGCAACGGTCAAGCGGAGAGGGCAAATGCTGAAGTGCTGCATGGGCTCAAGACTAGGACTTTCGACAGGCTGCACAAGTGCGGAAGAAACTGGATTGAGGAGCTGCCGGTGGTACTTTGGTCGATCAGGACGACGCCAAATCGAGCCACTGGCCAGACACCTTTCGCTCTAGTCTATGGAGCAGAGGCAGTTTTCCCCACGGAACTCGTATACGGGTCACCTCGAGTGCTCGCTTATGATGAGCTTGAGCAAGAGCAGCTGCGACAAGATGACGTGCTACTCCTTGAGGAAGACCGTCTTCAGGCTGCTGTACGAGCTGCTCGCTACCAGCAAGCTTTGCGCCGCTACCATAGCCGCAAAGTTAACGCCAGAAGTCTCGAGGAAGGCGACCTTGTTCTTCGGCGTGTTCAGTCCGCTAAGAATTCCAACAAGTTGACGCCGAAGTGGGAAGGCCCTTACCGGGTGAAACGAGTCACTAGGCCTGGCGCTGTCCGCCTTGAGACCGAAGATAGCATTCCGGTGAGCAATTCCTGGAACATTGAGCATCTTCGTAAGTTTTACCCGTAAGGCGCGGTTGCCGGAACCTGTTCCGGCAACCACCTTTTGTACAAGTCTTGCCGCTGTTGCATGTAATCCTTTGTACAAAGCCGGGCGCAGACCCCGTGCATAAATAAAGCTCATATGCTCCGCACATCTTGTCAATTTCATGCTTTCTATTTTTTGCATATGTGATCTGACACTTGGTGCAGCACCTACTCCCCGGTAAGCAATAACGAGCCGTAAGGCTCCATATCTTTATTTTCTCCTCTTTCTTTTTTCTCAAGGAAAGGAAGGTTCCCTCACCCACAAGTTTGCCGGGGGGGGAAGGAGAAGATAATGGTATGGACCAGGCGTCGTTCAAGAAAGTTTCGCCTTACCGGGAAGCAAACAACAGAAAAGCTAAGTTGCCAAAGTTTGAGCAATCAGATTTTTAAAAATTTTAAGTTATCTCCCTTGAACGACCGCACTTTGTATGGAAAACCTGTGCGCGGAGGAACCAACTCGTAGCTAGTTGCGCCCTTACTTTGTTTCGAGTCCGCTCAACAACTTAAGTGAGCTGCGACCAGTTGCGACAAGGTTTCTTGTCGGTAGCGGCATCGCCAGCAGGCTGCTGACGTCCCGCACTCAGCGCTCGCGGCTAAGGTGCCTGCAGCGGCAAGTTCCCTAAAAGCGTAGGGCAAAAACATACAAAGGGAGGAATCAAGTAAAGGGAATAACATTGCAATCATTACCCGGAATAGAGTTATATTACAAGGTAGCTTGTCGCGGCTCTAACAGATTGTTCTCATAACATGACCAGCAGCGACAAGAAAAGAAGAAAACGGGCGGCCTAGTCTACGCGATCGCCCTCAATCCTCTTGATCCCGCTCACCTTGTCCACAATGGGTGCGACAAGGGTCTTGAGCGCCTCCAGATCAGCATCCGATGGCAGGGTCTTGAGGACGTTGGTGAGGTTGAGGCCCGGGTTGCGGAAGGCCACCTTCACCAACACCTTTTGAAGAGCTCCCGGCAGATCTTGCGCGACTCGTCGGCCAGCTGCTTTGGGATCTTCTCCCGGAGCCGCTGGAGGGCCTTCGCCACGCCTTTGAAGGACAAGGTGAGCTTGGCGCTGGGTTGGAGGTTCTCATCAGAGGGATGCCCGAGATCCTCCACCCCCAGCTGCGCCAGCTCCCTGTCGATATCTGCGGCAGCATTCACGAGACCCTCCGTCCAGTGCTCCACATTCTCCCTAAAAGCATTCTGGGCGGCGGCAGCACTCGCCAGCAGCGCCTTGTCGGCCTTGATCTCCTCCTTCAAGGCCACCTCCTGCTCGCTGGCGCCGTCCAGCGTCTTGGTCAAAGTGGTCAGCTTCAACTCAAGATCTGCGTTGGAGTCCTTGGCGGCGCTAAGCTCTTTGCCCTTCTCGGCGAGACGAACCTGCAGCTCTGAGTTGCTATGGGCGTCCTTCTCCCGCTCACGCTTGAGCGGCAAGCTCTTCACCACTCGCCTTGAGATCGGCCTCCAGCTGCGCCACCTTCATTCACAACCTTCCCTTTGTCGGCTCTCGGAGCCATGGCGGAAGTGGTGGAGGAGGTCGACGGCGTTGGTGGTGCTGGTGGCGATGGGGGGCGGGGCGCTGCTCTCTTTCAGCTTTGGGAAGACGAGGGAGCGGCGGAGGTTTCCGAGATTGGAGTAGAAACCGGCGAATGGGCGAACTACCCCTGTTTCCCATGCTTATAAAGAGGGAGGGGGCGGACGTTCCGCCTTTCCGAATAAAGAAACCACCCACGATCTCTCCCACGACGCCGCATTCAACGCGTGCCGTTCGGGAAGGGAGCGGTGGATACGGGGAGAGATACGGCGTAACCCAGGCCGCGCGTGCCCGTGCCCTGTTTTGGGCCTGGCCCAACAGCGCTCGGCATCGTGTATGGCCCAGGCCCGGGGGCTCCTGTCGGTGTACTAGAGTAGGGGTACCCTAGTATCCCGAACTTGTGCACGGGCAGTCGCAGCATCCCGCGGCAAGGCTTGCCGGGTGACCGCCAAGGTCCTCCGTGGTTCCTTTGGAGCCATTCAAGGACAAAGTATCCAAGCCAAGGAGACAAGACCCCGGCAAGAGGAGCTTGCCGGGAAGGCCAACCAAGGTATCTCAAGGAACTTGCCGCGACGCGCCACGCGTCCCGGCAAGGCCCGGTGAGCGACAAGCTCCCGGACGCGAAAAGACAACGACCGCGGCAAGGCGCTTGCCGCGGCAAGCCACCACTCTGTGCCCGCGCTCCAGCACATCCACCAACGTGTCGCTCTGAGACCCTTCCAGGTGTACGTGGCGGGAGGCTGTGCAGCCAGCGGTGCGCGGTGGCAAGCGGTGCTGACAAGATTGCCATCATGGCGAGCGGTGGTGTCCCTGACGGTCCCTTTTGCACTATTTAGGCGACGCAGACGGGCATTTAATGCCCTGGTCCCCTGCCGTCAGGGTTAGGTATGATACACTGTAGTAGGTAGCTGTACCAACCGCAACACCTTTCCATTTTTACCCTTGTCTACGTTGCCACCTGTCGGTGACCCCTTGAGCATATAAAAGGTGGCCCATGCGCAACGTAGAGGGGGGGAGGAAGAGAACACTCACGCTTGGTCTCGTTAGCTGCTGGGGTGTACTGTAGCACTCCGCGCTCCCGAACAAGGACTCAATACAAACCACAAAGCAGGAGTAGGGTTTTACGCATCCGTGCGGCCCGAACCTGGGTAAACTGCTCGTGTGCTTCGCCTCGATCCGCTCTTCGTGCGACCCTCGCCCCCGCCGAACCGAAAGGGACTCGGTCCACCGGTCCCATAGGTGCTCGTGGATTAGTCCCCCGACAACAATGATGGAGCGTGTCATAATAAACGGAACGGTGGAAAGTTGCATGGCAATATATCTCGGAATGGCTATGGAAATGCCATGATAGGTAGGTATGGTGGCTGTTTTGAGGAAGGTATATGGTGGGTGTATGATACCGGCGAAAAGTGCGCGGTATTAGAGAGGCTAGCAATGGCGGAAGGATGGGAAAAAGTGCATATAATCCATGGACTCAACATTAGTCATAAAGAACTCATATACTTATTGCAAAAATCTAGAAGTTATCAAAGCAAAGTATTACGTGCATGCTCCTAGGGGGATAGATTGGTAGGAAAAGACCATCGCTCGTCCCCGACCGCCACTCATAAGGAAGACAATCAATAAATAAATCATGCTCCGACTTCATCACATAACGGTTCACTATACGTGCATGCTATGGGACTTGCAAACCTCAACACAAGTATTTCTCAATTTCACAATTACTCAACTAGCACGACTCTAATATCACCACCTTTATATCGCAAAACTATTGCAAGGAATCAAACATATCATATTCAGTGATCTACAAGTATTATGTAGGATTTTATGACTAACCATGTGAATGACCAGTTCCTGTCATCTCTCTAAATAGATATAAGTGAAGCAAGAGAGTTTAATTCTTTCTACAAAAGATGTGCCCATGCTCTAACAAATATAAGTGAAGCAAAAGAGCATTCTACAAATGGCGGTTGTCTAAGTAAAGAGAAACAGGCAATCCAAACTTCAAATGATATAAGTGAAGCACATAAAGCATTCTATAAAGCCATACTCAAAAGATATAAGTGAAGTGCAAAGAGCATTCTATAAATCAACCAAGGACCATCTCATACCATCATGGTGCACAAAAGAAAAACGAAAACTAAATGCAAAAGACGCTCCAAGATTGCACATATCGCGTGAACGAAACGAATCTGAAAACATACCGATATTTGTTGAAGAAAGAGGGGATGCCTCCCTAGAATCCCCAAGCTTAGATGCTTGAGTCTCCTTGAATATTTAATTGGGGTGCCTCGGGCACCCCCAAGCTTGAGATCTTGCCTCTCTTCCTTCTTCTCACATCGAGACCTTCTCGATCATCGAACACTTCATCCACACAAAACTTTGACAGAAAACTCGGTAAGATCCGTTAGTATAATAAAGCAAATCACTACTATAAGTACTATTGCAAACCAATTCATATTTTGTTTTTGCATTGTGTCTACTGTATTATAACTTTTTCATGGCTTAATCCACTGATATAAATTGATAGTTTCATCAAAACAAGCAAACTATGCATCAGAAACAGAATCTGTCTAAAACAGAACAGTCTATAGCAATTTGAACATTAACCATACTTCTGGTACTTGAAAAATTCTACCAAAATTAGGAAAAATAAACAATTTGTACAGAAAGACAGTGCAAAAAGAATTAGAACCATTTGACGTTCTAGTAAAAAAGTAAAATTCACGCACTACAGCTAAAGTTTTTGTCATGCACCGCACAAACCAACAAGCATTGTAAACATCCTAAAGGCAAACCTTGGCACATTATTTTTATAATACAATGGAATTGTACAAGGGGATAATTATTTTTGTTGAAAATTTTCTGTAATCAAGATTCACAAAGTTGCGGTGAGCATGAACAAAGTTCAAGGAGCTCTCCCACTTCAACAATGCTTGTCTTTCTCACTCCCACTTTCCTTTTTGAAAAAGTTTTGGGTTCCCCTCTTTATTTTTGTTGTTTTTAAACTATATGAAAGCAATCAACAGAAATAAATGACTCTCTAAAACTTCCGGGTTGTCTCCCTGGCAGCGGTTTCTTTAAAGCCATTAAGCTAGGCATATAGTGCTCAAGTAATGGATCAACCCGGATCCCAAGGTATATCAAAGCCAATTTTAATTAACAATGATTTGTAATTTAGTAGTGAGCACAAAGCAACATATATCATGTAATGACGAAGTCTAACTCTCTTCCTATGCATCGGCATGTCATAAAAGAACAATTCATGCATACCCAGTAAAGGCCAATGCATAGTATAAACAGTTTCTTGCAATTTTACCATGTTGGAAACATAGAGAGGTGGAGATATAGTTTCTCTCTCATAATAATTGCAAGCAGGAGCAGCAAGCACATGCATATTATATCTATCAAAATCATCATGTGCAACGGTATAAGGCAACCCATCAATATAATCAATAAGTGCAAACTTCTCTGATATAGTGTAGTCGGGAGAATTCAAAAAGCTAATAGGACTATCATGCGTGGGTGCAATAGCAACAATTTCACGTTTAACATAAGGAACTATAGCAAGTTCATCTCCATAAGCATAATTCATATTGGCATCTTGGCCACAAGCATAGCAAGCATCATCAAAAAGGGATATTTCAAAGGAATTCAAGGGATCATAACAATCATCATAGCAATCATCCTTCGGTAAGCATGAAGGGGAATTAAATAATGTATGAGTCGAAGAGTTACTCTCATTATAAGGTGGGCACGGGTGATCAGTCCGCTCTTCCTCCTTTTGTTCTTCGCTCTCCTCCTCATCTTTTTCATCCAATGAGCTCACAGTTTCATCGACTTCTTCTTCCATAGACCCCTGCAAAATATTAGTCTCTTCTTGGACAACGGAGTACTCCTCAATATATTGTTCAACATAAGCATTAGAAGCATAATTATCATAGCAATATTAAAGTATGGCAAAATTTTCAGATTTGTAAAGAGTAGCATCATACTTTTCAATCAAAGAAGCAATTTCAAAAGCACCCTTAAAAGCAACAAATTCTTCAATTTGTTGAACATCATAGTAATTATAAACACCCTTAGCATACGAAGATATGATTCCATTATCACTAAACTCACATTCATAGGGGAGGTGTTTCTTAGGGTTTTCAGAACAACAAGTAAAATCATATATTTCACATAAATTCCAAGCATAGCATTGCAAACGATGAATTTGATCCACTAAACGTTTCCCTTTTTCAGATATACGGTGTCGCACATAACAAGCATGCTCATCTAAAGATTTGCCCTCAACTAAGCTAGTTGGGGTTTCAGCACGAGCACATATGGATCGAAGATGATCCAAGTAATAAGCTTCAGCAGTATGATAGATTTTGAGTGGTTCTTCAACCATTGGTTTAGTAGGTACAACTAATTTTTTTGGTATTTTGCGTTTCCTACCCATAACTAAAGATAGAAAACAACTAAGAATAGCAAATAAAAATTACTTAGTGATAAAGCAAACAAGCACACACGAGAATATTCACCCCACGCTATTGCTCCCCGGCAACGGCGCCAGAAAAAGGTCTTGATAACCCACAAGTATAGGGGATCGCAACAGTTTTTGATAAGTAAGACTGTCGAACCCAACGAGGAGCTAAAGGTAGAACAAATATTCCCTAAAGTTCTATCGACCACCGATACAACTCTACGCACGCTTGACGTTCGCTTTACCTAGAACAAGTATGAAACTAGAAGTACTTTGTAGGTGTTTTTGGATAAGCTTGCACGAATATAAAGAGCACGAGAATAAAAACTAGGGGCTGTTAAAGTAAAGACACAATAAAGTAAATATAGCGAGTGTGGAAAAGTGGTGGTAGGAGTTGCGAAATTGTCGCTAAAGCAATTGACTACTTTACTAGACCGATAGCAAGTATTATGTGGGAGAGGCCACTGCTAGCATGTCATCCCTTACATGGAATTCTATGCACTTATGATTGGAACTATTAGCAAGCATCCGCAACTACTAACGTTCATTAAGGTAAAACCCAACCATAGCTTTAAGATATATTGGTCCCCCTTCAATCCCGTACGCATCAATTTCTATGCTAGGTTGAAGCTTCTGTCACTCTTGCCCTCCAATACATAGTCCTATCAACATACAACTAACCCTATGGTGTGATCCACGCGCGCGCTCATATGATGGGCACCAAAGGACAACAACATAACCACAAGCAAATTAAATCAATCATAGCAATTCATCAACCACCGATAGGACAACGAAAATCTACTCAGACATCATAGGATGGCAACACATCATTGGATAATAATATGAAGCATAAAGCACCATGTTCAAGTAGAGGGTACAGCGGGTTGCGAGAGAGTGGACCGCTGTAGATAGAGGGGGGAAGGTGATGGAGATGTTGGTGAAGATGGCGGAGGTGTTGGTGAAGATCGCGGTGATGATGATGGCCACGGCGGCGTTCCGGTGCCACCGGAGGAGAGGGGGAGTGAGGGAGTCCTGGATTAGGGGTGTCCGGATGGCCGGACTATACCTTCAGCCGGACTCCTGGACTATGAAGATACGAGATTGAAGACTTCGTCCCGTGTCCGGAAGGGACTTTCCTTGGCGTGGAAGGCAAGCTTGGCGATACGGATATCCAGATCTCCTACTATTGTAACCGACTTTGTGTAACCCTAACCCTCTCCGGTGTCTATATAAACCGGAGGGTTTTAGTCCGTAGGACAACATACCCAACAACAATCATACCATAGGCTAGCTTCTAAGGTTTAGCCTCTCCGATCTCGTGGTAGATCTACTCTTGTACTACCCATATCATCAATATTAATCAAGCAGGACGTAGCGTTTTACCTCCTTTGAGAGGGCCCGAACCTGGGTAAAACTTCATGTCCCTTGCCTCCTGTTACCATCCAGCCTAGACACATAGTTCGGGACCCCCTACCCGAGATCCGCCGGTTTTGACACCGACATTGGTGCTTTCATTGAGAGTTCCTCTGTGTCGTCGCCGTCAGGCTCGATGGCTCCAACGATCATCAATAGCGATGCAGTCCAGGGTGAGACCTTCCTCCCCGGACAGATCTTCTCCTTCGGCGGCTTCGCACTGCGGGCTAATTCACTTGGCCATCTAGAGCAGATCAAAAGCTATGCCCGTGGCTGTTAGGTCAGATTTGGAAGCTTAAACTGCACGGCTGACATCCGTGGGGACTCGATCTTCGATGAATTCGAGCCACTGCCGAGCTTGCCGCACTGTCACGACGAGCATGATCTAGCTCTGCCGCCTAACAGTGCCCTGAAGGCCGCACCCGCATCGGCTTCGACCCTTAATTCGGAGCCAACTGCGCCGATCGAGAATGGGTGGTTGGACGCCGCCTCGGGGGCTGCGATCCTAACGGTGATCGAGCCGAACACCAGCCCCACACTCCACGAGACTCATGATTCCAAGGAGCCGGACTTCTCTCCGGACTCCGAACCATTCGCGCCTCTGCCGATCGAATCCGATTGGGCGCCGATCATGGAGTTTACTGCCGCGGACATCTTTCAGCACTCGCCCTTTGGCGATATTATAAAATTACTAAAGTCTCTCTCTTTATCAGGAGAGCCCTGGCCGGACTACAGTCAGCGAGATTAGAATACGGACGATGAAGAAATTCAAAGCCCACCTTTCGGTGTCAAAACCGGCGGATCTCGGGTAGGGGGTCCCGAACTGTGCGTCTAGGCCGGATGGTAACAGGAGACAAGGGACACAATGTTTTACCCAGGTTCGGGCCCTCTCGATGGAGGTAAAACCCTACGTCCTGCTTGATTAATATTGATGATATGGGTAGTACAAGAGTAGATCTACCACGAGATCAAGGAGGCTAAACCCTAGAAGCTAGCCTATGGTATGATTGTTGTATGATGAAGTTATCCTACGGACTAAAACCCTCCGGTTTATATAGACACCGGAGAGGGTTAGGGTTACACAAAGTCGGTTACAATGGTAGGAGATCTTGAATATCCGCATCGCCAAGCTTGCCTTCCACGCCAAGGAAAGTCCCATCCGGACATGGGACGGAGTCTTCAATCTTGTATCTTCATAGTCCTGGAGTCCGGCTGAAGGTATAGTCCGGCCACCCGAACACCCCCTAATCCAGGACTCCCTCAGTAGCCCCCGAACCAGGCTTCAATGACGACGAGTCCGCCGCGCAGATTGTCTTCGGCATTGCAAGGAGGGTTCTTCTCCAAATTCTGTGTACCTGCTGAATAATGTCCGATTTTCATAATGTAGCGCACCTTGGCTTCCACGCCCAATAATGGCCGTCTTCCACGTGTCAAACGAATGTGAAAAGTTGGGGTGTTTTTACATTCACACCCCTAGCCGCATAAACGAGCCACCTATTTAATGGGATGGGGATTCAGATCCAAACCGCACCTTCTCCTCTCCGCGAATAATCATCAGAGCGCCTCCAGCAAAGGTTCATTCCAACATGGCCAGCCGTCGCAGCTCCTCCTCTCGCCCTTCCAGTCCTAAACCTGGAGACTGGGAGAGGTGCTCCATCCCGCACAGCGAGCTAGTGTCGCTTCAGGCCAAGGGATTTCTCCCTCAGGCCTATATGGTCCCGGTCCGAGCCGGACTCGCCACCTATAATGGCGGAGAGCAGGCGGAGAGCACCCCCAGTCCCTCCAAAGGAGAGCGGGTGTGCCTCGTCCCTTATCTAGTAAGAGGACTTGGATTTCCAATCCATCCATTTCTCCGTGGGCTTCTGGAGTTCTACGGCCTCCAGCTGCACGATCTCACGCCCGCCTCTATATTGCATATCGCGGGCTTCGTCGCTCTTTGCGAGCTATTCTTGGGTGTTGAGGCTCATTCTGCGCTATGGAAGAGATTATTCTGTCTGGTGCCCCGCTCTCAAGAGGGGTCTATATATCAAGTGGGCGGAGCCGAAGTGTGGTGTATCGTCGGGACCGGATATCTATCTGGAACCCCAAAGAAGGCATCCGAGGACTGGCCTTCGGAATGGTTTTATATAGATGATGTCCCGCTACCGGACCCTATCCGGGTTGGTCTCCCTGAATTCAACAGTGCTCCCTTAAAGAAACGCCTGAGCTGGCGCCCGCGGAGCTCTCAGAGAGAAAGCGACAGGGACGTCCTTCGCCTGATGGGCCGGATAAGACTATTGGCTCATTCTGGACTAACCATGATTGGAGTCATGGCCGCATGCATTATGCTAGGGGTGCAGCCGCTTCAATATAGAGGCCACCCCATGTGGGATTTTAACGGGGAGGATGACGCCACCCGTTACGGTCGTAAGGGGCTAGCCTCAGCTGCCGCTCTAGTAAAGATCTTATCCTCTTTGTACAAGGGAGAAGAGGAGGAATTCCTCCGCGTCAACCCGCAGGGCGGATTTAGTATGTACAACCCCTCGAGTTGGGTAAGTGAACAATTGTGCCTGCCCATCCGCTTTATATTCCCATGATTAAATATGTAGTCCAACGATTTCAACGCAGGAACTGCGTCAGGAAGTAAAGGATATAAACAGCCGTCCCCCACAACCCGAGGATCCAGAACGGTCCCTCGATCCGGACTCCGAAGAGGATCTGGATATATCGGTGGAGTTGATTGACGGGGTGTTTCATTAGTTAAGCAAGGACAATACCTTGGTGGCCATTACGGCTGATTACCCAGGGTTAATCCCGGCCTCCCAGGTAACAGAGAGCGGAGTCTCATCCCTTTGAGAAGGAATCCATTCTCATGCATTTCAGTTTTCCTGACGACGACCGTGTTTTGCAGGGGAGGTTTCCAAGGCGGGAGGCCGAACCTGCGGCGGCTAGCCAACAAGGGGCCGCAGGGCCCCGTGGGGCAAAAAGGAATGTAGTCTGGACTGGGATGCCGGCTCAAAGGTATAGCGCATCCTCTTTTTCCCTAGTGTTATTTCTTCAGGGCATATTAACGTTCGTGCTATCTTCAGGACGAAGAGACCTCGCCAGACTACATCCGGGGAGGTTGCCAACCGCGCCTGCACCAGCCAGGCTCCAACGCCTGGCCCGGAAGCGGGAACGAACACGAGGCGCGCACCGGACGCTCCTCCGACAGAGGATGCGGACAGGCTGTCTACCACCAATTCCGAGGTGGAGAGTGCCATGAACCACAGGCGTCGCCGGACAGTTCTTCACGACGCTTGTTTCTCCCGAGAGGCATTAGATGCCTTCAATTCGGGAGATGCGTACCTCCGTGCCGCTCAAAATGGTTTAACCAGAGCCACGGAGCAATATGTAAAAGACATATGGGTAAGAAAATTTTGGTAAATATATATGTATATACCAGTAGCCCCCGAGACTTGAAACAGTTAGAGTAACTGGTTTAAGGATCATTTGTTATGCAGGTTCTTTCAGAGAAGAATACCGTACTGTCCCAGGAGCTGAAAGAGTGCAAAGCCCAACTGGAGGCCGCACTAGCCGCGGCAGGGGAGCCTAAAGAGACCCCCTCTGGTAAGATACACTTCGAAAGACTAATATCTTGCGAAGTGCGGCGTGGGTATGAATCTGCCAAATCATATTGCAGATGGCGCCAGACTGGATCTGGAGAGGCAACAACTCTTACGCCGGCTAAAGGCCGGTGAGAGTATGTTGACAAGGGTGAGGCGGGAGAAGAATGAGCTTCAGGATGCCAACACCAAGCTGGAAGTTGAACTTAAAGATGTTCGTGGCCAGCTGTTGGATTCTACTAAGGAGAATCAGCGGCTTCAACGCGGCATATTTAGTAAGTGCTTAAGCGAATCTTTGAAAGAAAAGAGTTCGGCGAGGAAGTCGACTAACAGAGTAATGTCTGTAGGTATGCTAACGGGTCGTCCTGCAGAGGAGATGCCCAGTTCTACGGGTGACCTTCTTCCCGAGCTCTCGCAACTGCACGAGTGAGTTCGGCAGGCGATGTGAGGCGTTGCCCAAGCCTTATGGCCTTCCCACTCCATGCCCGAGGGCCTTGGAGAGCTTTCGGAGAAGCTTAAGGGAGCTCGGCGGTGCTTCCGATTGTGGAAGATATCGGCCTGCCGACAAGGCGCTAGGGAGGCCTGGGCCATGGTGAAGATGCGGTACACGAAATCTGACCCAAACCACATGGCCGAGGTCGGACCTGTGGGGCCTGACGGGAAGGAGATCCCTGTAAGCTTAGTGTACGGCCAAGTAGAATTGGCCGCAAAGTATTCCCAGCAGGACTGTAAGTTAGACAGTCTGTTAGATGGTATTGAAGAGGAATATAATCAGTCAGAGTGACTATGTAATTTTTAATTGACATGTGTAATGCCTTCTAGCCAGATTGTAGATCATTTGTCATTGCCGACCTTTTTGCTTCAACCTCAGGACCTGACGGTCCAGAGTGTGTCCGAATACCCTACCGGTTATGTAAGAACCGGGGTATGCATGGAGACCAGGTGTACGGGTCATTAGTGCTTTATCAGACAAGTGCCCAACTAGTTATGTTATATTACATGGTTAGTAAGAAACATCTTCCAGAGAGAATAGTTCCGTTAGGGGTTCCTTTCTCTAGGAGGCATGCCCTAAAGTGCATGTCCGGACTGCAAACGCAGGAAAATCATCTGGGGGCATATACATAAATAAGTAAAAAAGGTCATCTTTTAGTTCACCGACTGAATATTCCCTTAAGAACGCTAGCTTTCGGCTTCACCCAGTCTGAGGTACACATCCGGCTGATCCGGCAGTAACAATCGCAGAGGTGCTCCCTTTACCACCTAGCCGAACAATCGGGAACGTAGGGGTAAGCACAGGAGCCAGGCAACCCAGCTTGGCCAAAACTTAAGTCATATCGATGCATATAATGGTGAAGAAAAGGTACATGTGGAAGTTTGACACATGTGGTGGGCGTGAAGCCCGTATAAATAAGCTTCTGTTAAAGAAGCCCCCAGGTTTAATGAGCGCGAGTAGCACTTCACTTGAGGAGCCTTTAAGGGCTATAAAAGAGAAGAGGGGAAGGAGAGAAATGTAAGATAGGAAATGTAAAAAATGGACAGAGGAAGGAGACAAACACAGAGTCTGGCGCTAGGCATAGAATCTTCGGAGACGGGTTGCGTTCCATGGGTTCAGCTCGAGTCGGTTATCCGACGCATCTCGCAGGCGGTATGCTCCACCAGTCAGGACTTGGTCGATTATGAAGGGACCTTCCCACTTGGGCTTCAGCTTGTCCTTTTTCTTGTCCGGCAGGCGTAGAACTAATTCGCCAACATTGTAGCTTTTGGCCCTCACTTCTCTGCTTTGATATCTTCGAGCCTGCTGTTGATAGAATGCGGAACGGGCTTTTGCCACGTCGCGCTCCTCCTCTAAGGCGTCCAAACTGTCCTGCCAATCGAGCTCGGCCTCCCTTTCTTCGTACATGCGCACTCGAGGTGAGTCATGAATTATGTCGCGGAGCAAGACTGCCTCTGCGCCGTACACCATAAAAATGGTGTGTATCCGGTGGTGCGGTTCGGCGTGGTCCGCAGCCCCCAGAGTACGGAGTCGAGCTCCTCTACCCAGTGCGTGTTAGATTCCTTGAGGGACCGCACTAATCTGGGTTTGATGCCGCTCATGATGAGACCATTTGCACATTCGACTTGACCGTTAGTTTGTGGGTGATAGACGGAAGCATAATCGAGCTTGATGCCCATGTTTTTGCACCAGAGTTTTACCTCATCGGCCGTAAAGTTCGGGCCGTTATCGGTGATGATGTTATGGGGGACGCCATAACGGTGTACGACCCCGGATATAAAGTCTATCACAGGTCCGGATTCGGCCGTCATAACAGGCTTGGCTTCTATCCATTTGGTGAACTTATCCACCATGACCAATAAGTATTTTTTTTCTTGTGGGTTCCGCCTTTAAGGGGTCCCACCATGTCAAGCCCCCAGACCGCGAAAGGCCAAGTGATGGGGATAGTTTGGAGGGCGGTGGGTGGCATATGGCTTTGGTTTGCAAAAAGCTGGCAACCGACGCATTTATGGACCAAGTCCTGAGCGTCCGCCCGGGTCGTCGGCCAATAAAAGCCTATACGGAAAGCCTTGCTTACGAGGGACCGGGCTGCGGCGTGATGGCCACCGAGCCCGGGATGAATTTCAGCCAGCAGGTTCCGCCCTTCCTCTTTGGAGATGCACCTTTGAAGGACTCCGGTAGTGCTTTTCTTGTAAAGTTCTCCCTCATGGACTTTATAGGCTTTAGATCGCCGCACTATACAGCGTGCCTCATTTTGGTCCTCTGGGAGTTCCTGCCTAGTAAGGTAGGCTAGGAATGGTTCTGTCCACGGGGCGATAACGGCCATTAGTACGTGGGCTGAGGTTGTTATTTCGTTGGCAGAGCCTCCGATTATGTCAGATTGTTCGGCGTCGGACAGTGCGGTTGGGTCCGGACTGATATTGCCATGTTCCCCTCCCATACTACGGATGGCTTGAACAGCCTTTCCAGGAAGATGTTGGGGGGGACCGCATAGCGTTTTGCGCCGATGCGTGCCAGGACGTCTGCTGCCTGATTGTTTTCTCGGGATATGTGGTGAAATTCGAGCATTTGCGGTAAGCTGCCATTTTTGGATCCTTGGCATCGAAGTCTCCATTTATTTGGGATATCGCGAGGTTCGAATCCCCGCGCACCTCTAGGCGTTGAATGCCCATGGATACTGCCATCCGGAGACCATATAAAAGGGCCTCATATTCGGCTGCATTGTTGGAGTCCGTGTACATAATCTGGAGTACATATTGAACTGTGTCTCCTGTGGGGGACGTCAAAACAACGCCGGCCCCTAGTCTGGCCAACATTTTGGAACCGTCGAAGTGCATTATCCAGTTTGAATATGTGCCGTACTCTTTAGGGAGTTCAGCCTCCGTCCATTCTGCAACGAAGTCGGCCAAAACTTGCGACTCGATAGCTCGCCGTGGCCTATAAGTTATGTCGAACAGGAGGAGCTTGATGGCCCATTTTGCAATCCGGCCCGTTGCGTCATGGTTGTTTATAATATCATTGAGTGGTACTTCCGATGCTACTGTGATTGAACACTCTTGAAAGTAGTGTCGTAGCTTCCGGGATGCCATGAATACCGCATATGCAATCTTTTGATAATGTGGGTACCGTGATTTGCATGGGGTGAGGACAGTGGACACATAGTAAATCGGCTTTTGAAGGGGGAATTTGTGTCCGTCCGTTTCCTGCTCGACGACGAGTACTGCGCTGACAACTTGATGGGTTGCTGCAATGTACAATAGCATTGGTTCGCCGATGTTTGGCGCGGCCAGGACGGGGTTTGTTGCCAATATGACTTTTATTTCCTCGAGTCCGGCTGTGGCGGCGTCCGTCCACTCGAAGTGTTTGGTGCGCCGAAGGAGGCAATAGAGGGGTAGCACCTTTTCTCCCAACCGGGAGATAAAGCGGCTTAGAGCCGCCACGCATCCGGTTAATTTTTGTATTTGTTTGAGGCCCTTTGGGATATCCAATTGTGACAAAGCTCGGATCTTGGCTGGATTTGCTTCGATTCCCCTACCGAATACAATGAAGCCCAAGAGCTTTCCGGCTGGAACGCCGAAAACGCATTTTTCCGGATTTAGCTTGATGTCATATGCTCGGAGGTTGTCAAATGTAAGCCTCAAGTCGTCTACTAGAGATTCGACATGTCTTGTTTTTACGACCACATCATCCATGTATGCCTCTACTGTTTTGCCGATCTGGTTTGCCAGACATGTCTGAATCATGCGCTGATATGTTGCGCCGGCGTTTTTGAGCCCGAAAGGCATTGTGTTGAAGCAGAATGGGCCGTATGGGGTGATGAATGCCGTTGCAGGTTGGTCTGACTCGGCCATCTTGATTTGATGGTAACCGGAGTATGCGTCGAGGAAGCACAACGAATCGTGTCCTACAGTGGCGTCGATAATTTGATCGATGCGGGGGAGGGGGAAGGGATCCTTTGGGCAGGCCTTGTTGAGGTCTTTGAAGTCAACGCACACGCGCCAGGATTTGTCCTTCTTTGGTACCATCACCAAGTTTGTTAGCCAGTCCGGATGTTTTATATCTCTGATGAATCCGGCCTCCAATAGTTTGGCTAGCTCCTCTCCCATTGCCTGTCTCTTGGGTTCAGAAAAATGCCGAAGGGCTTGTTTGACAGGTTTGAATCCTTTTAGGATATTTAAGCTGTGTTCGGCCAGCCTGCGTGGGATTCCTGGCATGTCCGAAGAGTGCCATGAAAAAATGTCCCAGTTCTCCCGTAGGAATTCTCACAGTGCGGCGTCTACATCGGGGTTTAATTGTGCCCCGATGGAAGCTGTTTTATTGGGGTCCGTTGGATGGACCTGGAATTTGACTATTTCATCCGCTGGTTTAAAGGAGGTGGACTGGATCTTTTGTCGAGTATCACATCGTCCCTGTTTACCATGGAGCGCAGCGTAGTCAGTTCCTCAGCCGCTAGGGCTTCGGACAGTGCCTCAAGGGCCAGTGCGGCTGTCTTGTTTTCGACGCGAAGTGCTATGTCCGGATCACTAGCGAGAGTGATGATTCCGTTCGGCCCGGGCATCTTGAGCTTCATGTACCCATAATGGGGTATTGCTTGGAAGATTGTAAATGCTTCCCGCCCTAGCAGAGCATGGTATCCGCTGCTGAACGGGGCCACTTGGAATGTGACCTCTTCGGACCTATAATTATCCGGCGTGCCGAACACCACATTTAGTGTGATTTTTCCTGTATAGCATGCTTCTCGACTGGGGATTATTCCTCTGAAGGTTGTGCTGCTTCGCTCAATGCGGTTCCAGTCTATTTCCATTTTTCGAAGGGTGTCCTCATAAATGAGGTTCAATCCGCTACCTCCATCCATGAGCACCTTGGTGAGGCGAAAGCCGTCCACTATAGGACTGAGTACCAATGCGGCTGGTGCTCGAGCTGTTCGGAATTTAGGTTCGTCGCTGGCATTAAAGGTAATAGCCGTGTCACTACATGGGTTTATTGTTACTACTTGATAGACTTTGGCGAAGCTGCGGAGTGTTCTTTTTCGCATTTTATTTGATGCAAAAGTCTCGAAGACTGTTAAGACTGTACTGGAGTCCCTGAGGTGGCTTTCTGCGGCCTCCAGAATTAGGAGATCTTCGCCCCTTTTGGCCACCTGCCGGAGTATCCAACATGCTCTCAGGCTATGAGTTGGTGTGGCGTCCTCTGTACTATGAATTTTACAGGGTCCATTAAGCCATCCCTCCAGTACGGTTCCATGCCCTGTAGAGGGTTTTGGTTTTTTGGTTTTTAACCCGGGTGTCTGATGATGATGCACCCTTTTATTTCGGACGAGGTTTCTATTGAGGGCCGGATTGTCCCAAAATTTAGTTTCGGTTTTCCGGGCGCTTTCCATCGCACAGTACTTTTGTACTATGGACGCCAAGTCAGCGAAGCGTGTAAGATCACGACGACCTGTGGCGTTGAGGATTCCCTTGTCCGTTCAATTATTGCAGAAGATTGAGATTGCGTTTTCCTCGCGGCAGTCCTTTATCCTGTTCATAACCAGGAGGAACCTTGCCCAGTAATGATGTACTGTTTCTTCGGGCTTTTGCCTGATTTGGGATAGATCGCTTATGTTCGGGCGGGTGGGTGGAATTAAATCCGGAACTTCACCCAATCTAAGACTCAGAGGCCAAGGAGTTTCCGAACTCTGAGGTTTGGATTCTTGGATGTTGTCCAGTGAATCTAGCCCGTTGCCTGATTCTAAGTTCAGGTCTTGAGTTACATCCTCCCCTCCGCGGGTATCCGGCTTGGAGGGATCTGGAATCCGGACGTAGCTAGTCCTTAAGATAGATGAAGAGTCGTCGCACTGTGCCTCTACTACGGCAACGTGATGGGTGACTTGGGGAGAATTAATTTCTCTTAGATCGGGTTTAAGCCCAACCTGGTCATAATCCGTAGTGACCCCCAAGGCGGCGAGGTGATCCAAGAGCTCGTTTACGGAAGAGAGCTCCATTGGATCTAACTGCTCGACGAGTTCCGAGCTGACGTGAAGATTGCTTTTGATGACCCGAGAGGTCACCGTCGGCGCAACGACCGAACAGGCGGTCATGAGAAAACCGCCTAGCCGAAGAGTTTGGCCGACAGCCAACGCTCCCTTAGTAACGGCACCGTCTTTAAAGACGGGAAGAGGCATCCTTCCTGATTGCGACGACATAGAGGAACTCTCAATGAAATCACCAATGTCGGTGTCAAAACCGGCGGATCTCGGGTAGGGGGTCCCGAACTGTGCGTCTAGGCCGGATGGTAACAGGAGACAAGGGACACAATGTTTTACCCAGGTTCGGGCCCTCTCGATGGAGGTAAAACCCTACGTCCTGCTTGATTAATATTGATGATATGGGTAGTACAAGAGTAGATCTACCACGAGATCAAGGAGGCTAAACCCTAGAAGCTAGCCTATGGTATGATTGTTGTATGATGAAGTTGTCCTACGGACTAAAACCCTCCGGTTTATATAGACACCGGAGAGGGTTAGGGTTACACAAAGTCGGTTACAATGGTAGGAGATCTTGAATATCCGCATCGCCAAGCTTGCCTTCCACGCCAAGGAAAGTCCCATCCGGACACGGGACAGAGTCTTCAATCATGTATCTTCATAGTCCTGGAGTCCGGCTGAAGGTATAGTCCGGCCACCCGAACACCCCCTAATCCAGGACTCCCTCACCACCCACCACCCACTTTGTAGCCACTGTCGACGATTTAGCCGACATGCTCAACTTCTACTCCGAAGACATCGACGGTATGGATGCCGATGAAGGAGACGATGACGAACCAGCGCCTATTGGGCCCTGGAGCGCCACCCCGTCATATTACGTATACATGGTGGACGCACCAAAAGATGACGACGAGGAGAGGAAGGACGCACCGAAGGCTTGTTCCCTTGAAAAGCAGTCAAAGCGGCGACGCATGCGCCGCCCCAAATCCCGCCTCGACAGAAATAGCGATCACACAGACCCAGCGCTAGAGCAGGGCGAACCGCTGCCGGACAACGGCAATCCGGATAATCAAACCGAACAAACAAATCCTATCAAGGATAATGGTCCGGACGACATAACGCCGGACAGACACCCGAAGCAGCAGACTGCCCGTAAAAGGCTTGTTGCCACCGCGAGGAGTCTGAAAAAGCAGAAGCAAAGGCTCATGGCTGCGCAAGACACACTCCACATTAGATGGAGTAAAATACTCAACACAGCAGCGATGTACGGCGACAATCGCCCCTCCAAGAGCTACCCAAAGCGGAAGCTGCTACCTGAATTCGATGAGGAGGCCTCAGACCCCCCACAACCAAATATCAAAGCAGCCACCTGGTCGGATAGACGACCCCTCTACCAACACAGAGCGGCATACAACGCTGCTCACAATACAATACGCGACCCATGCGAGGGCTCGTACCCAAAGGATGGCGCAACAAGATCCATCTACGGACCACGCAAGAGCGCCCCAGCATACAATGCAACACAACAAACATCTGAACAGCGCGGTACACCCAGCTACAGGGGTGCCGCACACCCCCTATGTTTCAATGATGAGGTGCTGGACCATGAATTTCCAGAGGGATTCAAGCCCGTAAACATAGAGGCATACGACGGAACAACATACCCTAGGGTCTGGATTGAGGACTACATCCTTCACATCCATATGGCTCGAGGAGATGATCTCCACACCATCAAGTACTTACCCCTCAAGCTCAAAGGGCCAGCTCGTCACTGGCTCAAAGGCCTCCCCGAAAGCTCCATTGGAAGTTGGGAAGAGCTCGAAGACGCCTTTCGGGCAAATTTTCAAGGGACTTATGTCCGACCTCCGGATGCGGACGATTTGAGTCATATAACTCAACAGCCCGAAGAGTCAGCCCGAAAGCTTTGGAACAGGTTTCTTACTAAAAAGAACCAGATTGTCGACTGTCCGGACGCCGAAGCCTTGGCAGCTTTCAAGCATAGTGTCCGTGACGAATGGCTCGCCAGACACCTCGGCCAAAATAAGCCGAGAACGATGGCCGCATTAACAAACCTCATGACCTGCTTTTGCGCGGGTGAGGACAGCTGGCTAGCTAGATGCAGCACCAGCGACCCCAGTACATCTGAAGTTAGAGATGGAAACGGGAAATCACGGCGCAACAGCAATAACAAACGCTGGAATAAAGAAGACAGCACGAAGGGCGCGACAGTAAATGCCGGATTCAAAAGCTCTCGGCCGGGTCAAAAGCCGCCCCCTAAAGGAACCAGGGATGAACTATCCAGCCTCAACAAAATTCTGGACCAAGTATGTCAGATCCATAGTACCCCTGGTAAACCTGCTAATCATACCCACAGAGAATGCTGGGTCTTCAAGCAGTCCGGCAAGCTCAACACCGTACACAAGGGGGAGGATACACCAAGTGAAGACGAGGACGAGCCCCCCAAGCAAGACATGGGGGAACAAAAGAAATTTCCACCAGAAGTCAAAACAGTAAACGTGTTACACGTGATCAAGGGAAAAAACAACGCGGCACTCCCAGGAAAATATACCCAAGTGCCTATCACCGCGAAGTCCTGCCACTGGTCGTCTCAATCGATCACTTTTGACCATCGCGATTACTCAGCAAGTATCCGACACGCAGGATGGGCTGCCCTGGTATTAGACCCAGTAATTGGCGGATATCATTTCACAAGAGTCTTGATGGACGGCGGCAGTAGCCTAAACCTAATATATCAGGATACAATCCGCGGGATGGGGTTAGACCCAACACAAATTCGTCGTAGCAATACTACCTTTAAAGGAGTAACGCTAGGCCCAGGGGCTCGTTGTACGGGCTCCCTCCTACTACAAGTTATATTCGGCTCCCCCGATAACTTCCGTCGCGAGCATTTAACTTTCCACATTGCTCCGTTTCAAAGTGGCTATCAAGCACTGCTCGGACGCGAAGCTTTCGCTCGCTTTAATGCAATACCACACTACGCCTCCCTCACACTCAAGATGCCCGGTCCACGTGGCATCATTTCAATGCACGGAAATATCAAGCGATCTCTGCGCGCCGAAGAGAGTGAGGCTGCCACACTAAAGGCGCCCGGACCGGCGAAAGCATCCAATAGGTCGTCAAGACCTCATACATAACTAATCGAGTCCGGCGCCGCTACTTATACCAAATAAATAGTCACACCCCTATTTGTCAATACAAGGGGCTCAACGCGCGCAGACAAGTGGCAATTTCTTCTCATCTTGAATTATACATGGTTTCTTTAAAAAACTATCTTTTTGCACGACAAATTTTTCACCTAAACTCCTCTCTTTTACAAACCATCATCGTGCTATACCCGTCCAGGATACGGCACAACGGAGACACAGGCGCAGACGTGCAGCAGGGACCCGCTCCAAGGATTCTTTTTAGATTAAGACCCTGCGTAAACCTTTTTTACTGTCTCTTGTTGATACATATCCACCGTTGAGAAGGATGCTGACGTCTTGGCATGTGGCCATGCCAGAACAATGCACGTACCTGGACACAAGGGGCTTCTTACAAAGGCCATTATTTGGGCCCGATTTATACCAAAAAGACCGAATACCTTAGGGAGTGTTCGGCGTCGCGAGTTTGGCCCTATATGCATCAGCTCCGAATCATTGTCTTTGGTCAAATGTTGGGTTTGCCCGGCTCCTGTGTTTTGGTGCCTTACGTTACGCTTTACCGGCTAAGGTAGCACCAGGAGAACTACTGCGATTGTGCCCTGGTTCATCCGGATGAGCACCTCAGTAGAGAAAGCCGAAAACTGACTGTCATGATATAGCATGAGACTGGTCAACCACTCGATGACCTGTGGGAATGTTAGAATTCCTCCGCCTTAACGAAGGGCCATTTTCCAGCCAGGCATGTACGCACCCCGGGATCGGGAGAGTGCGGAGCCACCAGGGGCTATATAGTAGCCCCACTGTCAAACTCCTATGGCTAAGTGAAAGTGTTAAAGCATTATAGTCCGGTTGCCTCGCTCGCTCCGCTATCACCTCCTTAATAGGTCCAAGATGTTGGGTTAAGTGTGAACGCGTGTTTTTGCGAGCACCTTCGCATTATATGCGTGGGGGTTGAAGCCGGCGACTGCAATCTTTCAGGTTATACACATGTATACATAAACGGCTGCCCAGGAGGCATCATATTACTTTCAGGCAAAAGTATAAAAATAGCCTTATAAAAATTTATAAAAACATTTTGCTTACAATGAGATTACATATCACTCAAACATAATATTTTTTGAGCACTGGGTCTCTATCAAACGAGCACCCTCAAGAACTTATTCAAAGTAGTGCTCAGCAGCCCTTCGACCTATGGCCGAATCCCGTGCTGCAACAGTGGTAGCATCCATCTCCGCCCAGTATGCTTTAACACGGGCAAAGGCCATCCGTGCACCCTCTATGCACGCCGACCTCTTCATCGCATTAATGCGCGGCACCACATCAAGGAACTGTTGCACCAAGCTGAAATAGCTGTTTGGTTTTGACCTTTTCGGCCATAGCTGATCCACAACAGACCTCATGGAGAGTCCAGACAACCTATTTAGTTCGGCCCATTCGGCTAATTGGTCAGCTCGGGAGAATGGAAGTGTCTCCAAAACAGCCGGTCTACTTCACGGTCCGTCTGACCCTGGAAGTACTTGGCCGCATCGGCAGCGCTCGCCGCCAAATCCATATACACATCCTCCGAACTCCACAGCCGATCCAGAGGGGCATACCGTGGATCTCCGAACTTCCTCCGCAACATAAAGGATTTCCCAGCTACAATATCCCCGGCTTCCCGCAGCTCCTCCTTCCTCGCCCTCATAGCAGAGCGGAGGTCTTTTCTCGTCGCAACAGCCTTCTCAAGGTACGATGCCTTCGCTTGGTTTTCCTTTTCAAGAACCCGGCAATGGTCGGCAGCGGCTTTTAATTCTATGGCCATCTTGGCCATCTTGTCTCGGCTCTCGCCATGTGCGGCCTTCTCGGCTTGCAACTCTTCGGCCGCCTTCAAAGCAGCTGCATTACCCAACCTCGCTTGTTCCTTGGCTCGGGCAAGTTCTGCCCGCAAGGCTTCAACAGTGGCAGCCCCATCTGCAGTCACAACATATTAAAGATACTGGCATCATGCTGCTCTTCATATGTGGCGTTTACCAGATAATGACACTTACCCTGTGCCTCGTCAAGGCTTTTGTTAACAAGCTCGATGTCGGCGTCCGCCGCATCCAACTGCCGTTCTAAATGGGCAAACTCGCTAGTCCGGCTAGCCACCAGAGCTTCCATCACCTACACATAGAGGCAGTATGGTTATTACCTGGGAATATGATCCTCTGTTCGTTGTCGTTTCCGATGACAACCAGAGTCTCAGGGGCTACTATCTACACAGGGCACACCTAGCATGTGCAGGACTATCATACATTCTTTTATGTACCTCAAAGCCTGTCAGTAGACTCATAAAAGCTTCATGCAATCTGCTTTCGGCGGACGAGATTCTCTCCATCACCGTATTCATCAGCACACGGTGTTCGTCTGAGATGGCCGCACACCCCACTAACTCCCTCAGAACATCCGATCGCACACTAGACGGTGTCGGACTCTTTTGTCTGCTCTCTTCAGGAGCCGGACACTTGGAGCTTCGGGGGTCAATGGGACTATCTTCTGGCCTCACCAGACTTGGAGAGGCCCTCCGCGACGACACTTCAGGGTCGCCCGCTTCCGGAGCGGAGGAGTCTAGAGGAGGCGTTTCGCTCTCCATCATCTCTGGAAGAAGATCCCCCGAAGACGAGCTCATTTGAGAGGGGCTAAGGCCCGAACTGCAAAGATATATGCGGTGGTTATTTTCTCTAAAGAAAAAGATGGCATATATGTACTATTAAAGTATTTCGGGTCACTTACGACTCGCGGGAGAATTGATCCCCGCGGACTTTGTGCGGCAACAGTGCCCCCCAAGGTAGGACCCTCTATGGGAGACTACTTCTCCCGTTTGGAAGCTTCGGCTTCCGAATCCCCGGGCGCAGTCCTTTTCCTCTTCTGGTCGTCTTGCTTCATGGAGATGCTCGCTCCCTCGGTTAGAATGGGCAGCGTTGGGGGCCCGCGTCCGCCCGTATTTTCCTCCACAGTGTCTTCCTTCAAGGGCTCCGGGCAAGGTGCGGTCTGGAGCATCTTTTCCAATACCGGATTTTCTAAACCCTCAGGGAGGGGGGCCGAACACCGAATCAACTTCGCCTTTGTTAGCCAGTCCTGGTCAAAAAGCGAACTCTCAGAAATAACTTCATAACAAAGGAGAGATAGTATGTTCGGCCGGAAGATGCCTTACCTGTTCGGCGGCGCGGTTACTACTCAGACCCACGTCCTCGGTGATTTCCGGACACTCCACCTGAGGTCCGAAGAATGACTTGTACATATCCTCGTGCGTTAGGCCGAGAAACTTTTGAATGACACGCGGTCCCTCGGGATTGAACTCCCACAGGCGAAGAGGTCGGCGTTTGCAAGGCTGGACTTGACGAACCAGCATAACTTGTATTAACGCAACCAAACTGAAATCTTCATTGAAGAGATCTCGAATGCGGCTTTGCAGTATAGGCACGTCCTTGGCTGGACCCCAGCTCAGACCTCTGCTGATCCATGACATCAGTTGTGGTGGAGGGCCTGAGCGGAAAACAGGGGCGGCCGCCCACTTGGCATTTCTAGGAGCCGTGATGTAGAATCACTCCTGTTGCCACGATTCAGACACCTCTGGGATGGAACCTTTGGGCCACGGAGCTCCCGTCATCTTCCGTATTGAGGCACCTCCACACGCTGCATGTTGCCCCTCGATCATCTTCGGCTTTACTTCAAAGGTCTTGAGCCATAGGCCAAAGTGAGGGGTAACCCGGAGGAAGGCCTCGCACACGACAATAAATGTCGTGATATGAAGAAAGGAGTCCAGAGCTAGATCATGGAAGTCTAGCCCGTAATAAAACATCAAACCCCTGACGAAAGGATCCAGAGCAAGGCCTAGACCTCGGAGGAAGTGGGAAACAAACACGACGTTTTCGTTGGGTTCGGGGGTGGGGACGGCCTGCCCTCGGGGAGGCAGCCGATGTAAGATCTCGGCGGTCAGATATCTGGCCTCCCTCAATTTTTTGATGTCTTCTTCCATGACGGAGGAAGGCACCCATCAGCCTTGAAGTCTAGATCCGGACATGACTGAAGGTTCGGAGCACCTGACCTGAGCTTTGGGCGTTTGAGCTTGAGGTGGGGGAAGGATTCGATTGAGCACGGGAGGGAAAAATAAAAGCCTTGTCCCTTTATAAAGAGGGTGAATATCAAGCGTCCTCTCTGTGTCCGTTTGGACTTGCCTATAATCTAGGAGTCCTAGAAGCGGTTGGGTTACCCACGCCCGTATTGATGAGAATCCAGGAATAAGGGGACATGATCTCTGCTTTAAGAAGACGTGCCAAGGAAACCGCCTCGCATGACGCGCTGAGGTGGGATAATAAAATGACTCGGATAAAAGCTTGGCCGTGGTGTGTCACACTACGGAATACGTCGGAAGATTAGATTTGTGTAAATGTTATTCTCTCTATGGCGATATGTGGAAACTTATTTTGCAGAGCCGGACACTATATTTGTGTTCAAAATCTTCTATGAAGTACTTGGAGGAGGAACCCGCCTTGCAATGCCGAAGACAATCTGTGCGCCGGACTCATCGTCATTGAAGCCTAGTTCAGGGGCTACTGAGGGAGTCCTGGATTAGGGGGTGTCCGGATGGCCGGACTATACCTTCAGCCGGACTCCTGGACTATGAAGATACGAGATTGAAGACTTCGTCCCGTGTCCGGAAGGAACTTTCCTTGGCGTGGAAGGCAAGCTTGGTGATACGGATATCCAGATCTCCTACTATTATAACCGACTTTGTGTAACCCTAACCCTCTCCGGTGTCTATATAAACCGGAGGGTTTTAGTCCGTAGGACAACATACCCAACAACAATCATACCATAGGCTAGCTTCTAGGGTTTAGCCTCTCTGATCTCGTGGTAGATCTACTCTTGTACTACCCATATCATCAATATTAATCAAGCAGGACATAGGGTTTTACCCCCATCGAGAGGGCCCGAACCTGGGTAAAACTTCCTGTCCCTTGCCTCCTGTTACCATCCAGCCTAGACGCATAGTTCGGGACCCCCTACCCGAGATCCGCCGGTTTTGACACCGACAGGGAGACTGCCCCCCTTCTTCCTCTTCTTCCTTGACCTCCTCCCTAGATGGGAGAAGGGTTTCCCCTCTGGTCCTTGTCCTCCATGGCATGGGAGAGCCCCTCCGAGATTGGATCTATCTCTCTGTTTCTCTCTGGTTCTGTGTTCTGTTTTTTGTCTCTATTTCACCGTTTCGCGTATATATGGAGATCCGTAACTCCGATTGGCCTGAAACCTTCATCGTGATTTTTTTCCAAGTATTAGCTTTCTTGCGACAAAAGAAGAGCATCAACCACCTTACGGGTGGCTCACGAGGGTAGGGGGCGCGCCCCCCTACCTCGTGACCACCTCGGACACTGGTTCACGCTGATTTTCCTTCCCGATTTTCCATATTTTCCAAAAATAAGCTCCGTCCATTTTTATCCCATTTGGACTCTGTTTGATATGGATATTCTGCGAAACCAAAAACATGCAACAGACAGGAACTGGCACTGGGCACTGGATCAATATGTTAGTCCCAAAAATAATATAAAAAGTTGCCAAAAAGTATATTAAAGTTGAATAATATTGGCATGGAACAATCAAAAATTATAGATACGGCGGAGACGTATCACTTTGTTGCAATCAATAACAGCCCCCGCAGTATTCAAAAAGGGTCTTCTAAGAATAATAGACATACTATCGTCCTCGGGAATATCAAGAATAACAAAATCCGTTAGAATAGTAACGTTTGCAACCACAACAGGCACATCCTCACAAATACCGACAGGTATAGCAGTTGATTTATCAGCCATTTGCAAAGATATTTCAGTAGGTGTCAACTTATTCAAATCAAGTCTATGGTATAAAGAGAGAGGCATAACACTAACACCGGCTCCAAGATCACATAAAGGAGTTTTAACATAATTTCTTTTAATGGAGCATGGTATAGTGGGTACTCCTGGATCTCCAAGTTTGTTTGGTATTCCACCCTTAAAAGTATAGTTACCAAGCATGGTGGAAATTTCAGCTTCCGGTATCTTTCTTTTATTAGTAACAATTTATTTCATATACTTAGCATAAGGATTCATTTTGAGCATATCAGTCAAACGCATACGCAAGAAGATAGGTCTAATCATTTCAGCAAAGCGCTCAAAATCCTCATCATCCTTTTTCTTGGATGGTTTGGGAGGAAAAGGCATGGGTTTCTGAACCCATGGTTCTCTTTCTTTACCATGTTTCCTAGCAACAAAGTCTCTCTTATCATAACATTGATTCTTTGATTGTGGGTTATCAAGATCAACAGTAGGTTCAATTTCTACATCATTATCATTACTAGGTTGAGCATCATCATGGACATCTTCATTAATATTATCACTAGGCTCATGTTCATTACCAGATTGTGTTTCAGCATCAAAAATAGAAATATCATTAGGATTCTCAGGTGGTTCAGGAATAGCTTCACTAGAAGCATGCAAAGTCCTATCATTTTTCTTTTTCTTCTTTTTAGAAGGACTAGGTGCCTCTAAATTATTTCTCTGAGAATCCTGCTCAATTCTCTTAGGATGGCCTTCAGTATAAAAGGTTCCTGAGTCATTTTACCAGTTCTAGTAGACACTCTAACAACATAATCATTTTTCTTACTATTCAATTCATTGAGCAAATCATTCTGAGCTTTAAGTACTTGTTCTACTTGAGTGGTAACCATAGAAGCATGTTTAGTAATGAGTTTAAGTTCACCTTTAACTCTAGACATATAATCACCCAAGTGTTCAAGCGTATCGGAATTGTATTTCAATTGTCTACCAAAATAAGCATTGAAGTTTTCTTGTTTGACAATAAAATTATCAAACTCTTCTAAGCATTGTCTACCAGACTTATAGTGAGGAATATCACCTTCATCAAATCTATAGAGAGAATTTACCTTTACTACCTGTGTCGGGTTATCAAGACCATGATTTTCTTTAATAGGTATTGGATTAAGATCACAAGTTTTTTCAACAGGCGGTAAATTAAGACCATGTATTTCTTCAATACAAGGTAAATTCTTAACATCTTCAGCTTTAATACCCTTTTCTTTCATAGATTTCCCTGCCTCTTGCATATCTTCATGACTGAGAAATAGAACACCTCTTTTCTCTGGAGTTGGTTTAGGAATAGGCTCAGGAGCTGGCTCAGGAAGTGTCCAATTATTTTCATTTGTCAACATATTATTCAATAGAATTTCAGCTTCATCTGGTGTTCTTTCCCTGAAAACAGAACCAACACAACTATCGAGGTAATCTCTGGAAGCATCGGTTAGTCCATTATAAAAGATATCAAGTATTTCATTTTTCTTCAGAGGATGATCAGGCAAAGCATTAAGTAATCGGAGAACCCTCCCCCAAGCTTGTGGGAGACTCTCTTCTTCAATTTGCACAAAATTATATATTTCCCTTAAAGCAGCTTGTTTCTTATGAGCCGGGAAATATTTAGCAGAGAAGTAATAAATCATATCCTAGGGACTACGCACACAACCAGGATCAAGAGAATTAAATCATATCTTAGCATCACCCTTTAATGAGAACGGAAATATTTTAAGGATATAAAGGTAGCGAGATTTCTCATCATTAGTGAACAGGGTGGCTATATCATTTAGTTTAGTAAGATGTGCCACAACAGTTTCAGATTCATAGCCATGAAAAGGATCAGATTCAACCAAAGTAATTATATCAGGATCAACAGAGAATTCATAATCCTTATCAGTAACACAGATAGGTGAAGTAGCAAAAGCAAGGTCAGGTTTCATTCTAGCATTAAGAGATTGCTACTTCCATTTAGCTAATAACCTCTTGAGCTCGTATCTATCTTTGCAAGCTAAAATAGCTAAAGCAGCTTCTTTTTCCAGAACATAACCCTCAGGAATAACAGGCGATTCATATTTATTAGGGGGAGAGTCTTCATCATCACTTTCATCAATGTTATCAGTTTCAATAATTTCATTCTCTCTAACCCTATCAAGTTGTTCATCAAGAAATTCACCAAGTGGCACAGTAGTATCAAGCATAGAAGTAGTTTCATCATAATTATCATGCAT